>NC_138305.1:26532500-26542500 GCF_965601325.2 Salmo salar
CAAATACTACACTTTTTCCTACTTTAATACACATACAGTATAAGTGTATTTGTCACGACTTCCGCCGAGGTCGGTCCCTCTCCTTGTTCGGGCGGCATTCGGCGGTCGACGTCACCGGTCTTCTGGCCATCGCCGGTCCACCTTTCATTTTCCATTTGTTTTGTCTTGTTTTCCCACACACCTGGTTTGCATTCCCTCATTACTCGTCTTGCATATAACCCTCTGTTTCCCCCCATGTCTGTCTGTGGAATTGTTATGTGTAAATGTATGTGTACTCCAGGCTGGTTTGCGCCGGGTTATTGTAACCCGTGTGTGGTTAGTTTTCTGAGTGCCGTGTTTTGTTCGCCTCAATAAAGGGCTCCGTTTGCTACGCATTTCTGCTCTCCTGCGCCTGACTTCCCTGCAGCCAGTTACGCACTCCATTACAGTATTTGTCCCAGTACTTTTGGTCCCCTAAACAAAAGTGCTGTAATTTCTTAACAGTTCACCCGATATGGATGAAAACCTCTTCAAAGTAAAGCTGGCAGTCTGAACTTTAACCTCATAGTCATTGTATCATTTAAAATCCTGTGCTGGAGTACAGAGCCAAAACAACAACACATGTGTCACTGTCTCAATGCTGTTAGAACTCACTGTATAATAAGGATGAGAATATATGTTATTTAGTTGTGTCTCTGGATACCAAGGACATCTCTGGACATCCCTGGACATACCAAGGACATCTTTGGACATCCCTGGACATACCAAGGACATCTCTGGACATCCCAAGTACATCTCTGGACATCCCTGGACATACTAAGGACATCCCTGGACATCCCAAGGACATCTCTGGACATCCCTGGACATACCAAGGACATCCCTGGACATCCCTGGACATCCCAAGGACATCTCTGGACATCCCTGGACATACCAAGGACATCTCTGGACATACCAAGGATATCTCTGGACATCCCAAGGACATCTCTGGACATCTCTGGACATCCCTGGACATCCCAAGGCAATCCCAAGGACATCCCTGGACATACCAAGGATATCTCTGGACATCCCAAGGACATCTCTGGACATCTCTGGACATCCCTGGACATCCCTGGACATCCCAAGGACATCTCTGGACATCCCTGGACATACCAAGGACATCCCTGGACATCCCAAGGACATCTCTTGACATCCCTGGACATACCAAGGACATCCCTGGACATACCAAGGATATCTCTGGACATCCCTGGACATACCAAGGATATCTCTGGACATCCCTGGACATACCAAGGATATCTCTGGACATCTCTGGAAATCCCAAAGACATCGCGGCCATGAACAGACACAATATGAAAAGCTGAAAACTGAACAGGAATAACAAGGTATGCATGATTCTGAATGACTGGGACTATTATAGGAGGCCACATGTCCTTATGTGGTTGTATTATTGTATATTATAAACAAAGCACAAGGTTAATCATGCAATGTTTTCCTAAAAACATTCTCAAATATCCCCCGTTCTCCCAGTTTCCCCCCCCATCTATGGTGTTTTACTGTTACTCCCCCCAACCCCCATACACCTCCATACACCCTCCCCCCATCTATGGTGTTTTACTGTTACTCCCCCCCCAACCCCCATACACCTCCATACACCCTCCCCCTATCTATGGTGTTTTACTGTTACTCCCCCCAACCCCCATACACCTCCATACACCCTCCCCCCATCTATGGTGTTTTACTGTTACTCCCCACCAACCCCCATACACTTCCATACACCCTCCCCCCATCTATGGTGTTTTACTGTTACTCTCCCCCAACCCCCATACACCTCCATACACCCTCCCCCTATCTATGGTGTTTTACTGTTACTCCCCCCAACCCCCATACACCTCCATACACCCTCCCCCTATCTATGGTGTTTTACTGTTACTCCCCCCCAACCCCCATACACCTCCATACCACTCCCCCCATCTATGGTGTTTTACTGTTACTCCCCCCAACCCCCATACACCTCCATACACCCTCCCCCAATCTATGGTGTTTTACTGTTACTCCCCCCAACCCTCATACACCTCCATACACCCTCCCCCTATCTATGGTGTTTTACTGTTACTCCCCCCAACCCCCATACACCTCCATACACCCTCCCCCCATCTATGGTGTTTTACTGTTACTCCCCCCAACCCCATACACCTCCATACACCCTCCCCCCATCTATGGTGTTTTACTGTTACTCCCCCCAACCCCCATACACCTCCATACACCCTCCCCCCATCTATGGTGTTTTACTGTTACTCCCCCCAACCCTCATACACCTCCATACACCCTCCCCCATCTATGGTGTTTTACTGTTACTCCCCCAACCCCCATACACCTCCATACACCCTCCTCCCCATCTATGGTGTTTTACTGTTACTCCCTCCCCAACCCCCATACACCTCCATACACCCTCCCCCAATCTATGGTGTTTTACTGTTACTCCCCCCAACCCCCATATACCTCCATACACCCTCCCCCCCATCTATGGTGTTTTACTGTTACTCCCCCCAACCCCCATACACCTCCATACACCCACCCCCATCTATGGTGTTTTACTGTTACTCCCCCCAACCCCCATACACCTCCATACACCCTCCCCCCCTTTTCCAATCCATAACCCTTACCCCAACCTAGCTTTCATAACCCCCAACCCTAATGAATAACAATGGTTTGAGTGATACACTGTCCACTCTGCAGTGCAGGGGCGGTTCCTCCTGCAGGCAGAGGAGGGTCATTAGTGATTGGAGCTGGCGTGATTGGAGCCACCTGGGCTCAGGGTATTTAAACCTGCTGCTTCACTAACCAGTCTTTCTCTCTCTCTCTCTCTGCTCCTCCAGGTATGATCCTGTTTTGTTTGTTCCTTTGTAGGTTTACTTAGTTTCCATTCAGTCATGTTCACACACACAAATTCATGCATCCATGCACTTTACATACACCCTACATTATGACATTTCCACACCTCATTCCTTTATCTTTGTTTTAAGTTAATAGTTTTTGGGTTACAATAAAGAACATTTTGATTGGCCTATACCTGTTGTTCATGTCCCCTCATTCTTGTCACAGGCCGGCTCATAGCCTGTGGCAAAAAATTAGGGGACATGAACAACAGGAGGAGGGGCCGTCAATAGCAGCAAAATCCTATCAGCAGGTACACTGAGTACTGTACCTCAATCCAAAAGGACAAATCTAACCACTCAACATCTTTAAATCAGATAACTTGCTCATTAATCCGTGATTGTTCAGTAACTATCCTCAGCCGGACTCTGACCCTGACACCTTAGCTCCTGAACAGCGAGAGTTTGATCAGATGGAAAGAGATGGAACGGACACTTGGGACCTGAAGAGTGTTTGAATGTAAATACCTGTCCTGACCCAGCTAGCACAAAAACGTTCTGAGAACCATATTTTTCGTAGTGCTTGGTGAAAGTGTGGTTGTCCTAAGGTTATTTTGCATACAACCTTCACATAACGTTCTGGGAATGATGCAGGATAGTTGCTGGCTTTGGAACATTCTGCACATTTAAAAATATCACTATGCAGAACTTGCTCAGTCATTTCCTGGTTGCTAAAATTCTAATAGTAAGTTAAATATCAAATCTGTGAAATGCTTACTTACAAGCACTTAAACCTCCACAGGATCGGTGTCCCTAAACCGAGACGGTTGATGCTAACATGCGCTAATGTGACTAGAATGACGTTGTAATCCACAGCAAACTTTCCAGGACATGTCTTATATGGGCAGAAAGCTTAACTTCTTGTTAATCTAACTGCAGTGTCCAATTTACAGTAGCTATTACAGTGAAAAAATACCATGCTATTGTTTGAGGAGAGTGCTCAACAACAAAACACTTATCACAGCAACTGGTTTGATACAATCACCTCTGAAGGTAAATAATGTACTTACATTCAGTAATCTTGCTCTGATTTGTCATCCTGAGGGTCCCAGAGATAAAATGTAGTATAGTTTTGTTTGATAAAATCTATTTTTATATTAAAATGTAGGAACTGGGTTGTACAGTTTCAACCCCTGCTGTCTCTGGACCCCCCATGTGTGAAGGTCAGTGTTTTTCCTGTAGGGAAGCTAATTGTCCATCATGTATGACATTCTTGGATGTGTGTAAACTTTAAAAAATGTTATTACCATAGCATGTTTGTATGTTCTCTATAGTTATGTACTTGCAAAAAGTTATCAATTGACCAATTTCGGCACATTTGGGCAAACTCCTGGCGAACTTCATACAAAATATAGTGTAGTAATGTAATGCCTCACTGAATCAGTCTGAAACTTTACACACATACTGCTGCTTTCTGCATGCCAAAATTACACCTAAACTCCTATATGATGGTATGGCCTTTCTCTTGCATTTCAAAGATGATGGAATAATATATATTTTTAGAAAACACATGTTTTTATTATCTTTTACTAGATCTAATGTGTTATATTCTCTGACATTCATATCACATTTCCACAAACTTCAAAGTGTTTCCTTTCAAATGGTATCAAGAATATGCATATCCTTGCTTCAGGTTAGATTTGGGTATGTCATTTTAGGCGGAAATTGAAAAAAAAAAAGGTCAGATCCTTATGAGGTTTTAACCAACAGTGCAGTTCAAGAAATAGAGTTCAGAAAATATTTATTAAATAAAGCAAAAAATGTAATAAAAGGTAACACAATAACAATAACAAGGCTCTATACAGGGTGTATCCGTACTGAGTCAATGTGCAGGGGGGTACAGGTTAGTCAAGGTCATTTGTACATGTAGGTAGGGGTAAAGTGACTATACATAGATAATAAACAGCGAGTAGCAGAGCAGTGTAAAAAACAAAGGGAATAGTCAGGGTTTCAGTCTGTGACAGAGGGTCATTGTTTCATCATCATCAGGTGTCCGACAGTGGAGGCTGCTGAAGGGAAGGACGGCTCATAGTAATGTCTGGAATGGAGTCAATTGGAATATTATCAAACACATAAAAACACGTGATTGATGCCATTCCATTTACTCCGTTCCAGCCATTTCTACAAGCCGTCCTTCCCCTCAGCAGCCTCCACTGGTGTCAGATACACATATGCTCCGAGTTGGGCATCTCCGGCGCGGCCCACGCTTGGATTGCGTCCTACCTGACAGGTTGCTCCTACCAGGTGGCGTGGCGAGAATCTGTCTCCGCACCATGCGCTCTCACCACTGGTGTCCCCCAGGGCTCTGTGCTAGGCCCTCTCCTATTCTCGCTATACACCAAGTCACTTGGCTCTGTCATATCCTCACATGGTCTCTCCTATCATTGCTATGCAGACGACACACAATTAATCTTCTCCTTTCCCCCTTCTGATAACCAGGCGGCGAATCGCATCTCTGCATGTCTGTCAGACATATCAGTGTGGATGACGGATCACCAGCTCAAGCTGAACCTCGGCAAGACGGAGCTGCTCTTCCTCCCGGGGAAGGACTGCCCGTTCCATGATCTCGCCATCACGGTTGACAACTCCCTTGTGTCCTCCTCCCAGAGTGCTAAGAACCTTGGCGTGATCCTGGACAACACCCTGTCGTTCTCCACTAACATCAAGGCGGTGACCCGATCCTGTAGGTTCATGCTCTACAACATTCGCAGAGTACGACCCTGCCTCACACAGGAAGCGGCGCAGGTCCTAATCCAGGCACTTGTCATCTCCCGTCTGGATTACTGCAACTCGCTGTTGGCTGGGCTTCCTGCCTGTGCCATTAAACCCCTACAACTCATCCAGAACGCCGCAGCCCGTCTGGTGTTCAACCTTCCCAAGTTCTCTCACGTCACCCCGCTCCTCCGCTCTCTCCACTGGCTTCCAGTTGAAGCTCGCATCCGCTACAAGACCATGGTGATTGCCTACGGAGCTGTGAAGGGAACGGCACCTCCATACCTTCAGGCTCTGATCAGGCCCTACACCCAAACAAGGGCACTGCGTTCATCCACCTCTGGCCTGCTGGCCCCCCTACCTCTGAGGAAGCACAGTTCCCGCTCAGCCCAGTCAAAACTGTTCGCTGCTCTGGCACCCCTATGGTGGAACAAGCTCCCTCACGACGCCAGGACAGCGGAGTCAATCACCACCTTCCGGAGTCACCTGAAACCCCACCTCTTTAAGGAATACCTAGGATAGGATAAAGTAATCCTTCTAGCCCCCCCCCCCTTAAAAGATTTAGATGCACTATTGTAAAGTGGTTGTTCCACTGGATATCATAAGGTGAATGCACCAATTTGTAAGTCGCTCTGGATAAGAGCGTCTGCTAAATGACTTAAATGTAAATGTTGATTAGGTGACAGACTCCTCCTACTGTAATATCAGCCATTATTTTCCATTTAATATGTACAATTCTCCCAAAATACAGAAACGTCCTCCTTTCCTCTATCTTGATTCTCATGTGACCCCCACTGCGAGGTCAATAACACACTTTTACATCCTGGTTTTCTAGTTCAACCTTCCAGTCCATTTAGACCAGAGGTCATGAAGGAAAGGTGATGAGGAGACGAGGATAGGAAGCTATTGGGACACTCGTAAAGCTCTCTATGTCTGTTGGATCCTTGGGTCTTGAAAAATGACAGCTATGCATGTTTATATCTGAATGTAGAATGATACATTTGCATTCTGGAATGTGATTGGCTGGGAGATCTCAGATTGGGCGTGTCCTTGTCTGGGAATCAGGTGGGGGTGATATTCTCACACTGGGGGATGAGGTGTGTGTGTGTGTGTGTGTGTGTGTGTGTGTGTGTGTGTGAGAGAGATAAACTCGGGACACACGTTAGTTAAGTGGCACAGTAGCAAGTAAGGACATGATGCCACCACGACCGAAACAACTGACATCGTAGAGATTACACACACACACCTCCTTCACCTCCGCCTCTTCCTCCTCCTCATAAAGGCATGTTATGGCATGTTGTGACTGACTGGTTGAGCGAACATTACTCAATACAACATCATATTCCTCTGATTGATTCATGTCTTACCATCACTGTCTCTGCATTGTTGTCATCTGTCATGATTAGTGAGGTGACGAAATCCACACAGCCTTCTTACATTTACATCTGAGTCATTCAGCAGACACTCTTTATCCGGAGATTACACAGACAGAATAATAAGATCTTAATTGTTTCTCACTAGACGATCAGCAGGCAGGCAAATTCAAATACAATACAGAACATCCGAATGGACTAGCTGTCTTCTCACTCTCGTGCAGGTAACTCTTGACAGAAGAACAGATGATTTATGGTTTTCATGGGATACTCATTAGCTAGTGAAGACGGCAGCAGATATTATTCCTGAGGTCCACACAGAACATAGAACATGGCATAATAAACTACACCGATGGACGAGAATAGCAACGCACATTCAAACACCGAGACCACAAAACAACACGACTACTTCAAAAAAATAACATAATGTGGCCTACAGTAGCTCACAGTCAGTTACACAGTCAGTAACACAGTCAATAATACAGTCAGTAACAGAGACAGGAGTGGTGAGAGACAGGAGTGGTGAGAGAGACAGGAGCAGGGAGAGAGACAGGAGCGGTGAGAGAGACAGGAGCGGTGAGAGAGACAGGAGCGGTGAGAGAGACAGCAGCAGAGAGAGAGACAGCAGCAGAGAGAGAGAGACAGGAGCAGAGAGAGAGAGACAGCAGCAGAGAGAGAGACAGGAGCAGAGAGAGAGACAGGAGCAGAGAGAGAGACAGGAGCAGAGAGAGAGACAGAAGCAGAGAGAGAGACAGGAGCAGGAGCAGTGAGAGAGCGACAGAAGCAGAGAGAGAGACAGGAGGTGAGAGAGACAGCAGCAGAGAGAGAGAGACAGCAGCAGAGAGAGAGAGACAGCAGCAGAGAGAGAGAGACAGCAGCAGAGAGAGAGACAGGAGCAGAGAGAGAGACAGAAGCAGGGAGAGAGACAGCAGCAGAGAGAGATTGACAGCAGCAGAGAGAGAGACAGCAGCAGAGAGAGAGAGACAGCAGCAGAGAGCGAGACAGGAGCAGAGAGAGAGACAGCAGCAGAGAGAGATTGACAGCAGCAGAGAGAGATTGACAGCAGCAGAGAGAGAAACAGCAGCAGAGAGAGAGACAGCAGCAGAGAGAGACAGGAGCAGAGAGAGAGACAGAAGCAGGGAGAGAGACAGCAGCAGAGAGAGAGACAGCAGCAGAGAGAGAGAGACAGCAGCAGAGAGAGAGACAGAAGCAGGGAGAGAGACAGCAGCAGAGAGAGAGACAGCAGCAGAGAGAGATTGACAGCAGCAGAGAGAGAGACAGGAGCAGAGAGAGAGACAGGAGCAGAGAGAGAGACAGGAGCGGTGAGAGAGACAGGAGCGGTGAGAGAGACAGCAGCAGAGAGAGATTGACAGCAGCAGAGAGAGATTGACAGCAGCAGAGAGAGATTGACAGCAGCAGAGAGAGAGACAGGAGCAGAGAGAGACAGGAGTGGTGAGAGAGACAGCAGCAGAGAGAGATTGACAGGAGCAGAGAGAGATGCTGAAGGCCCAATAGACTGTGACGGCAGTCACTTGACTTTGTCAATGAACCGTAACAGTCTCAATGAACCAGGGACTTCCATAACAGTCTCAATGAACCAGGGACTTCCATAACAGTCTCAATGAACCAGGGACTTCCATAACAGTCTCAATGAACCAGGGACTTCCATAACAGTCTCAATGAACTAGAGACTTCCATAACAGTCTCAATGAACCAGGGACTTCCATAACAGTCTCAATGAACCAGGGACTTCCATAACAGTCTCAATGAACCAGGGACTTCCATAACAGTCTCAATAACTATCTAGTTGTATTATGGCTCCCAGCACGTAGGAGGCAAAAGCCCCCACATTTTTCAAAGGACATCTTAAATAGATGTTTTAGTTATGTAACATTCAGGGGAGCAAAATAGACAACTCTAAAATTTCGGTAAAGCCCTCTTCAGTTTCAATGCTTGGATTCCGTTGATATTTTCTGATAATCATTGTCGTTTTCCAGAGCTTTGAGCATGCCGTTCATAATTACATGTTGCAGTGTGTATTTTATTTCACCTGTACTGAAATACCCTGTATGGCCCCACAACACACACCAGGTACACAACAGTGGAGGCTGCTGAGGGGAGGACGGGCTCGTAGTAAAGACCCGGAACGGAGTAGAATGGAATGGCATCAAACATCTAGAAACCATGTATTTGATACCGTTCCACTGATTCCGCTCCTGCCATTACCACGAGCCCGTCCTCCCCAACCAAGGTGCCACCAACCTCCTGTGTTACACACCTGTGTTCTAAGTCAATGATGTCAAGTTATTCTGGGCAGTACTTGGTCAGTGGTTATCTAAAAGACAATGTATGCATCCCATTCCCTATATCAGAGGTACTCAACTCTGACCCTACGAGGTCCGGAGTCCTAACGGTTTTCTGTTCTACCTGATAACTAAATCACATACACCTGATGTCCCAGGTCTAAATCAGTCCCTGATTAAAGGGAATCACATACACCTGATGTCCCAGGTCTAAATCAGTCCCTGATTAAAGGGGAATCACATACACCTGATGTCCCAGGTCTAAATCAGTCCCTGATTAAAGGGGAATCACATACACCTGGTGTCCCAGGTCTAAATCAGTCCCTGATTAAAGGGGAATCACATACACCTGGTGTCCCAAGTCTAAATCAGTCCCTGATTAAAGGGGAACAATGATAAAATGTAGTTGATCTGGCTTCACGGTTCAGAGGTGAGTTTGAGGGCTCGATATAGTGCACTACATTTAACCAGAGCCTTATAGAGAACATGATGTAATTTGGGACGTAGGCAAAAGACAGACAGGATGTCGACACTGATAACATCCTGTGCTGTAACAGAATGCAGTGATCTGACCAGGCACAATGCTTTACATGAGACAGTAGTTCTTCACCAGAGCGACTTGGAAGTTTTGCTTGGCTCTCAATCACTCCTACACACATGTAGTACCTGCACAGGTAGCTTGTCCTAATAATCTAAACAATGA
>NC_138305.1:26547500-26850000 GCF_965601325.2 Salmo salar
GTTGTGTTAAATGCTCAACCACAAAGCTTTCTTAGTGTCCAACAAGCTTTCTCTACCCTTAACCTTGTTCTGAACACCTCCAAAACAAAGGTTATGTGGTTTGGTTTTAGGCCTCACTCCACCCTATCTAAGATATCTACTGCAGCCCTAATCCTCCACATACAACACCCATTCTGCCAGTCACATTATGTTAAAGTTCCCCAAATCACACACATCCCTGGGTCGCTCGTCTTTTCAGTTCATTGCAGCTAGCGACTGGAACGAGCTGCAACAAACACTCAAACTGGACAGTTTTATCTCAATCTCTTCATTCAAAGACTCAATCATGGGCACTCTTACTGACAGTTGTGGCTGCTTTGTGTGATGTATTGTTGTCTCTACCTTCTTGCCCTTTGTGCTGCCCTAACCCATCTGGACAAGAGGGATACCTATGTAAGAATGCTGTTCATCGACTACAGCTCAGCATTTAACACCATAGTATCCTCCAAACTCGTCATTAAGCTCGAGACCCTGGGTCTCGACCCCGCCCTGTGCAACTGGGTCCTGGACTTCCTGACGGGCCGCCCCCAGGTGGTGAGGGTAGGTAACAACATCTCCACCCCGCTGATCCTCAACACTGGGGCCCAACAAGGGTGCACACTCAGACCCCTCCTGTACTCCCTGTTCACCCACAACTGCGTGGCCATGCACGCCTCCAACTCAATCATCAAGTGTGCAGTGGTAGGCTTGATTACCAACAACAACGAGACGGACTACAGGGAGGAAGTGAGGGCCCTTGGAGTGTGGTGTCAGGAAAATAACCTCACACTCAATGTCAACAAAACAAAGGAGATGATCGTGGACTTCAGGAAACAGCAGAGGGAGAACTCCCCTATCCACATCGATGGGACCGCAGTGGAGAGGGTGGAAAGTTTCAAGTTCCTCGGCGTACACATCACGGACAAACTAAAATGGTCCACCCACACAGTAGCGCCTCTTCAACCTCAGGAGGCTGAAGAAATTCGGCTTGTCACCAAAAACACTCACAAACTTTTACAGATGCACAACCGAGAGCATCCTGTCGGGCTGTATCACCGCCTGGTACGGCAGCTGTTCCGCCCATAACCGGAAGGCTCTCCAGAGGGTAGTGAGGTCTGCACAACGCATCACCGGGTGCAAACTACCTGCCCTCCAGGACACCTACACCACCCGATGTCACAGGGAGGCCAAAAAGATCATCAAGGACAACAACCACCCGAGCCACTGCCTGTTCACCCTGCTATCATCCAGAAGGCGAGGTCAGTACAGGTGCATCAAAGCTGGGACCGAGAGACTGAAAAACAGCTTCTATCTCAAGGCCATCAGACTGTTAAACAGCCATCACTAACAATGAGTAGCTGCTGCCAACATACAGACTCAATCTCTAGCCACTTTAATAATGAAACGTTGATGTAATTAAATGTATCACTAGTCACTTTAAACAACGCCATTTTAATAATGTTTATGTACCCTACATTACTCATCTCATATATATATACTGTTCTCTATACCATCTACTGCATCTTGCCTATGACGTTCGGCCATCACTCATTTATATATTTTTATGTACATATTCTTATTCATTCCTTTACACTTGTGTGTATAAGGTAGTTGTTATGGAATTGTTAGATTACTTGTTAGATATTACTGCATGGTCGGAACTAGAAGCACAAGCATTTCGCTACACTCACATTAACATCTGCAAACCATGTGTATGTGACAAATACCATTTGATTTGATTTGTTGTCTGTGCCCAATAATGTTTGTACCATGTTTTGTGTTGCTACCATGTTGTGTTGTTGTCATGTTGTGTTGCTACCATGTTGTGTTGTCATGTGTTGCTGTCTTGCTATGTTGTTGTCTTAGGTCTCTCTTTATGTAGTGTTGTGTTGTCTCTCTTGTGATTTGTGTTTTGTCCTACATTTATATGTTATAAAAAAAAGATATAATCCGAGCCCCCGTCCCCACACTGTTGGGTGGTGGTGTGTTACGCTGCTGAGAGGAGGTTGGGTGGTGGTGTGTTACGCTGCTGAGAGGAGGTTGGGTGGTGGTGTGTTACGCTGCTGAGAGGAGGTTGGGTGGTGGTGTGTTACGCTGCTGAGAGGAGGTTGGGTGGTGGTGTGTTACGCTGATGAGAGGAGGTTGGGTGGTGTGTTACGCTGCTGAGAGGAGGTTGGGTGGTGTGTTACGCTGCTGAGAGGAGGTTGGGTGGTGTGTTACGCTGCTGAGAGGAGGTTGGGTGGTGGTGTGTTACGCTGCTGAGAGGAGGTTGGGTGGTGGTGTGTTACGCTGCTTAGAGGAGGTTGGGTGGTGGTGTGTTACGCTGCTGAGAGGAGGTTGGGTGGTGTGTTACGCTGTTGAGAGGAGGTTGGGTGGTGGTGTGTTACGCTGCTGAGGGGAGGTTGGGTGGTGGTGTGTTACGCTGCTGAGAGGAGGTTGGGTGGTGGTGTGTTACGCTGCAGAGAGGAGGTTGGGTGGTGGTGTGTTACGCTGCTGAGAGGAGGTTGGGTGGTGGTGTGTTACGCTGCTGAGAGGAGGTTGGGTGGTGGTGTGTTACGCTGCTGAGAGGAGGTTGGGTGGTGGTGTGTTACGCTGCTGAGAGGAGGTTGGGTGGTGGTGTGTTACGCTGCTGAGAGGAGGTTGGGTGGTGGTGTGTTACGCTGCTGAGAGGAGAGGAAGAGGACAGGTGAAGAGAGGACAGGTGGGGAGCAGTCAGGAACCAGAGGCCCAGGGCCAGAGGGGACAACCTGGGAGTGACCAACCTACACCTCCCCACAACTCAGGCCCTCTGGACAGGCACTGTAAACTACAGACACCTTCTGGTTGTAAATCAGGAACAGCAGGGGGTCAGGGCTGGTAGAGGGGCTGGGAGGGCTGGTAGAAGGGCTGGGAGGGCTGGTAGAGGGGCTGGGAGGGCAGTTAGAGGGGCTGGGAGGGCTGGTAGAGGGGCTGGGAGGGCTGGTAGAGGGGCTGGGAGGGCTGGTAGAGGGGCTGGGTCTTTCCCAAGCAGGGAGCAGATTAGACCTGAACTGATATAAACTCACAACTGTCTGCTTGTTTTGATGCCCCGAGAGCAGGGCTGGAGCAGTAGGGGAACACAGGTGAAGGAAGAGGGAAGTAGAGGGGGTCAGGGTTCACATGGCTGGGGGCCTTCAGATGGTCTCCAAGATGGAGGGGAAAATAGAGAATGGTGGAGCTGCCTTGGGAGGGAAAGCCCCTGTTGAGAAAGTGAATGAGGTCTGTGAACTTTGAACTACAGGCTAATTGGTGTTCTGATATCAGGTTTATTCCTGCTCTGATGAGCTACAGGTGGTTTTTATGGTTCATTCCCGTTTTGGAGAAGTTCCCTTAAAACCTACAGGTATATTTCCAAACAATATTCTCCTAAGAAGCAGAAATAGAGCTCTGATAAAAATTTAAAAAAACACTTCAATGAAGAGACAGACCTGATTAACCGCCTCAGAGGCTTTTATGAAAGCAAACAGAACAGATAGACTTCGGAGGAAATGACAGGAGAGAGCGAGAGAGAAAGGAGAGACCATTTTTTCCCCCCAAGCCACTGTGCTTCTACACCTGCATTGCTTGCTGTTTGGAGTTTTAGGCTGGATTTCTGTACAGCACTTTGAGATATCAGCTGATGTTAGAAGGGCTATATAAATACATTTGATTTTAAGGAGTGCTCAGGCTGAGATATGGAGGAGAGGTGTGAGGCAGAAAATCCTTCTCAGTCACACTCAACTGACACTGAAAACATTAAAATGGCACAGAGCAGTTCTTCAGACTACTCTTTCTCTACAGGCTGTAGTCTGCTGCTTCTCTACAACCTACTTCCTCTCTGCTGCTTCTCTACAGCCTGCTGCTTCTCTACAGCCTGCTGCTTCTCTACAGTCTGCTGCTTCTTTACAGTGTGCTGCTTCTTTACAGTCTCCTGCTTCTCTACAACCTCCTGCCTCTGTGCTGCTTCTCTACAGCCTGCTGCTGTAGAGTCTGCTGCTTCTTTACAGTCTCCTGCTTCTCTACAACCTGCTGCCTCTCTGCTGCTTCTCTACAGCCTGCTGCTTCTCTACAGCCTGCTGCTTCTCTACAGTTTCCTGCTTCTATACAGTCTCCTGCTTCTCTACAACCTGCTGCTTCTCTACAGCTTGCTGCTTCTCGACAGGCTCCTGCTTCTCTAGTCTCCTGCTTCTCTACAACCTGCTGCCTCTCTGCTGCTTCTCTACAGCCTGCTGCCTCTCTGCTGCTTCTCTACATCCTGCTGCCTCTCTGCTGCTTCTCTACAGCAGGCTGTATATCCATCCTGCCCTGCCTCTCTAAAGTCTTCGAAAGCCAAGTCAATAAACAGATCACTGACCATTTCGAATCCCACCGTACCTTCTCCGCTGTGCATTCCGGTTTCCGAGCTGGTCACGGGTGCACCTCAGCCATGCTCAAGGTACTAAACGATATCATAACCGCCATCGATAAAAGACAGTATTGTGCAGCCGTCTTCATCGACCTGGCCAAGGCTTTCGACTCTGTCAATCATCGTATTTTTATCGGCAGACTCAACAGCCTTGGTTTCTCAAATGACTGCCTCGCTTGGTTCACCAACTACTTCTCAGACAGAGTTCAGTGTGTCAAATCGGAGGGCCGGTTGTCCGGACCTCTGGCAGTCTCTATGGGGATACCACAGGGTTCAATTCTTGGGCCGACTCTTTTCTCTGTATATATGAACGATGTCGCTCTTGCTGCGGGTGATTCCCTCATCCACCTCTATGCAGATGACACCATTCTGTATACATCTGGCCCTTCTTTGGACACTGTGTTAACTAACCTCCAAACAAGCTTCAATACCATACAACACTCCTTCCGTGGCCTCCAACTACTCTTAAACGCTAGTAAAACCAAATGCATGTTTTTCAACCGTTCGCTGCCCGCACCAGCCCGCCCATCCAGCATCACTACTCTGGATGGTTCTGACATAGAATATGTGGACAACTACAAATACCTATGTGTCTGGCTAGACTGTAAACTCTCCTTCCAGACTCATATTAAACATCTCCAATCTAAAATCAAAGCCTCCTTCACTCACGCTGCCAAACTTACCCTAGTAAAACTGACTATCCTACTGATTCTCGACTTCGGCGATGTCATCTACAAAATAGCTTCCAATACTCTACTCAGAAAACTGGATGCAGTCTATCACAGTGCTATCCGTTTTGTTACCAAAGCACCTTATACCACCCACCACTGCGACCTGTATGCTCTAGTCGGCTGGCCCTCGCTACATATTCGTCGCCAGACCCACTGGCTCCAGGTCATCTACAAGTCTATGCTAGGTAAAGCTCACCCTTATCTCAGCTCACTGGTCACGATAACAACACCCACCCGTAGCACGTGCTCCAGCAGGTATATTTCACTGGACACCCCCAAAGCCAACACCTCCTTTGGCTGCCTTTCCTTACAGTTCTCTGCTGCCAGTGACTGAAACAAATTGCAAAAATCGCTGAAGCTGGAGACTTATATTTCCCTCACTAACTTTAAACATCAGCTATCTGAGCAGCAAACCGATCGCTGCAGCTGTACATAGTCCATCTGTAAATAGCCCATCCAATCTACCTACCTACCTCATCCCCATATTGCTAATATTTACTTTTCTGTTCTTTTGCACACCAGTATCTCTACTTGCACATCATCATCTGCTCATTTATCACTCCAGTGTTAATCTGCTAAATTGTAATTATTTCACTACTATGGCCTATTTATTGCCTACCTCCTCACGCCATTTGCACACACTGTATATAGACTTTCTTTTTTTCTCTTGTGTTATTGACTGTATGCTTGTTTATTCCATGTGTAACTTTGTGTTGTTGTTTGTGTCGCACTGCTTTGCTTTATCTTGGCCAGATCGCAGTTGTAAATGAAAACTTGTTCTCAACTATCTTACCTGGTTAAATAAAGGTGAAATAAAAAAAATTCAAAAACAGCCTCTCTGCTGCTACTCTACAGCCAGCTGCCCCCTGCTGCTTCTCTACAGTCTGCTGCTTCTCTACAGCCTGCTGCTTCTATACAGTCTCCTGCTACTCTACAGCCTGCTGCCCCCTGCTGCTTCTCTACAGTCTGCTGCTTCTCTACAGTCTCCTGCTACTCTACAGCCTGCTGCTTCTCTATAGTCTGCTGCTTCTCTACAGCCTGCTGCCTCTCTGCTGCTTCTCTACAGCCTGCTGCCTCTCTACAGCCTGCTGCCTCTCTGCTGCTTCTCTACAGCCTGCTGCCTCTCTGCTGCTTCTCTACAGCCTGCTGCCTCTACAGCCTGCTGCCTCTCTGCTGCTTGTCTACAGCCTGCTGCCTCTCTACAGCATGCTGCCTCTCTGCTGCTTCTCTACAGTCTGCTGCCTCTCTGCTGCTTCTCTACAGCCTGCTGTCTCTCCGCTGCTTCTCTACAGCCTGCTGCCTCTCCGCTGCTTCTCTACAGCCTGCTGCCTCTACAGCCTGCTGCCTCTCTGCTGCTTGTCTATAGCCTGCTGCCTCTCTACAGCCTGCTGCCTCTCTGCTGCTTCTCTACAGCCTGCTGCTTCTATACAGTCTCCTGCTTCTCTGCTGCTGCTCTACAGCATGCTGCCTCTCTGCTGCTTCTCTACAGTCTGCTGCCTCTCTGCTGCTTCTCTACAGTCTGCTGCTTTTCTACAGCCTGCTGTCTCTCCGCTGCTTCTCTACAGCCTGCTGCCTCTCTCCTGCTTCTCTACAGCCTGCTACCTCTCTACAGTCTGCTGCGGTAGCCTAGTGGTTAGAGCATTGGGCCAGTAACCGAAAGGTTGCTGGATCGAATCCCTGAGCTGACAAGGTAAAAAATCTGTCGTTCTGCCCCTGAGCAAGGCAGTTAGCCAGCAGCATACCACCCTACATACCACTGCTGGCTTGCTTCTGAAGCTAAGCAGGGTTGGTCCTGGTCAGTCCCTGGATGGGAGACCAGATGGTGTTGGAGGGCCAGTAGGAGACACTCTGGTCTAAAAGATGTGGATGTTGATTAAGGCAGCCCCCCGCACCTCTCTGATTCTCTGGTTGGGTTAAATGTGGAAGACACATTTCAGTTGAATGTATTCAGTTGTACAGCTGACTACATATCCTCTTTCTCTATAGCCTGCTGCTTGTCTACAGTCAGTATCAGACAGCCTGCTGTGATGTCACAGCTCAAAATAAAGTAGGCCCACGTGTATCACGTCCTATTCTGTTTAGTGCACAACTTTAGTAGTACAGCGAATAGGGTGCTATTTGGGACACTGTTATGATACTGTCACGTCCTGACCAGTAGAAGGGGTTATTTGTTATTGTAGTTTGGTCAGGACGTGGCAGGGGGTATTTGTTTTATGTGGTTCGGGGTGGTTGTGTGTTTTAGTAGGGTGTTTGATTTAGTATTCCGGGTTTTGGGCACTGTTCTATGTTTATGTATTTCTATGTTCAGTCTAGTTATTTGTATTTCTATGTTTAGTTAATTGGGGGTTGAACCCTCAATTGGAGGCAGGTGTTTTCTCGTTGCCTCTGATTGAGGGTCCTATAAATAGGTATGTGTTTGTTTTAGTATTTGTGGGAGATTGTGCTGTATATAGCTTTGTGCCTTACCGGCCTGTTATTAGTCATTGTGTTTTTTTTGTGTACGTGTTGTTTTGGTTCACCTTCTTGTCCATTTAAATAAAAGAAGATGAGTGCACATTTCCCCGCTGCATCTTGGTCCGCTCTACCCTACGATAACCATGACAGATACGTGCATTTGTGTAGCTTCGTCCCAACTGTCTATATATTCAGTTATAAATAGATGGTAAGTAGGTAGCCATCCATGATATCAATTTGATCTTGGCCTAGATTAATTTACAAGATTAAATTACAAAGGCTAGATTAATTTACAAAGACTAGATTAAATTACAAAGACTAGATTAAATTACAAAGACTAGATTAAATGACAAAAAATAGATTAAATTACAAAGACTAGATTAATTTACAAAGGCTAGATTCAATTACAAAGGCTAGATTCAATTACAAAGGCTAGATTCAATTACAAAGGCTAGATTCAATTACAAAGGCTAGATTCAATTACAAAGGATATATTCAATTACAAAGGCTAGATTCAATTACAAAATTAAATTACAAAGGCCATAATCAATTACAAAGTGTCACGTGTGCTCCCTCTCGGGCCTCTAAGTCACCAGGCTGCTCGTTAGGGAGCACACCTGTCACCAGCGTTAAGCGCATAATGACACTCACCTGGACTCCATCACCTCCTTGATTACCTGTCCTTTATATGTCACTCCCTTTGGTTTCTTCCCCAGCCGTCATTATTGCTGTTTTATGTCGGTGCGCTGTTTGTGTCTCTTGTTTTGTTCATTTATTTATTAAATGTATTCACTCCCTGAATTTACTTCCCGCCTCTCAGCGTACATCGTTACACAAAGGCTATATTCAATTACAAAGGCTAGATTAAATTACAAAGGCTATATTCAATTACAAAGGCTATATTCAATTACAAAGGCTAGATTCAATTACAAAGGCTAGATTCAATTACAAAGTCTAGATTCAATTACAAAGTCTAGATTCAATTACAAAGTCTAGATTCAATTACAAAGTCTAGATTCAATTACAAAGGCTATATTCAATTACAAAGGCTAGATTCAATTACAAAGGCTAGATTCAGTTACAAAGGCTAGATTAAATTATGTGACAATAGGTAAGTAAAGAAATAAAACAGTAAAAAGACAGTGAAAATAACAGTAGTGAGGCTACATACAGTAGCGAAGCTATATACAGTAGCGAGGCTATATACAGTAGCGAGGCTATAACAGTAGCGAGGCTATATACAGTAAAGCGGCTATATACAGTAGCGAGGCTATATACAGTAGTGAGGCTATATACAGTAGTGAGGCTATATACAGTAGAGAGGCTATATACAGTAGAGGCTATATACAGTAGAGCCTATATACAGTAGAGGCTATATACAGTAGAGAGGCTATATACAGTAGCGAGGCTATAACAGTAGCGAGGCTATATACAGTAGCGAGGCTATATACAGTAGCGAGGCTATATACAGTAAAGCGGCTATATACAGTAGCGAGGCTATATAAAGTAGTGAGGCTATATACAGTAGTGAGACTATATACAGTAGAGGCTATATACAGTAGAGAGGCTATATACAGTAGAGAGGCTATAACAGTAGAGGCTATATACAGTAGTGAAGCTATATACAGTAGAGAGGATATATACAGTAGAGAGGCTATATACAGTAGTGAGGCTATATACAGTAGAGAGGCTATATACAGTAGAGGCTATATACAGTAGAGAGGCTATATACAGTAGAGAGGCTATAACAGTAGTGAGGCTATATACAGTAGAGAGGCTACATACAGTAGAGAGGCTATATACAGTAGAGAGGCTATATACAGTAGTGAGGCTATATACAGTAGAGAGGCTACATACAGTAGAGAGGCTACATACAGTAGAGAGGCTACATACAGTAGAGAGGCTATATACAGTAGGGAGGCTATATACAGTAGAGTGGCTATATACAGTAGAGAGGCTACATACAGTAGAGAGGCTACATACAGACACAGGTTAGTCAGGCTGATTGAGGTAGTATGTACATGTAGATATGGTTAAAGTGACTATGCATATATGATGAACAGAGAGTAGCAGTAGCGTAAAAAGAGGGGCTGGTGGGTGGTGGGACACAATGCAGATAGCCTGGTTAGCCAATGTGCGGGAGTGCTGGTTGATCGGCCCAATTGAGGTAGTATGCACATGAATGTATAGTTAAAGTGACTATGCATATATGATAAACAGAGAGTAGCAGCAGCGTAAAAAGAGGGGTGGGGGGGGGGGGGGGGGGGGGGGTTGGGGGGCCACACAATGCAAATAGTCTGGGGAGCCATTTGATTACCTGTTCAGGAGTCTTATGGCATGGGGGTAAAAACTGTTGAGAAGCCTTTTTGTCCTAGACTTGGCACTCTGGTACCGCTTGCCATGCGGTAGTAGAGAGAACAGTCTATGACTGGGGTGGCTGGGGTCTTTGACAATTTTTAGGGCCTTCCTCTGACACCGCCTGGTGTAAAGGTCCTGGATGGCAGGGAGCTTAGCCCCAGTGATGTACTGGGCCGTACGCACTATCCTCTGTAGTGCCTTGCGGTCTGAGGCCAAGCAATTGCCATACCAGGCAGTGATGCAATCGATGTTGCAGCTGTAGAACCTTTTGAGGATCTCAGGACCCATGCCAAATCTTTTTCGTTTCCTGAGGGTGAATAGGTTATGTCGTGCCCTCTTCACGACTGTCTTGGTGTGTTTGGACCATTCTAGTTTGTTGTTGATGTGGACACCAAGGAACTTGAAGCTCTCAACCTGCTCCACTACAGCCCCGTCGATGAGAATGGGGGCGTGCTCAGTCCTCCTTTTCCTGTAGTCCACAATCATCTCCTTAGTCTTGGTTACGTTGAGGGATAGGTTGTTATTCTGGCACCACCTGGCCAGGTCTCTGACCTCCTCCCTATAGGCTGTCTCGTCGTTGTCAGTTATCAGGCCTACCACTGTTGTGTCGTCTGCAAACTTAATGATTGTGTTGGAGTCTTTGCCTAAAATTTCTAGATTCAATTACAAAGGATAGATTAAATTACAAAGGCTGGATTAAATTACAAAGGCTACATTAAATTACAAAGTCTATATTAAATTACAAAGACTATATTCAATTACAAAGACTATATTCAATTACAAAGTTTAGATTAAATTACAAAGGCTAGATTCAATTACAAAGTCTATATTAAATTACAAAGACTAGATTAAATTACAAAGTCTATATTAAATTACAAAGTCTATATTAAATGACAAAGTCTATATTAAATAACAAAGTCTAGATTAAATTACAAAGTCTAGATTAAATTACAAAGTCTAGATTAAATTACAAAGTCTATATTAAATGACAAAGTCTATATTAAATGACAAAGTCTATATTAAATGACAAAGTCTATATTAAATAACAAAGTCTAGATTAAATTACAAAGTCTAGATTAAATTACAAAGACTAGATTAAATTACAAAGAACAATGAAAACAGTCATGTGTATAATAGACACAAACACACCTCAACAAGTTCTATCAACCAACTAGGTAATCATTCACTCTGTTAATTGAGCGTTTCAACCTCTGTGACCCTCTTTAAATCCTTATCAGTTTCTGTTGTGTTAAATACCAACAGTAGGTTAACATATCTACAGCTGACAGCCATAGGGATGCTAATAGTGCTGCTATGTCATGTCAATGAAGCAGGTTGGTTTTGCCTACAGAACAGAGCCAGAGGGGATAAGTCTTATGAAACTTTTTTGTTGTGTCCCAAATGGGTCCCTATTCCCTACGTGGTGCAGCCTGCGTGCCATTTGGGACGCATACCCGTGGATACCCTGTGGGAGATAGGCTGAGTACTGTACTATGCAAACTAACACACTTAGAGGACAGTTTGAACAGGAAACATATTGTGTAATAGAATGTTTTAAAAAAGTGCTGCACTGACTGACCCACTAGTGTCTATCTGGATCAGCTGACACAGCGTCTATCTGGATCAAATGACACAGCGTCTATCTGGATCAAATGACACGGCGTCTATCTGGATCAAATGACACGGCGTCTATCTGGATCAAATGACACAGCGTCTATCTGGATCAAATGACACGGCGTCTATCTGGATCAAATGACACGGCGTCTATCTGGATCAAATGACACGGCGTCTATCTGGATCAAATGACACGGCGTCTATCTGGATCAAATGACACGGCGTCTATCTGGATCAAATGACACAGCGTCTATCTGGATCAAATGACACAGCGTCTATCTGGATCAAATGACACAGCGTCTATCTGGATCAAATGACACAGCGTCTATCTGGATCAAATGACACAGCGTCTACCTGGATCAAATGACAGTGTCTACCTGGATCAAATGACACAGCGTCTATCTGGATCAAATGACACAGTGTCTATCTGGATCAAATGACACAGCGTCTATCTGGATCAAATGACACAGCGTCTATCTGGATCAAATGACACAGCGTCTATCTGGATCAGCTGACAGCGTCTATCTGGATCAAATGACACAGCGTCTATCTGGATCAAATGACACAGCGTCTATCTGGATCAAATGACACAGCGTCTATCTGGATCAAATGACACAGCGTCTATCTGGATCAAATGACACAACGTCTATCTGGATCAAATGACACAGCGTCTATCTGGATCAAATGACACAGCGTCTATCTGGATCAAATGACATAGCGTCTATCTGGATCAAATGACACAGCGTCTATCTGGATCAAATGACACAGCGTCTATCTGGATCAAATGACACAGCGTCTACCTGGATCAAATGACACAGCGTCTATCTGGATCAAATGACACAGCGTCTATCTGGATCAAATGACACAGTGTCTATCTGGATTCGCTGGGTTCAGACCTTATCCTTTTGTATTTTCCTTTTCTAAACCATCTGCATACTGTGGCTGTAGGTCTAGGTTCCCACAATGTGGCCAAGATACAAAGGCAAAAAAGAATGGAAATCAAAAATAGCCTTTCAGTCCTAATTTAAAGGTTAGTGTTAGGCATAAGGTAAGCAATTTGATTAAGGTTAGGGTTACATTTTAAATCAGATTTTAAGAATTAAAAGTGTAGAACTTTGCATCTTGGCCAGATAATGACAATCATAGGCCTTATGTGTGAGGTGGAAGTGGTTCTGTTTGAGTCAAAGGTGGTAGGTCCTGTCCTCTAATGGCGATGGAAAGAATAGCAGCTAGTGATGGTAACAATTTATTACATGATAATAAACACTATTAACTCTTCAAATAGAATATATACAATAATAATTTAAAAAGCATAAATTAAAAACTATTTCTAAATAGATTGTTTCAATAAGAAATCCTGAAAGTTATGGTTACAGGAAGGACATGGTTACAGGAAACACTTTGTTCAGGTAGATTGATTATAAAAATGTTAAAAATGAGACAGGTTGTATTAAGGCATCTGAATAAATAATGACATTAGGTAACTCTTAAGTAAGGACCTACGTTCATAAACTATTCTCTAGCGAGACTCGTATTTTAGTTGGATGACCGACTTAAACGTTTCTTCTATTACTGAAAACCTGGCGTGTGGAAAAGTACCTCCAAATATTTAAAGAGCGAAATGTAGATAAAAAACAATCAGTTGATGATGATGATGTCAGGTGTATCATCATCAGTTTCTTCCATTGAGAATTGATAACCAAACCAAATAAATATTATAAACACGTTGCATGACTTGGTATGCAGTGAAGTCAGTGACAGTGCTTTACCCAGATGGTTTACCAAATTACCAGGATGACGTCGTCGCCATCACCGGAATGGCATGCACTTCCTTTAACGTCATCACCATCAGCACTTTGGTAGAATCTCCTGGCAGCTCTTGTACACTTTGACAAGGCAGCTCACTCTTGGCTTTGAGCTATGAAAGAATAATAATAGGTAGGTTATAATCAAACAGGTATAATAGAGATTTATAAAAATAGAGATTAATGAAAGTACCTCAATTCAAAGGTGAAAGTAGTCATTTTCATTCAACTTTAACCAACAGCAAGAACACTAGTGTTGTTTTAGTAAACACACATACATGCACCGTAAACAGTATTTTACAGATCAGTAATGACTCTGAGGCTCACCTGAAACAGCGGGACCACGCAAGAAACGGCATCGGGATCTGCGAGGTCCTTCAGCAGGATGCACAGGAAGTAGATGACTGTTTGCTGAAATAAATAGGTTAATGTTGTTGACCCCCCTGCCCTTGCAAATCATCAACCTTTAAGATAAGTTATAGCAGGATCCACCTAGCTTCTCCTGAACGAGACGCAAATCAATGACTTTAGTGATGATCAAATCAACTGTACACACGTAGATTGGCAGGAAAACAAATAGCTCAGTATTCTTCTATTTCCTCACCATGTGAATAGCTTCATTAATTTACTATGTCTTTGATCTTCCTCACCATGTGAATAGCTTCATTAATTACTATGTCTTTGATTTTCCTCACCATGTGAATAGACTTATTTTTCTACTGTATTATTGACTGTATGTTTTGTTTATTCCATGTGTAACTCTGTGTTGTTGTATGTGTCGAACTGCTTTGCTTTATCTTGGCCAGGTCACAATTGTAAATGAGAACCTGTTCTCAACTTGCCTACCTGGTTAAATAAAGGTGAAATAAATAAAAATAAATAAATAATTACTATGTCTTTGATCTTCCTCACCATGTGAATAGCTTCATTAATGACTATGTCTTTGATCTTCCTCACCATGTGAATTGCTTCATTAATTACTATGTCTTTGATCTTGCCCATCTCTATGAAGTCTGTAGGACTCCGTGCAGGAGGTGTCACTAGAAGACACCTGGCCACCCAGGGAACCAATGATGAGCAGCGTCTCATGGTCCACCTTCACAAAGTGGATGTGAACCATCATACCGACCAGTGTGATGATTATGACACTGGAGAGAATGGCTGTGTTCTGAAATGAAGTAGATGAAATTAATGTTGAACTAATTGAACCGTACAAGGTCACACCAGTAAGAGACATTTAGGCATATATTAACATATATCATATGATCTCTATGCATACGTCTGAGTCACCTAGTTTAGTGGTCACCAACTGTGGCTCTGGAGAGCTACTGGTGTTGTGGGCTTTTGTTCTATCCCTGCACTGACACACCTGATTCAACAACACAATATCGGATGCAGTTGGTTGAAACAGATTGTTAGTGTCGGGCAAGAACAAAAGCCTGCACTCCCAGGAGATCTCCAAGAGCAGGATTGTTGACCACTGATGCACATGCCAGTAGGTATCGAGGAGGAGTCCCAAATGGCCCTATTTCATATACAGTGTAGTACTTTTTGGTTCTAAGTAGTACACTGTATAGGGAATATGGTGCCATTTGGGACTGAACCAGCCCTAGTGTCCTTACATCAGTAAATCAGAGTATGTGTAGGCAGACAGCGCAAGTGTACACCATCATTCTGCCTATGGAGACTTTAGCGGGGCTGACTGTGAACTCCCTGCACAAAAAACGAGTGACTTTGACACTCCAGAGAGATGGTCTTGCCGTCGATGTCGGTGTATGTTTCATCTTCCATATTGAATTGCTAATTATCGTTCTGCATAAGATCTCGCTTGTTGGATATCAATAACGGCTGGAGGGATATCTATAGCAATTTCCAAACTACTGTAGGCTAGCTGTAACGTATTCAGTTAGCAGTGAGTTAACGTTACTAGCTAGCTAGCTAGCTAACAATGTGGAGACAGAAAAAGATACAAAATAACGAATATATTGTATGGATCCGGTATGGCATGCGCTCCCTTTAACTAAGTATTGATTATTGCACAAACCTAGGACAAAATCGATTAGAAAACCTCTTTGACCTATCTAGCCAGCTAACAAAACTACAAACATTTAGTTGCATAGTGGGGAATGTAGTCATATTTATTGATAAATTAAAGCGATTCAAAGCAACAACTCGACTAGCATTACTACATTTCCCAGAATGCTATGCGCGGTGTAACTTTTAACCTCTGGATCAAAACAAGCCGATCAGCTGATGAAACTGGGAACAACATCTAATGAAATCTAGCTGTCGGACAGCGAAATTATCTTAACAAGCTATACATAATAACGGCGTGTTTGTGCTGAATTAAGTTGCACTGTATGCTTTGTTGTCTATTAAAATATTATTGCGTATTTCTGTGTAGAAGCAACGGTTTAGGTTACGAAACAGCCGTCGTCCGCCGGGAAAACAATCTAGCTGGCGGTTCTTGGCGACGAGGTCCGTCTGTTTGGTTCGACGAAGGATTTTGTTGATGGTTTGGTGCTTGAGAAATTGGTCATTTGAGTTGATGTAGAGTAACTGAAAAATACGCAAGTGTCATCTTTTGTTATAAGCGGATTTGGTGAGGTTTTTACACAGTCACCATTGCCTATTTCTGCTGTCAAATTGGCTTAGCGAACCACAACCGCTAACCGTACAGTAGGCTAACTAGCAGTAGCACGATAATTACTATGTTATTACTGATTGACAGCTAACGATGACTTGCACATGGGGTTTGTAAGCTAGCTGCATGTCTGGACATGTATGTAGGAAGTCGTTGTCGTGATTGTTTTGCTGACAGACAGGCACCTCTGTAGAGTACTTTGATGACATATGGCTATGTCAAAGTGACCTATCACAGTTCATATTAAATGCCCATCTGCTAAGTGTTTTGGGGAGTATAGAAGAGACACCACTACCAGAAGAAGAAAAAAACACACAATGCGCTAGAGAAGAATACATTTTAACACTATAGAATATAAACATATTTCCCAGCAGTTTGGTTTCGCAGTGCAGTTTTAGACTCATCGGGCACTTGTTAGCAGTAGCATACTGAAGTGATCATTATGAGTGGTCAAGGTCCGTCGGTAGATAAGGGGATGAACACCATCCTGGTGTGTCAGGAGAGCTACGCCTGCGGTGGCTCAGACGAGGCCGCCTTCGAATGCGACGAGTGCGGCAGCCTGCAGTGCGTCCGCTGCGAGCTGGAGCTCCATCGTCAGGAACGCATGAGGAACCACGACCGTGTCCGCATCGCCCCGGGACACGTTCCATTCTGTGACTCTTGTAAGGGCGACAGCAGCGGTTGTGGGGTGAACGGGGGCAGGCTGAGGGCGGTGGTGCGCTGCCAGGGCTGTAAGATCAACCTGTGTCTGGATTGCCAGAAGCGGACCCATAGCGGGGTAAACAAGAGGAAGCACCCTGTGACTCCCTACCCTCCTCCGGGTCAAGTCCAGGATAGTAGCCTGGAGGCTGGGGATGGAGGGGAGATGGAGGCCCTCAAGGCAAAACTGGAGAAGGTGTGCAGCTTCTTATTGGTGGATGCGAAGGAGGAGATGCAGGTGAGTAATATCCTTATGACCTGGGGTACATATCAAATGGCTTCCTATTCCCTATATAGGGCACTACTTTTGACCAGGACCCACTATAGATGAGTGTTTCATTTGGGATGTAGACATATTATGATCCAAGTCTTGAAACAACACCTATAGACACCACTTATCTGTAGCCACTAACCCCTAGGGAGCTTTTTAGATCTGAAAGCCAGTCTGTATGAGCCAGTCTACAATGGACAGGCTTCCTGTACGGAAGGCCAAGGAGAAATCAAAAATATTGGTCCTTCAACCCGGACTGTAGGCAGTCTAAGCAAATACAGGTTAACAATACCTAGACTGCATCCCAAATAGCACCATATTGCCTATAAAGTGCAATACTTTTTGACCAGAGACCTATGGTAGTGCACTACTTTTGACAATGTGACTACTGGTCAAAAGTAGGTCACTAAATCAGAAAGAGTGCACCATTTGGTACGCTGTGCTCTATTACCTCGGTTGGTGATTAAACTAGCTCACCTCAGTCTCTGTTGTCTTTCCCCTGTAGTTGAAGGACGAGGAAGACTTTGTGAGCCGGCTGGACTGTAGGCCAGAGGAACTCCTCAAGGTCGTGTCTATCTTCGGGAACACAGGGGAGGGGAAGTCCCACACCCTGAATCACACTTTCTTCCAGGGGCGAGAAGTGTTCCAGACGTCCCCCACTCAGGAGTCATGCACCGTGGGGGTCTGGGCTGCCATGGACCCCATTCACAGGGTGGTGGTGATCGACACAGAGGGACTGCTGGGGGCAGGTGAGGAGGAGAGAGGGGAAATGACAGGAATCTTGCTAAAGGTCAGCTGCTATGACATTTTTATTCACGCAATTGATACAATAGCCGATTTAATCAAAGAGCTGCTATCATATCAAATAAAGATAACGGTGGGAGCAGTAACCAGTCAGGAGGTATCTACTAACACGTCCTCTCTATTGGCCACCCAGGATCCAATCAGGGCCAGCGCACCCGGCTGCTCCTCAAAGTCCTAGCCGTCTCCGACCTCATCATCTACCGTACCCACGCCGACCGTCTCCACGACGACCTGTTCAAGTTCCTAGGCGACGCGTCGGACGCCTATCTGAAGCACTTCACCAGGGAGCTGAAGGCCACTACGGCCCGCTGTGGCCTGGACGTCCCTCTGTCCACTCTGGGACCAGCTGTTATTATCTTCCATGAGACCGTTCACACCAAGCTACTGGGCTCAGGTACAGGGTTGGCATTGCCAGGCATATCAAGCTGTTAGGGTACTAGTGGATGAAAACCTAACACTTAGCTCTTGTGGAAACAGTTCAGTATAACCTATAAGAACGTTCACCCACTTACATTGGGACCATCCACACCAAACTAACTGGGATCAGGTAGGTGGTTCTGGTTGGCATTTAGCCTGTGTGCCAGGCTGTTTGACAATGAGTTGGCACGATAGCACAATCATTTCCATGCCAATGACGATAATGGAGTTGTCCAGAGCACAAACAGATCTGGGACCAGGCTATATCAGTTATCAGGTAAAGTTAGAATGGACAAGAGCCATCTGTAGATATACAAAATGCTGTGATCAGGTGTAGGTATCCCTGCATTTAGTTACCTGTTAATTTTACAATTGATTTAAAAATGTTTTTATTGATTTTAATGCACTACGTGGCCTTGCATGTAAATACATGTCAGGCTTTAAAGATATCCGGTTCTCTGGCACTGGCCTTTTATACTGAACAAAAATATAAATGCAACAATTTCAATGATTTTACTGAGTTACAGTTCATGTAATTAAATCAGTCAATTCAAATACATTAATTGTGCCCTAATCTGTTGGTCACCTTAAAGAAAAGGTAGTGGCGTGGATCAGAAAACCAGTCAGTATCTGGTGTGACCACCATTTTCCTCATGCAGCGCGACACATCTCCTTCACATAGAGTTGATCAGGCTGTTGATTGTGTCCTGTGGAATGTTGACCCACTGCTCTTCGATTGCTGTGAGAAGTTGCTGGATATTGGCGGGAGCTGGAACACGTCGATCCAGAGCATTGTACATGTCGATCCAGAGCATCCCACACATGCTCAATGGGTGACCTGTTTGGTGAGTATGCAGGCCATGGAAAAACTGGGACATTTTCAGCTTCCAGGAATTGTGTATAGATCGACGTGGGGCCGTGCATTATGATGCTGAAACATGAGGTGATGGAGAAGGATGAATGGCACGACAATGGACCTCAGGATCTCGTCACAGTATCTCTAATCGCCATCGCTAAAATACAGTTGTTGTCCGTTGTCCGTAGCTTATGCCTGCCCGTACCATAACCCCACCGCCACCATGGGGCACTCTGTTCACAACGTTGACATCAGCAAACCGCTCAACAACACAATGCCATACACGTGGTCTGCAATTGTGAGGCCGGTTGGATGTTTTATTGTCCCCAGCACAAGGTGCACCTGTATAATGATTATGCTGTTTAATCAGCTTCTTGATATGCCAAGTGTTAGGTTGATGGATTATCTTGGCAAAGGAGAAATCCTTACTAACAGGGATATAAACACATTTGTGCACAAAATCTGAGAAATAAGCTTTTTGTTCGTATGGAACATTTCTGGTATATTTTATTTCAGCTTGAAATGTATCCCCTGTAAGAAATGTCTCTCTCTCTCTCTCTCTCTCTCTCTCTCTCTCTCTCTCTCCTCTACCTCTCTCTCTCCTCCACCCCTCTCTCTCGCTCTCCTCCACCCCTCTCTCTCTCTCCTCCACCCCTCTCTCTCTCTCTTCCACCCCTCTCTCTCTCTTCCACCCCTCTCTCTCTCCTCCACCCCTCTCTCTCTCTCTCCTCCACCCCTCTCGCTCTCTCTCTCCTCCACCCCTCTCTCTCTCCTCCTCCCCCCCCTCTCTCTCTCTCCTCCCCCCCTCTCTCTCTCCTCCACCCCTCTCTCTCTCCTCCCCCCCTCTCTCTCTCCTCCTCCCCTCTTTCTCTCTCCTCCACCCCTCTCGCTCTCTCTCTCTCCTCCACCCCTCTCTCTCTCTCTCCTCCACCCCTCTCTCCTCCACCCCCTCTCTCTTTAATATCTCTCTCTCTCCCCCTCCTCTCTCTCCCCCTCTCCCTCTCCTCTATATATATCTCTCTCTCCTCCACCCCTCTCTCTCTCCCTCTCCTCTATATCTCTCTCTCTCCCCCTCTCTCCCTCTCCTCTATATCTCTCTCCCTCCTCTCTCTCCCCCTCTCCCTCTCCTCTATATATATCTCTCTCTCTCCTCCACCCCTCTCTCTCCCTCTCCTCTATATATATCTCTCTCTCTCCTCCACCCTTCTCTCCCTCCTCTATATCTCTCCGTCTCTCTCCAGACAACCCATCAGAGTCTGCAGAGCGTCTGCTCCAGGAGCGTTTCAGGAAGCTGGGTCTTTTCCCCGAGGCCTTCAGCTCCATCCAGTACCGTGGGACTCGAACCTACAACCCCCCGACAGACTTCAGTGGTCTGCTGCGGAGCCTGGAGCAACAGTTAGATAACAACACTACCCGCTCACCACGTTCTGCAAACGTCATATACAGAGCCCTGCAGGGGGGGGGGGGGGGGGTGTGTGTGTGTGGGTGTGTGTGTGTGTGTGTGTGTGTGTGTGTGTGTGTGTGTGTGTGTGTGTGTGTGTGTGTGTGTGTGTGTGTGTGTGTGTGTGTGTGTGTGTGTGTGCATTTTGCAAATAAAGCGCACTCTCCCCCGCTCTCTCTCTCCCTCTATCTATCCATAGGCTCTGAGTGAGCGTTTCAGTGGGGATATCCCAGAAGAGCACCTGGCCAGTAACTCTTTCTTCCCTGATGAGTACTTCACCTGTTCCAGTATCTGTCTCAGCTGTGGGTGAGTCTCTCTGTCTGTGTTCAGTTATCTCTCTCTGTCTGTGTTCAGTTATCTCTCAGCTGTAGGAAGCTATCTCTCTCTGACAGTGTTCAGTTATCCCTCAGCTGTAGGAAGTTATCTCTCTCTGTCTGTGTTCAGTTATCCCTCAGCTGTAGGAAGTTATCTCTCTCTGTCAGTGTTCAGTTATCCCTAAGCTGTAGGAAGTTATCTCTCTCTGTCTGTGTTCAGTTATCCCTCAGCTGTAGGAAGGAGTCTCTCTGTCTGTGTTCAGTTATCTCTCAGCTGTATGAAGTTATCTCTCTCTGTCTCTGTCTCAGTGTTCAGTTATCCCTGAGCTGTAGGAAGCTGTCTCTCTCTCTCTGTGTTCAGTTATCCCTCAGCTGTAGGAAGTTATCTCTCTCTGTCTCTGTCTCAGTGTTCAGTTATCCCTGAGCTGTAGGAAGCCGCTCTCTCTCTCTCTCTGTGTTCAGTTATCCCTCAGCTGTAGGAAGTTATCTCTCTGTCTGTGTTCAGTTATCCCTCAGCTGTAGGAAGTTATCTCTCTCTGTCTCTTTCTCAGTGTTCAGTTATCCCTGAGCTGTAGGAAGCTATCTCTCTCTCTCTCTCTGTGTTCAGTTATCCCTCAGCTGTAGGAAGGAGTCTCTCTGTCTGTGTTCAGTTATCCCTCAGCTGTAGGAAGTTATCTCTCTGTCTGTGTTCAGTTATCCCTCAGCGTGGGTACCCGCGGCGACCCCAGCTGTGGGGAGTCTCTCTGTCTGTGTTCAGTTATCCCTCAGCTGTGGGGAGCCCGCGGCGCCCCAGCGAGGAGCTCTCTCTGTCTGTGTTCAGTTATCCCTCAGCTGTAGGAAGTTATCTCTCTCTGTCTGTGTTCAGTTATCCCTCAGCTGTAGGAAGGAGTCTCTCTGTCTGTGTTCAGTTATCCCTCAGCTGTAGGAAGTTATCTCTCTCTGTCTGTGTTCAGTTATCCCTCAGCTGTAGGAAGTTATCTCTCTCTGTCTCAGTGTTCAGTTACAGTGAGGGGAAAAAAGTATTTGATCCACTGCTGATTTTGTACGTTTGCCCACTGACAAAGAAATGATCAGTCTATAATTGTAATAGTATTAACTCTAACAGGACAATAAAACCACCAGTTGTCTACTGATGTCTTCAGTCCTACTAACATCATCCATGTCCTGTCAGGTCTGACTGTATGAACAGTACATTAATAACATAGTAATTAAACACTGTGATAAACCTCTTCCTGTCAGGTCTGGCTGTATGAACAGTACAGTAATAACATAGTAATTAAACACTGTGATAAACCTCTTCCTGTCAGGTCTGGCTGTATGAACAGTAATAACATAGTAATTAAACACTGTGATAAACCTCTTCCTGTCAGGTCTGGCTGTATGAACAGTACAGTAATAACATAGTAATTAAACACTGTGATAAACCTCTTCCTGTCAGGTCTGGCTGTATGAACAGTAATAACATAGTAATTAAACACTGTGATAAACCTCTTCCTGTCAGTTCTGACTGTATGAACAGTAATAACATAGTAATTAAACACTGTGATAAACCTCTTCCTGTCAGTTCTGGCTGTATGAACAGTACAGTAATAACATAGTAATTAAACACTGTGATAAACCTCTTCCTGTCAGGTCTGGCTGTATGAACAGTACAGTAATAACATAGTAATTAAACACTGTGATAAACCTCTTCCTGTCAGGTCTGGCTGTATGAACAGTAATAACATAGTAATTAAACACTGTGATAAACCTCTTCCTGTCAGGTCTGGCTGTATGAACAGTACAGTAATAACATAGTAATTAAACACTGTGATAAACCTCTTCCTGTCAGGTCTGGCTGTATGAACAGTACAGTAATAACATAGTAATTAAACACTGTGATAAACCTCTTCCTGTCAGGTCTGGCTGTATGAACAGTAATAACATAGTAATTAAACACTGTGATAAACCTCTTCCTGTCAGGTCTGGCTGTATGAACAGTACATTAATAACATAGTAATTAAACACTGTGATAAACCTCTTCCTGTCAGGTCTGGCTGTATGAACAGTAATAACATAGTAATTAAACACTGTGATAAACCTCTTCCTGTCAGGTCTGGCTGTATGAACAGTAATAACATAGTAATTAAACACTGTGATAAACCTCTTCCTGTCAGTTCTGGCTGTATGAACAGTACATTAATAACATAGTAATTAAACACTGTGATAAACCTCTTCCTGTCAGGTCTGGCTGTATGAACAGTACAGTAATAACATAGTAATTAAACACTGTGATAAACCTCTTCCTGTCAGGTCTGGCTGTATGAACAGTAATAACATAGTAATTAAACACTGTGATAAACCTCTTCCTGTCAGGTCTGGCTGTATGAACAGTACAGTAATAACATAGTAATTAAACACTGTGATAAACCTCTTCCTGTCAGGTCTGGCTGTATGAACAGTACAGTAATAACATAGTAATTAAACACTGTGATAAACCTCTTCCTGTCAGGTCTGGCTGTATGAACAGTAATAACATAGTAATTAAACACTGTGATAAACCTCTTCCTGTCAGGTCTGGCTGTATGAACAGTAATAACATAGTAATTAAACACTGTGATAAACCTCTTCCTGTCAGGTCTGGCTGTATGAACAGTACAGTAATAACATAGTAATTAAACACTGTGATAAACCTCTTCCTGTCAGGTCTGGCTGTATGAACAGTACAGTAATAACATAGTAATTAAACACTGTGATAAACCTCTTCCTGTCAGGTCTGGCTGTATGAACAGTATGAACCATCTGAAGGAGGAAGTGGACCACGAGGCTACACACCGCTGTCGCTACTCTGCTCAATACGACAACCGCATCTACACCTGTAAAGTAGGAACACAGACAGACAGTCTCTCTCCACACACACACACACACACACACACACACACACACACACACACACACACACACACACACACACACACACGGCTCTGTCTGAGTATGTGCTCTCTGATCCTCAGGCGTGCTATGAGGGAGGGAAGGAGGTGATTGTGATTCCCAAGACGACAGCCTCCTCTGACTCTCCCTGGTTTGGTCTGGCCACGTACGCCTGGTCTGGGTGAGTCCTGGACACGTAGACCTCCTCGTTATAATATCCTGTATCCTCAAACAATAGAATCCTCTGTTTGTGATATCATCGTAAATCACTACCTCTAATGGAAAGTCCTTCTACTTTTCTGACTCTCCATGTTTTAGCTGATCACATCTGATCTCTGATAGTATAGAGAGAGTGTGTTGGCTGAACTGAAGTAGTGTTGTTGTTGTTTACAGGTATGTGATAGAGTGTCCCAACTGTGGAGTGATCTACAGAAGCAGGCAGTACTGGTACGGGAACCAGGACCCAGTGGACACAGTGGTCAGGACTGAAATACAACACATCTGGCCTGGGGTAAGAACAACAGAGGGCTCCCTTACTTATGCCTTGGCCCGTATTCATGCAGAATCTCAGAGTAAGAGTGCTGTTCTATGGGCAGGTCCATGTCATCTTAATCATTGCATCTAACAGGTAAAACCGATCCTTCATCAGCTCTCCTACTCTGACAGGCGATGGGCCCTTGTTCTCACTTCATTCTAGCCCTGTTGTAGAAGCTCTACGCAGTTCTCTTCTTTAGAGGAAGTCCCACACATTCCAGAGGAGTCTCTGGTTGTTTCAGTTTGGCTGAAATGATGCATTTGTTTTAGTAAATTGATTAGAATGTACCACAAGAAGCCATACATACTGACTGACCTCCCCGTCACTCCTACTACTAGTCTTGCTCTCTCGCTGGTGTTTTTAGGCCAGTTGCTGTAAAGAGTCTCTCTGGTTTGGGGTGTTTGTATAAGAAAGCCTTGTGACGATAATATTCTGGATTCCATAGATTTTTTTTTTATCCCACAAATGTTGATGCCATATAGAAGAATTGGAATTATGACAGTGTCAAATAGTTTAAATTCTCATTTGTGGGTCTTTCTACACTAAACAAACAATATAAACGCAACATAAAGTTTTGGTTCCATTTTTCATGAGCTGAAATAAAAGATCCCAGAAATGTTCCATATGTACAAAAAAGCGTATTTCTCTAAAATGTTGTGCACAAATTTGTTGGTGTGACATAACAAGAAGCTGATTAAACAGCATGGCCATTACACAGGTGCACCTTGTGCTGGGGACAATAAAAAGGCCACTCTAAAATGTGCAGTTTTGTCACACAACACAATGCCACAGATGTCTCAAGTTTTGAGGGATCGTGCAATTGGCATGCTGACTGCAGGAATGTCTACCAGAGCTGTTGCCAGAAAATTGAATATTAATTTCTCTACCATAAGCCGCCACAAACTTTGTTTTAGAGAATTTGGCAGTACGTCCCACCGGCATCACAACCACAGACCACGTGTAACCACACCAGCCCAGGACCTCCACATCCGGCTTCTTCCCCTGCAGGATTGTCTGAGACCAGCCACTTGGACAGCTGATGAAACTGTGGGTTTTGCACAACCGAAGAATTTCTGCACAAACTGTCAGAAACCGTCTCAGGGAAGCTCATCTGTGTGCTTGTCGTCCACACCAGGGTCTTGACCTGACTGCAGTTCAGCATCGTAACCAACTTTAGTGAGCAAATGCTCACCTTCGATGGCCACTGGCACACTGGAGAAGAGTGCTCTTCATGGAGGAATCCTGGTTTCTACTGTACCGGGCACATGGCAGACGGCGTGTATGGTGTCGTGTGGGCGAGCGGTTTGCTGACGTCAACGTTGTGAACAGAGTGCCTCATGGTGACGTTGGGGTTATGGTACGGGCAGGCATAAGCTACGGACAATGAACACATTTTGCATTTTATCGATGGCGATTTAGAGATACTGTGACGAGATCCTGAGGTCCATTGGTGTGCCATTCATCCTTCTCCATCACCTCATGTTTCAGCATGATAATGCACGGCCCCATGTCGCAAGGATCTATACACAATACCTGGAAGCTGAAAATATCTGCAATGTCTGACCTGCAGACTCACCAGACATGTCACCCATTGAGCATGTTTGGGATGCTCTGGATCGACCTGTACAACAGCGTGTTCCAGTTCCCGCCAAATATCCAGCAACTTCGCACAGCCATTGAAGAGCAGTGGGACAACATTCCACAGGCCACATTCAACAGCCTGATCAACTCGGAGGAGTTGTGTCACTCTGCATGAGGCAAATGGTGGTCACACCAGATACTGACTGGTTTTCTGATCCACACCCCTACCTTTTTTTTTAACGGTATCTGTGACCAACAGATACATGTCTGTATTGCCAGTCATGTGAAATCCATAGATTAGGGCCTAATCAATTTATTTCAATTGACTGATTTCATTACATGAACTGTAACTCAGTAAAATCATAGAAATTGTTGCATGTTGCATTTTATATTTTTGTTTAGTGTAATTATTTTAATGATTATATTTCTGATGTTTAGGTGGAGTTGTTCTTTGTCTTTCCAGATATTCTTTTCATTTTGACAGTAGTATCTAATTTCCTAAAATGAATTTGTATTGATTTCCTCTATTTTGTCAAGCTCATAGGTCATATAGAGGGATTTCTTCCTTCATAATAACTTCTTATATTGGCTTAGGGTCTGTTGGTATATGAGACCTGTCTACTGATTTACAGGGTCTTAGAGTGTATGGTGTTGGTATATGAGACCTGTCTACTGATTTACAGGGTCTTAGAGTGTATGGTGTTGGTATATGAGACCTGTCTACTGATTTACAGGGTCTTAGAGTGTATGGTGTTGGTATATGAGACCTGTCTACTGATTTACAGGGTGTTAGAGTGTATGGTGTTGGTATATGAGACCTGTCTACTGATTTACAGGGTGTTAGAGTGTATGGTATTGGTATATGAGACCTGTCTACTGATTTACAGGGTCTTAGAGTGTATGGTGTTGGTATATGAGACCTGTCTGCTGATTTACAGGGTCTTGCAGTTGAACATACTTTGTCAAACCATTTTTTCTTTGGAAGTGTTTTCTTTTTCAGATTACATGTTTTAACCAGTTTGATGAATTTATCAATACAGGAATTGCTGTCTAAATTAATGCAATTTTTGTCGTCTTTTAAATTTGGTAAAAAAATAACTGTAAATCAAGTTTTCAATTTCCGTGCTATTTAATGTTGCCTTTTATTCCCAAATGCTACTTTTTTACCACTTGTATGAGGGTGAGATGGGGTAGAGTTTAGGTTCTGGTCCACTTGTATGAAAGCGAGACGGGGTAGAGTTTAGGTTCTGGTCCTTGTATGAGGGCAGGACGGGGTAGAGTTTAGGTTCTGGTCCACTTGTATGAGGGCAGGACGGGGTAGAGTTTAGGTTCTGGTCCACTTGTATGAGGGCAGGACGGGGTAGAGTTTAGGTTCTGGTCCACTTGTATGAGGGCAGGACGGGGTAGAGTTTAGGTTCTGGTCCACTTGTATGAGGGCAGGACGGGGTAGAGTTTAGGTTCTGGTCCACTTGTATGAAGGCGAGACGGGGTAGAATTTAGGTTCTGGTCCACTTGTATGAAGGCGAGACGGGGTAGAGTTTAGGTTCTGGTCCACTTGTATGAGGGCGAGACGGGGTAGAGTTTAGGTTCTGGTCCACTTGTATAAGGGCGAGAGGGCATGACCATAAAGGCATTGATTTGTTTCTTGCTCCATATCTGTAATGTCATAGTGGACTGCACTGTTTCCTAGTGCAGAGCAATATGTAAATCTACCCAGAGAGTCACCCTTCACCCTGCCATTAACAATGTCTCTCACCTCCATCCCCCCTCGCTCTTTTTCCCTCTTCTTCTCTCCCTCTCTCTCCTTCCCTCACTCTCTCCTCCCTCTTCCTCTCCTCTCTCTTCTCTCATCCTCCTTTCCCCTCCTCCCTCTCTCCCTCCCTCTCCCCCTTCTATCCCTCCCTCTCCCCCTTCTCTCTCTCGCTCTTGACCTCTTCGCTCTCCCGCCTCCCCCTTCTATCCCTCCCTCTCCCCTTCTCTCCCCCTTCTCTCTCGCTCTTGCCCTCTTCTCTCTCCCCCCTCCCTCTTCTCTCCCTCACTCCTTCTCCCCTCCAGTCGGATGGTTTTCTGAAGGACAACAACAATGCAGCTCAGAGACTGTTGGACGGTGTGAACTACATCTCCCAGAGTGTGTCAGAGCTCAGTGTGAAACCTGCCAAAGCTGTCACTTCCTGGCTCACCGACCAGATCGCTCCGGCCTACTGGAAACCCAACTCCCTCATCCTGGTACGTGGTGGTCCTCACAGCCATCTGGACATACTGATATAGACACAGCGTGGATCCATTCCTAGTCAGTGATTCCCTAAATTGAGTTATTATGCCTTAGCTGTGCAGTGAACATGTTTAGACATGTTCATGTTGTCATGGATTATTGTTTATGACTGTAAAGACTGTCCATTTCTCCTATGACTGTGTAAAGACTGTCCATTTCTCCTATGACTGTGTAAAGACTGTCCATTTCTCCTATTACTGTGTAAAGACAGTCCATTTCTCTTATGACTGTGTAAAGACTGTCCATTTCTCCTATGACTGTGTAAAGACTGTCCATTTCTCTTATGACTGTGTAAAGACTGTCCATTTCTCCTATGACTGTGTAAAGACTGTCCATTTCTCCTATGACTGTGTAAAGACAGTCCATTTCTCTTATGACTGTGTAAAGACTGTCCATTTCTCCTATGACTGTGTAAAGACTGTCCATTTCTCCTATGACTGTGTAAAGACAATCCATTTCTCTTGACTGTGTAAAGACTGTCCATTTCTCCTATGACTGTGTAAAGACTGTCCATTTCTCTTATGACTGTGTAAAGACTGTCCAATGCTCTTATGACTGTGTAAAGACTGTCCATTTCTCCTATGTGTGCTTGTGTTTTGAGCCTGTGATATAATTTCTCTCCTGTGCTCTCTGTGTCTCTGTAACAGAAATGTTCTAAATGCAGTGAGGTGTTCCAGGACAACGATACTAAGCATCACTGCCGTGCCTGTGGAGAGGGCTTCTGTGACAGCTGCTCCTCCAAGAACCGTCCTGTTCCAGAGAGGGGCTGGGGGCTCGCACCCGTACGGGTCTGTGATGCCTGCTTCCAGAACCGGGGCATCTCAGAAGGTATGGACATGTTGTATATTAAACATGATGTCTCTACTGTTATCCTATGATGTCCCAGTAGATCTTTAAAGAATACTCTTAGATAAACCTGGATCTCACATGAACATCAAAATTAGGTGGTAAATCGTATAATCAAATAAAATAAAATTGTATTTGTCACATCCTCCGAATACAACAGGTGTAGGTTGACCTTACAGTGAAATGCTTACTGACAAACCCTTAACCAACAATGCAGTTTTAAGAAAAAACAAGTGTTAAGAAAGTATTTACTAAATAAATTGAAGTAAACAATAAATGTCAAATAATAACAGTAACGAGGCTATATACAGGGGTACAGAGTCAATGCGGGAGGCACCGGTTAGTCGAGGTAACATGTTGGTATTACAGACTCGGTCAGGGACAGGTTTAAAATGTCAGTGGAGACACTTGCTAGTTGGTCAGCACATGCTCGGAGTACACGTCCTGGTAATCCATCTGGCCCCGCGGCCTTGTGAATGTTGACCTGTTTAAAGGTCTTACATCGGCTACGGAGAGCGTGATCACACAGTCCTCTGGAACAGCTGGTGCTCTCATGCATGCTTCAGTGTTGCTTGCCTCAATGTTTTTCCCTTTTACTTTTTTTTCCCTACTTTTATTTTCTGGTTTACATATCTTATGAATAATATTTTTTTCTCCTTCCTTCCTTCTGTGTGTGTGTGTGTGTGTGTGTGTGTGTTGTAGAGCTGCTGGATGCAGCGTTGGAGGAGGAGGAAGGAGGGACACTCAGTAGGAGAGTAGGAGAGGCTGTTCAGAATACACTGGGAGCTGTGGTCACCGCTACATACATCCCTCTGGGTGAGTACTGTTGTCTAGACTACTCTGTGGTCACTGCTACATACATCCCTCTGGGTGAGTACTGTAGTCTAGACTACTCTGTGGTCACTGCTACATACATCCCTCTGGGTGAGTACTGTAGTCTAGACTACTCTGTGGTCACTGCTACATACATCCCTCTGGGTGAGTACTATGGTCTAGACTACTCTGTGGTCACTGCTACATACATCCCTCTGGGTGAGTACTGTAGTCTAGACTACTCTGTGGTCACTGCTACATACATCCCTCTGGGTGAGTACTGTAGTCTAGACTACTCTGTGGTCACTGCTACATACATCCCTCTGGGTGAGTACTGTAGTCTAGACTACTCTGTGGTCACTGCTACATACATCCCTCTGGGTGAGTACTGTAGTCTAGACTACTCTGTGGTCACCGCTACATACATCCCTCTGGGTGAGTACTGTAGTCTAGACTACTCTGTGGTCACTGCTACATACATCCCTCTGGGTGAGTACTGTAGTCTAGACTACTCTGTGGTCACCGCTACATACATCCCTCTGGGTGAGTACTGTAGTCTAGACTACTCTGTGGTCACTGCTACATACATCCCTCTGGGTGAGTACTGTAGTCTAGACTACTCTGTGGTCACTGCTACATACATCCCTCTGGGTGAGTACTGTAGTCTAGACTACTCTGTGGTCACTGCTACATACAGTGCATTCGGAAAGTTTTCAGACCGCTTGACTTTTTCAACATTTTGTTACGTTACAGCCTTATTCTAAAATTGATTAAATAGTTTTTTTCCCTCATCATTCTACACACAATACCAAATGATGACAAAGGGAAAACCGGTTTAAAAAAAAAATCACATTTACATAAGTATTCAGACCCTTTACTCAGTACTTTGTTGAAGCACCTTTGGCAGCGATTAAAGCCTAGATTCTTCTTGGGTATGACGCTACAAGCTTGGCACACCTGTATTTGGGGAGTTTCTCCCATTCTTCTCTGCAGATCCTCTCAAGCTCTGTCAGGTTGGATGGGGAGCGTCGCTGCACAGCTATTTTCAGGTCTCTCCAGAGATGTTCGATTGGGTTCAAGTCCGGGCTCTGGCTGGGCCACTCAAGGACATTCAGAGACTTGTTTCAAAGCCACTCCAGCATTGCCTTGGCTGTGTGCTTAGGGTCGTAGTCCTGTTGGAAGGTGAACCATCGCCCCAGTCTGAGGTCCTGAGTGCTCTGGAGAAGGTTTTCATCAAGGATCTCTCTGTACTTTGCTCCGTTCATCTTCCCCTTGATCCTGACTAGTCTCTCATTCCCTGCCACTGAAAAACAACTCCACAGCATGATGCTTCCACCATCATGCTTCACCATAGGGATGGTTCCAGGTTTCCTCCAGACATGACGCTTGGCATTCAGGCCAAAGAGTTAAATCATAGTTTCATCAGACCAGAGAATCTAGTTTCTCATGGTCTGAGAGTCTTTAGGTGCCTTTTGGCAAACTCCAAGTGGGTTGTCATGTGCCTTTTACTGAGGAGTGGCTTCCGTCTGCCTACTCTAGCATAAAGGCTGATTGGTGGGATCTGCAGAGAAGGTTCTCCCATCTCCACAGAGGACACTGGAGCTCTGTCAGAGTGACCATCGGTTTCTTGATCACCTCCCTGACCAAGGCCCTTCTCCCCTGATCGCTCAGTTTGGCAAAGGTGGCCAGCTCTAGTTAGAGTCTGGTTCCAAACATCTTCCATTTAAGATTGATGGAGACCACTGTGTTCTTGGGGACCTTCAATGCTGCAGAAATGTTTTGGTACTCTTCCCCAGATCTGTGCCTCGACACAATCCTGTCTCTGAGCTTTATGGACAATTCCTTCGACCTCATGGCTTGGTTTTTGCTCTGACATGCACTGTCAACTGTCGGACCTTATATAGACAGGTGGGTGCCTTTCCAAATCATGTCCAATCAATTGAATTTACCACAGGTGGACTCCAATCAAGTTGTAGAAACATCTCAAGGATGATCGATTGAAACAGGATGCACCTGAGCACAATTTCAAGTCTCATAGTAAAGGGGCTGAATTCTTAGGTAAATAAGATATTTGCAACAAAAAAAAAATTTGAAAAACCTGTTTTTGCTTTGTCATTGTGGGTAGATTGATGAGGGGAAAAAATAATTTGATCGATTTTAGAATAAGGCTGTAACATAACAAAATGTGGAAAAAGTGTTCTGAATACTGGTCACGTGACTCCCTGTATAGCAGGCAGCGGTCACGTGACTCCCTGTATAGCAGGTCACGTGACTCACTGTAAAGCAGGGCGCGGTCACGTGACTCACTGTATAGCAGGCCGCGGTCACGTGACTCCCTGTATAGCAGGGCGCGGTCACGTGACTCACTGTATAGCAGGCCGCGGTCACGTGACTCCCTGTATAGCAGGGCGCGGTCACGTGACTCACTGTATAGCAGGCCGCGGTCACGTGACTCCCTGTCTGTAGGAGCAAATAATTTTCGTGAACAGGATGGTGTACGTAATTAACTGTAAGGTCAATAAGACCTATAAGGCTTAAAGGTGCAATATGCAGAAATCACTCCGCCTTTTCCTGGGTGCTTAAATTCTAGTGGTTTGCCTGAGTTTAGTATATGTGACAAAACAAGCAGTCATTGTACCATCTAAAAATATTATATTTTCAGCTGGTTTACAAAAGTAAAAGATGCAAAAAAAAACTTAACTTAATACCGGGAAGCATAGAAATAGAGCACATAGAACAGATCTGCAGCTTCTTAGACTTGCTTTCAATGAGAATGCCGGATCTATAACTCTCGTTTCTATGTGAATTTGGTCAGGTCGCCCAAAAAATGACATATTGTAGCTTTAATAGAGGCTTAAGAGGGAAAACTGTGATGGGTCACTTTGACATAGCCATGTCCTCCAAAACTAAAGTGTGGCGTGTGTGTGCGTGTCTGTCTGTGTATAACTGTGTGTCTGCATGTCCTCTCCTCTCCCTCTCTAGGTCTGATGAAGGACGCAGCTCGTCCAGCCTACTGGGTTCCAGACCAGGATATCCGTTGCTGCTGTGAGTGTCAGAGAGACTTCTCTGCTCCGCGTCTCTCCATCCACCACTGCAGGGCCTGCGGCCAGGGCGTGTGTGACGACTGCTCCCCTGAACGTAGAGCGGTGCCCTCTAGGGGTTGGGACCACCCAGTGCGTGTCTGCAACACCTGCCACCAGAAACCTGGGGACCTCTAGTAGGAGAGAGGGAACACATTGGCACCCTATTCAAAAGTAGGGCACTATATATGGACTAGGGCGCCATATGGGACGCAATCAGAGAGACAGTCGAGGGTTGTGTTCATTAGGCTCGAAATGGAAGAAAATGCTCCAAAACAGGGAGGGACTATCTGTACTTGTCCAATAAGAAAGTCAATTTTTTTTTTTTTGCTACGGTGTGTCCTAATGAACACGACCCAGGTTCCACCTAATGCTGTGGAACTGGAACTCCCGTCTCTCTGTGGCTCAGGCCAGGGAGTTCTTGCTGTTCGTTGTGATGTCATCCATCCTAAAGCCTTGGGACGTCACTTTATCCTTTGACGAGAGGGAGAGATAGGTTCCTTGGCTTAAAGAAGAAGCTCATTCCACGTTTTAAGATGATTAGCCTAAATAACTACCAACCTGTATAATAATCTTGGACGCTGGGTGGTTGTATATGTACTTTTGAACAGCGTGGACAGACGATAATAGAATAGCATTAATTCCTAATCGACTGTATTTATTTTATATACAGTACCAGTCAAAGGTTTGGACACACCTACTCATTCAAGGGTTTTTCTTTGTTTTTTACTATTTTCTACATTGTAGAATAATAGTGAAGACATCAAAACTATGAAATTACACCTATGGAATCATGTAGTAACCAAAAAAGTGTTCAACAAATCAAGCATTCCAGGTGAAGCTGGTTGAGAGAATGCCAAGAGAGTGCAAAGCTGTCAAGGCAAAGGGTGAAGGAAGAATGTAAAATATATTTTTGATTTAACACTTTGTTTTGGTTACTACATATGTGTTATTTCATAGTTTTGATGTCTTCTATTATTCTACAATGTAGAAAATAGTAAAAATAATGAAAAACCCTGGAATGAGTAGGTGTCCAACCTTTTGACAGGTACTGTATAATCACATGGGAAGTTTACTATAGTGGGGGAAAAGTGATTTGTTTTGTATAACATGGCCTCTTTTTGTTTTTAAATAGTATTGTGTACTATCTCAAGCCCCATTTCTACCTGGTGCTAACATGGGTCCTGATCTTGACTACATTCTGATTTTGCCCACATTTCCAGAAATGTCTTGTTATCCATCCAATGTGTCTGCATTGTGCCTGCACTGGTCCCTTTATGAAAATTATTTCACAGCTATTCTTTCAAAAATAATATTTATTGTAAGACACATATTGATGTAATCAGTCAATTGTGCCACCCTGTCAATGATTTTAAAGGGCAGAATGAAGATTTAAATGGTGTCTCTGTCCACACAATGTGTGTCTGACTACCTCCAGAGGTGGGCAAGATGATCTGATCACAATGAGTTTGATTGTCTACACCAGTCTGAAAATGTGGGCACAATCAGAATGTAGACAAGATCAGGACAAAGGACGCAAGTTAAAACCAGGTATAAACAGGGCTATTGAGTGACAGACTGACTGTAGAATAGATTGCTGAGTGGGAACCATAGAACCATATGATAGGTGTTGCTTTGAAATAGTGAATGACTAACAGTGTAGAATAGCTAGTATGAAAGGATATCAACACTCTTTGGGGCTGGACCCTGAAATATTCACTTCATAGTATCACATATAAACCATTACACCACCTGAGACTGTGATAGCTAGCTGTGCTTAATAAGATTAGCTGAAATGATCTAGCCTGATCCCAGATCTGTTTGTGCTGTTTTGACGACTCTTATTTGGACAATATGAGTTGGCAAAACAGATTTAGGTCCCAGGCTGAAAAGTATGAGGTAGGTGCAGAGTAGCCATGGAATCATGTAACCATGGAATCAGCTTGTACACACTGGAACAGCTGTAAAGTTCTAGAACGTTGGAACAGGCATCATGATTCATCTCATATAGAACACTGCTTATTAAGATAGACTGAAGATCAGTACCATTTGTCTGTTTTAATGTACCATGTGTGCTTACGTAATAAACTTGACAACCTCAGGGTGTGGTTATTAGAACAAGCTAAAGTGTGTGTGTTATCATAAAAAAAGCTGATTGGTTATGCGGAGGTCTGTTGACAATGCTATTATTATTTTTTATATATATATAATTCCAAGACACCCATTCAATCAACATGGATAAAATACATTGTTTTTAATCATATAAACTTTACATCATTATTGAAATCTGTTTCAGATGAATAATTACCGTTATTATTATAAAGACAAAAAACACAACTTCAATAATAAACTCACTGGCCAGTTGATGAATTGCAGTTCCTGTGGACATAATTCAGGGTTCACTGGTAGACAAATATAGTAGACAGACAAGAGTCCTGGATCCATGTTCCAGCAGTCCATCTGCAGCTCTACGGTCAGACCCAGCTCTCCACTTTGCAGCTCTACGGTCAGACCCAGCTCTCCACTTCGCAGCTCTACGGTCAGACCCAGCTCTCCACTTCGCAGCTCAACGGTCAGACCCAGCTCTCCACTTCGCAGCTCTACGGTCAGACCCAGCTCTCCACTTCGCAGCTCTACGGTCAGACCCAGCTCTCCACTTCGCAGCTCTACGGTCAGACCCAGCTCTCCACTTCGCAGCTCTACGGTCAGACCCAGCTCTCCACTTCGCAGCTCTACGGTCAGACCCAACGGTCAGACCCAGCTCTCCACTTCGCAGCTCTACGGTCAGACCCAGCTCTCCACTTCGCAGCTCTACGGTCAGACCCAACAGTCAGACCCAGCTCTCCACTTGAAGTCTTGAAGCTCCAGGCTGATAACTTTAGGCAGTAAGAGTCTCCATGTGTGAGGTTCTTTGTCCATTTTCCTTCTTCTCTTCCAGTTCTTTCAGATCGGTGGTCAACAGGAAAAGAAGAGTAGTGAGCCACTGACTACTACCCCTTTTAACCAAGGTTGTCAGGCCCTCCCCTAGCAGGCAAGCCTCAGTCAGGCCCTCCCCTAGCAGGCAAGCCTCAGTCAGGCCCTCCCCTAGCAGGCTGCCTCAGTCAGGCCCTCCCCTAGCAGGCTGCCTCAGTCAGGCCCTCCCCTAGCAGGCTGCCTCAGTCAGGCCCTCCCCTAGCAGGCTGACTCAGTCAGGCCCTCCCCTAGCAGGCTGCCTCAGTCAGGCCCTCCCCTAGCAGGCTGCCTCAGTCAGGCCCTCCCCTAGCAGGCTGCCTCAGTCAGGCCCTCCCCTAGCAGGCTGCCTCAGTCAGGCCCTCCCCTAGCAGGCTGCCTCAGTCAGGCCCTCCCCTAGCAGGCTGCCTCAGTCAGGCCCTCCCCTAGCAGGCTGACTCAGTCAGGCCCTCCCCTAGCAGGCTGCCTCAGTCAGGCCCTCCCCTAGCAGGCTGCCTCAGTCAGGCCCTCCCCTAGCAGGCTGCCTCTGTCAGGCCCTCCCCTAGCAGGCTGCCTCAGTCAGGCCCTCCCCTAGCAGGCTGACTCAGTCAGGCCCTCCCCTAGCAGGCTGCCTCAGTCAGGCCCTCCCCTAGCAGGCTGACTCAGTCAGGCCCTCCCCTAGCAGGCTGACTCAGTCAGGCCCTCCCCTAGCAGGCTGCCTCAGTCAGGCCCTCCCCTAGCAGGCTGCCTCAGTCAGGCCCTCCCCTAGCAGGCTGCCTCTGCTACTACCCCTCCTCCCTCCTGGTAGTCACTGTTATAAGGGAAGTAGTACAGATCGTGCCTGACAGCCATGAGGAGACCAGGCAGGCCTCTGCTGCCTCCTAGCTGGGAGGAGAAGACCACACTGGGGATCATGTCCTTCCCAGCAGGGTGGGGAGATGGGATGGTCCTCAGGAGCTGGCCGTCCCCCAGAGACCACAGACGTGTGTAGCAGTCCTGACCCACTGGAGAAGACAAATGAAAAGGGCAAGATACTTGTCATTCTTTTCTCATTTCATTTGACATGTACATTTCAGTAATTTAGCAGACACTTTTTTTCTTAAAACGTTTATTTGGATCCTCATTAGCTTTTGCAGAAGCAACCAGCTAATCTTCCTGGGGTCCACAAATAAATGTATCAAAAAGACACGTAACAAAACACTGATACCACTGATAGACAAAGACAGTCACACACATTTAAAATAATGTGTGTCGTCTGACAGTCGCTGCTGTTCCATGAGATGTTGTTTTATCCGTTTTTTCAAAAGGTCATTTTGCTGTTTGCTTGAGTAATTGGAGATGGGAGTTCCATGCGATCATGGCTCTTTACAATATTGTGCGTTGCCGTGAATTGGTTTTGTACTTGGAGACTGTGAAGAGACCCCTGGTGGCATGTCTTGTTGGGTATGTATGGGTGGTCTGAGCTGACCGGCAATCTGGGAATTCATCATCACAGTAATATTTCTCATAAAAACACTTGAGAGAAGCACTTAGTCAAATCAAATGTATTTATATAGCCCTTCTTACATCAGCTGATATCTCAAAGTGCTGTACAGAAACCCAGCCTAAAACCCCCAAACAGCAAGCAATGCAGGTGTAGAAGCACCTCTCATCAACCCTCAAACCAGGAAAGACTGGCTTGCAGGTTGTTGATGTTAGTTCTGAATGTAGAGTGAAGGGCAAGATGTGCTGCTCTGTTTTGAAACAAATACAATGATTTTAGTTGTAGATGTATTTAAGACCCGTTTATTATGATTCACCCATTCTGATACGGACTGTAACTCCTTATTTAGAATTTCATTGAGCCAACTGGCTTTGGGTGCTGACATGTAAAGTGTGGAATCATCTGAATACATAGTCATTGTACCTTTTGTACAATGACTATGTACCAGTGGCAAATCATTTGTAAAAATAGAGAAGAGTAACGGTCCAAGGTAACTGCCCTGAGGGACACCGCACTGTACATATCTGATGTTAGAAAAGCTTCCATTGAAGAACACTTTGGGTTCTATTGGATAAATAACTCTCCAACCATGTGATGGCTGGTGATGTAAAGCCATGGCAAGTGAGTTTCTTCAATAACAAATTATGGTCAACAACATCAAAGGCTGCACGGAAATCTAACAATACAGCTCCAACTATGATCTTATTATCCATTTATTTTAACCAATCATCTGTCATCCGAGTCAGTGGAGTACAAGTTGAGTATCTTTGTCTACAAGTATCCAGAGAGACTTAAAGTTAGTGCATTCCCTTCCTTGGAGTAATTACTAAGTTGAAGTAATCAAAAAGTAGTAAGCTGAATTTGCATCACTCTTGAAGAGAAGTTAAGCCCTGTAACCTACCAGCCGTCAGGCCCTGTAACCTACCAGCCGTCGGCGATAAGGCCCTGTAACCTACCAGCCGTCAGCGGTAAGGCCCTGTAACCTACCAGCCGTCAGCGGTAAGGCCCTGTAACCTACCAGCCGTCAGCGGTAAGGCCCTGTAACCTACCAGCCGTCGGCGGATAAGGCCCTGTAACCTACCAGCCGTCAGCGGTAAGGCCCTGTAACCTACCAGCCGTCAGGCCCTGTAACCTACCAGCCGTCAGGCCCTGTAACCTACCAGCCGTCAGGCCCTGTAACCTACCAGCCGTCAGCCGGTAAGGCCCTGTAACCTACCAGCCGTCAGCGGTAAGGCCCTGTAACCTACCAGCCGTCAGCGGTAAGGCCCTGTAACCTACCAGCCGTCGGCGGTAAGGCCCTGTAACCTACCAGCCGTCAGCGGTAAGGCCCTGTAACCTACCAGCCGTCAGCGGTAAGGCCGTGTAACCTACCAGCCGTCAGCGGTCAGGCCCTGTAACCTACCAGCCGTCAGGCCCTGTAACCTACCAGCCGTCAGGCCCTGTAACCTACCAGCCGTCAGCGGTAAGGCCCTGTAACCTACCAGCCGTCAGCGGTAAGGCCCTGTAACCTACCAGCCGTCAGCGGTAAGGCCCTGTAACCTACCAGCCGTCAGCGGTAAGGCCCTGTAACCTACCAGCCGTCAGCGGTGCCCTGTAACCTACCAGCCGTCGGCGGTAAGGCCCTGTAACCTACCAGCCGTCAGCGGTAAGGCCCTGTAACCTACCAGCCGTCAGCAGTCCCTCAGGTTCGTTGACGTGGAGGGGTAAGTAGGCGTGTTGGTTATGATGACCCTCGTACTTCTGCACTGGTTTTGTTACTCGTACATCCCACAGCTTGATCTGCAGTGACACATATCAACACACAGGTAAAACAGAGTTGGAGAAGGCTAACTTTACCACGAGTGTGTGTGTGTGTGTGTGTGTGTGTGTGTGTGTGAGTGAGACCTGTCCCACCTCTCCAATCATGTCAGCAGCTAGTAGGTAGTTCTCATCCTGTAATATTCGTACGGAGGTGATAGCAGAGTCCTGGTAGAACCTGCAGGCCTTCCAGCTGTGGTCCCGTCTGCCTCTCTGACGCAGGTCGATACTGAAGATCTCTCCTGACCTACAGCCATTAAACAGGACCGGAGCCTGGATGGAGAGAGAGGGGAATGAGGGAGGGGGAAAGGGCTGTTAAAAACTCTGAAGATCAATAATAAAGAAGTTTGAGAAGCGCCCCTCCATCTGTTCATCTCTCTCACACACAGACACACTTCAGAAATAGCAGGTTCTCACCAGTGTTGGTTCCACTTTTTGTGACAGTGAGTCTAAGTGAATGAGCCATGGCACCACTAACTCACCCTGAGGGCAAACTGCTGTGCCAGCACGTCACTGCTGATGCCATACGTCTGTCTCCTGCCTGTCACTGCGTCCGTCACTATCACCCTGCGAGACAGACCTGGCAACAGACGAACACAAAGACCACAGCAGACAGACAGGGAAACGGCCACAGGAGACAGACAGGGAAACGGCCACAGGAGACAGACAGGGAAACGGCCACAGGAGACAGACAGGGAAACGGTCACTCAAATGGTGCTTTTCAAAATGGCCACCGGGGCAGTGTTAAGAGAAAAGACATGCTGGCTACCAGAATCTAACCTGCAACTAGTGTTCTATATGTGTAGAAAAGGAACAGAAAGAATAACAGAATGTTATTGTCATTAAATTATCTATAATTATTATTAATGAACAGGCAAGTTTCAGTGAGATGTTTCATGAAGGAACATTGTATAAAATGGTGAACTGGAAGGTGTTGCTTGCTACAGTATCACTAACATTGTAGAGTGTAAAATGCTAATCAATTGGTGATGATGATGGGAGGCATCCAACTAACCAGTGCTAAATGTTTTGTCAGCCTGAGGGTTGAGACACCAGGCACAGGACCAGGCTGTAGAAATCTTAAAACTACACAGCATCCCTGGCTGGTCTGGAGAGGAGGAGAGAGAGGGAGGGGAGAGGAGAGAGAATGAGAGAGGAGAGAGAGGGGAGAGGAGGAGGAGGAGAGAGAGAGAGAGAAGGAGAGAGAGAAGGAGGAGGAGAGAGAAGGAGAGAGAGAAGGAGGAGGAGAGAGAATGAGAGAGAGAAAGGAGGAGGAGAGAGAATGAGAGAGAGAAAGGAGGAGGAGAGAGAATGAGAGAGAGAAGGAGGAGGAGAGAGAATGAGAGAGAGAAGGAGAGAGAAGGAGGAGGAGAGAGGAGGAGAGAGAGAAGGGAGAGAGAGAGAGAGAGAGAGAGATAGAGAGAGAAATAACGAAGGTTCTCAGCATGAAATATATGGACATTAGTCTACAGTAAAATGTCATGAAAATAAAAGTATGTTCTGAGAGAAGCACACGGAAAGGGTTACCTGCACACGGAAAGGGTTACCTGCACACGGAAAGGGTTACCTGCACACGGAAAGGGTTACCTGCACACGGAAAGGGTTACCTGCACACGGAAAGGGTTATCTGCACACGGAAAGGGTTACCTGGGTTGGAGTTGCTGAAGAGCGAGGCTGGTAGTAAACTGACACAGCCAGGAGTCTCTGCCATGCCCACCAGACACAGGCTGAACACTGGAGTCAAGAAAACACTAACCCAACAGTACAGGTACTGACAACGGTCGGAATATGAACATGCCGAGGGGACCTTTGACCCCCTCGGACAAACTAGAGTGACTAGACAGGGTCATTAACCTAACGTAGCAGGCCTAACAGCTTTCAGCAGAGGAGGAAGGTTTATTTCGCTGGATCCTGGTCAAACCGGATGCATCCGGGTTGTTGGCAACTAAGCTAAGAATGCAGGGTCATAAACCACATTGAGTAGCATACCAGTCTGCTATGTGTAAGAAGGATACAGGACGTGTGAGTCAGGGTGGGTGACTGAGGCCCAGCAGATAGAGTTAACCTGAAACACAGACAACAGGTATATAACACAGGTACTGAACCGGTGGAACAGACAACATGTATACAACACAGGTACTGAACACGGTGGAACAGACAACAGGTATACAACACAGGTACTGAACAGGTGGAACAGACAACAGGTATACAACACAGGTACTGAACAGGTGGAACAGACAACATGTATACAACACAGGTACTGAACAGGTGGAACAGACAACATGTATATAACACAGGTACTGAACAGGTGGAACAGACAACAGGTATAGAACACAGGTACTGAACAGGTGGAACAGACAACAGGTATACAACACAGGTACTGAACAGGTGGAACAGACAACAGGTATACAACACAGGTACTGAACAGGTGGAACAGACAACATGTATACAACACAGGTACTGAACAGGTGGAACAGACAACATGTATATAACACAGGTACTGAACACGGTGGAACAGACAACATGTATATAACACAGGTACTGAACAGGTGGAACAGACAACATGTATACAACACAGGTACTGAACAGGTGGAACAGACAACATGTATATAACACAGGTACTGAACAGGTGGAACAGACAACAGGTATATAACACAGGTACTGAACAGTGGAACAGACAACATGTATATAACACAGGTACTGAACAGGTGGAACAGACAACAGGTATATAACACAGGTACTGAACAGGTGGAACAGACAACATGTAATATAACACAGGTACTGAACAGGTGGAACAGACAGCATGTATACAACACAGGTACTGAACAGGTGGAACAGACAACATATATACATATATACAGTATCTCACAAAAGTGAGTACACCCCTCACATTTTGTAAATATTTGAGTATATCTTTTCATGTGACAACACTGAAGAAATGACACTTTGCTACAATGTAAAGTAGTGAGTGTGCAGCTTGTATAACAGTGTAAATTTGCTGTCCCCTCAAAATAACTCAACACACAGCCATTAATGTCTAAACCGCTGGCAACAAAAGTGAGTACACCCCTAAGTGAAAATGTCAAAATTGTGTCAAGTACATAACAGGGACAACAAAGGTTAGCATATAGGTGTTCAAGTTGCCTGGGTAGATATTCCTACCATCCAGCATGATTCTAATGCCCAACTCCAAAACTAGCCTTCATTCCCAGTCCTCTCTCCCCAGCTACTAACCCTTCCCTTCATCCCTCCCTCCCTCCCTCTGTCACCTTTCTGTTGGCAGAGGTTATCCTCAGCCCTCTCTCTCCTTCCCACCTTTCTATTTGTAAAGTAGAGGTTGTCACACATCTCAACAGACAGGGAGCCCCTGCTGCAGCCTCTGAAGTTCATGATGCCGTACTTGCAGCCTCCGTGAGAAACGTCGTTAACCGTGAACACTCGCTCACATGCAGAGTCACCCTGAGAGAGAAGAGGAACGGGGAGGAAGTGTGGGGAAGAGAGAGAGAGGGGAGGAGGAGGAGAGAGGGGAGGAGTAAGAGGAAATGAGGGGAGGAGGAAATGAGGGGAGGAGGAAATGAGGGGGGAGGAGAGAGAGGAGGAAGAGAGAAAAGAAGAAGACAATTAGGAGGAAGTTTACACCAGTCTATCATTGCCAACGTTTTTCTTAAAAGTCAATAGAGAGCGCACGAGAGAGAGAAAGCGTGTGTGTGTGTGTAACTCACCACTATGAGTCTAAAGTTGTCTGTGTTGGGACTGCTGGTGTCAGAGCTCTGGACCTCCAGTCTGTGACGTCTCATCCCACTCACCTTCACCTCATGGATCAGCCTGGGCACACACACAATCATAAGGGACACAATAACGTACGTACATGTGTGTGTGTCCTTTTGATACCGTACCTACTGTAAGAGTTCCCAGGCAGCAGACCCAGGTGTCTTTTCTGCAGCAGCAGAGCTGAGTTCAGGCCTGCTCTTGGTGCTTTCTGGAGGGAGAAACAAAACACATTAGAAAAGCCCTTCAGAGCTGCTGTCGTTTTCAATTTGGGAAGGAGAGACGTCATCTATCCACTAAAAGATACAAATTACAAAACATTTTTAAAAATTCAATCGGGTACCAAATGCCCCTGATCCACCATCAAAAGTTCCCCGTCTGTGGTAGTACCTTCCTGGGCCTCTCGTCCTCAGTGATCATCCTGGCCCTGTGTTTCTCCTGCTCTCTCTCCTGCAGCAGCCCTCTGGTCAGAGGGTTACAGTTGTTGTTGCCCGGCAGCAGCCGGAAGTAACGGTTCTTCTCAGCGTCAAAGTAGAACCCTGGCAGCTCTGGAGATGGAAGGACAGGACAAGGTACATGTGGACGGTAAAGACATGGCGTCTGTATTGTCCTTGTACGTGCAGTGGGGTGTGTACAGTGACACACTTGGGACAGCCATGTAGAAAGGTGTGTCTGAGTGTAACTGACCTGGAGCAGCAGAGCTGGAGGAGGAGGAAGAGGCTGCACCATTAGAAACAGGCCTACTCTCTGGGGTCCTGTCTCTGTAGGAGGGGCCTGCTTCACTGCTGCCATACCTGTGGATCAGAGAGGAGATTATTGATTTTTTTTAACCTTTATTAAACTAGGCAAGTCAGTTAACAAATTATTATTTACAATGACGGCCTACCCCGTCCAAACCCTAACGACGCTGGGAAAATTGTGCGCCTCCCTATGGGACTCCCAATCATGGCCGGTTGTGATACAGCCAGGAATCGAAACAGGGTCTGTAGTGACGCCTCTAGCACAGAGATGCAGTGCCTATAGACCGCTGCACCACTCAGGAGCCCAATGCCCCCATTACACGGGTAAAACAACACACTGGCAGGATTATAACAGAGTTTAGGAATACGTGTCATTCAGATCATATAACATACACTGAATTAAGATTAATGGCCCAAGAACGCCCTCAGCATTTGATAGATCAAGTAAACGAACTGTAAGTAAGGTAGTTTACACATAATTTGGGCCAACCAACCTGTGGTCGTGAGACATTGTCACCATCCTACCTTTGTTCCTGTGTTCTGTGCCTTGCGCTGTCCCTTTGCCAGTCAGAGCGGTAACCGAGTCGCCTTCGGTCCCTGTCACGCCAATTCGCTTTCTTCATCCCTGCTATTGCTATGGACACAAATAACGGACAGTAAACATCAACACAAAGTATGTCACTCGCTTCTCTGTGTTGTGTACTTTGTAGCTAGCTAGCAAGTTAGCTAATTCGGATAGCCATTTCGCTTGCTAACAAAAGCCCCCAAAAATACAGACACGTGGTACGTAGACAATTTGAATGACGAATCATTATCATATTTTAAAATGAAACGGGGTTATTCGTGTAGTAATTAGAGGACACGATGTTGATCAAATATATTATTGAACGTAGGAGCTTTTTGACACAAAGTTCACTTTACCTGCTATAACGTTGCACCCACGTGACCCGTTTAACACCCGCCCCTAACCCTCATTGGCTTATCGCTCACGGTAGTGGCCCTCTTCGCGGCTTCGCCATTGGCTGCTTGTGCTATCAATCACTATCGTTTCCTCTAACGAAATGTGACTTTAATCATCGTTCTAAATGAATGAAACATTTTAACATTGTATCAGAGGGAGGAAGAGGTGACTGTAGTGATAATAAAGAAGTTGTGATTGGTTTTGGTTATGGATAGAGCATTGTTTTGGTAATTAATTTATTGTGTAAAACAAACCTTGATGTTTGATTAATGCTTCTATTAATATGAATCAAACCAAAAAAATCTGCCTCGTGTTATTGCATTTTTTACCGTACCACTGCATATGTTCATATCATTCTTCTAACACCATTCTATTTGTTTTTGACGGAAGAAGAGTCTGTTATATGTTGAGAAAATAAAAGATGGTCGGTTTGCGACAGGCACAAAGGAACACAGTAGGACAACTGACCATGTTATTATTATCCCTGCTAGGAAATACAGCCACTCCTTGGAATATCTGTTTATATGACGGGTTATATACCCACACTATGCAATGGATTTATACTGACTAGTGAACGGTGATGATGTGCGTATGTGTGCAACATCACAGATGAATATACAGTTGTACTCCAGTACGCTACTGTATCAAAGCTCATCGTCTTTATGAAAGGCTTTTTGACAGTTTTCTGATAAACCACGCCTGATCTCTGCATGCTATTATTGTATTGGTTAAGGAGCAGGGCGCCTAGAACCTTATTGGTTGTTTTCTTCATGGGGTCCCAAACAGCTCCGAGATTTAGAGTATTGGGTTACAGTTTCGCAGCAAAATGGCGACTGTCATTCAGAATCCTCTCAAATCGTAAGTAATCTTTTAAAATGCTATATTCTTTTCCTCGAAAAAAAACCCCGCATTTGCTTGGATGCAATGGTTGCATTCAATAAAAGAGAAAAGCACAACAAATTGAGTGGAATAATGGAATAGCGGATATTATATGATGTTTGTAAACATATCACAACGTGTATTGAAACAATTATAAGTTAGGACAAAAAGTGTCGTTTTGTTTGTATTTATTAGTCTCTACACGAATGGATTCGGAGCATAAAGCGTGTAGTCATGACAACGCTTTTAAGAAAATATATTTCTATGCTGCATGAAACTCCGATTTACGCTGCGTGGACAAGTCAATTGTGTATAGACTTCTTTACAAAAGTTGTTAGATATTCTGCTACATTAATAGCCTAAGAACACTAGGATAAGTGTTTGTTAATCTTTCACAGATATAGGCTACTTCCATTGTTCAGGTCCGTTTTATTACTTGGAATTCACGTCAACTAACCAGCGCTTCTTTTGTGCGCTCTCTCATCAATAGCCAACATTAGGATAATGTATATTCAATATTTATAATGTGGGATTATTTTCCCATTAAGAAAAAAAACACACGGAGTACCAATTGATGATGGGCTATCATTTGAGTAGCCTATGCATGGGATTGCTTTTTACTGTCTGCGACAGATTTCGGGAGCGAAAGGTCCGATCAGGCTGAGCGCACAGGAGCCGTGTCCGTGAAGGGAAAACTGTTTGCCATCAGGAATCGCTTTACTGGGATCGGCTCATAGAAGTAGTGGTCTAATCTAATGTGATAAATAACAAGTCTATGCGTCTCAGTAGTGTCAACACTGATTTTGAGCATGGAACACACATCTATAGGAGCTGTATGTTTTTGGTCTGTCTGCCATTGAAATGCAGCAACAAGTCAATGTACCTCCTGACTTCTGTAGTCACTGCTGCACTCTTGTCGTCACTGCTGCTCTCCTGTAGTCACTACTGCCCTCCTGTAGTCACTGCTGCTCCCCTGTAGTCACTGCTGCTCCCCTGTAGTCACTGCTGCTCTCCTGTAGTCACTGCTGCTCCCCTGTAGTCACTGCTGCTCCCCTGTAGTCACTGCTGCTCCCCTGTAGTCACTGCTGCTCTCCTGTAGTCACTGCTGCTCTCCCTGTAGTCACTGCTGCTCTCCTGTAGTCACTGCTGCTCTCCTGTAGTCACTGCTGCCCTCCTGTAGTCACTGCTGCTCCCCTGTAGTCACTGCTGCTCTCCTGTAGTCACTGCTGCTCTCCTGTAGTCACTGCTGCCCTCCTGTAGTCACTGCTGCCCTCCTGTAGTCACTGCTGCTCTCCTGTAGTCACTGCTGCTCTCCTGTAGTCACTGCTGCTCCCCTGTAGTCACTCCTGCTCTCCTGTAGTCACTGCTGCCCTCCTGTAGTCACTGCTGCCCTCCTGTAGTCACTGCTGCCCTCCTGTAGTCACTGCTGCCCTCCTGTAGTCACGGCCGCCCTCCTGTAGTCACGGCCGCCCTCCTGTAGTCACGGCCGCCCTCCTGTAGTCACGGCCGCTCTCCTGTAGTCACTGCCGCTCTCCTGTAGTCACTGCCGCTCTCCTGTAGTCACTGCCGCTCTCCTGTAGTCACTGCTGCCCTCCTGTAGTCACTGCTGCCCTCCTGTAGTCACTGCTGCTCTCCTGTAGTCACTGCTGCCCTCCTGTAGTCACTGCTGCTCTCCTGTAGTCACTGCCGCTCTCCTGTAGTCACTGCCGCTCTCCTGTAGTCACTACTGCTCTCCTGTAGTCACTGCCGCTCTCCTGTAGTCACTGCTGCTTTCCTGTAGTCACTGCTGCTTTCCTGTAGTCACTGCTGCTTTCCTGTAGTCATTGCTGCCTGGATGTTGGTGATAACAACCTTGTTTCTGTGTAAAAGCCTTGCAGCATCTGTCTGTGAGAAGTAATGTGATTCTATTCACAGACAGGCTGTATGTCTCCGTCCCGCATGGAACCATATTCCCTATGTGTAGTGCACACATTTAAACCAGGGATCTGTTCAGAAATAGTGCACTACATAGGGAATAGTGTACCATTTGAGACGCATGCAGACTCTCTGCCTGCTAGACACGCTAGACTATCAGGACATATTTACCCACATTTGCTGTGGAATGTAGCGAAGGGGTCTGGCACAGAGTTATGACACAGCCTATTGTTGGAGTGGTAGTCAGAAGAACAGGCTGCATTCCTGGTCTATACTAAACAAGCTCCATTGTTTGGTCTAACAGATGGTCCATCACTGACAGCCTAGCAAAGCAACCAAACAGACAGTGCGGTCAACGTGTTTGTGTCCGGATGGTGCATGGGCTGAAATATGCATGTAGTTACACACAAGATGCCTTCTTGCCAATTGACTACTAAAATGTATATCTATAGATACTGTTGTTTTCACTATAGATACTGTTGTTTTCACTATAGATACTGTTGTTTTCACTATAGGTACTGTTGTTTTCACTATAGATACTGTTGTTTTCACTATAGATATTGTTCTTAGTCACTTGGCTACGTTCCTGGTTGAACCAGTGTGAAGTCAAACGAACAATAGTGAATGCAGCACTCTGTTTTATTGGCAGGCAAAATTCTACCTGGCCCAGACTATATTCTGTCTGTTTTATTGCCAGGCAATATTCTACCTGGCCCAGACTATATTCTGTCTGTTTTATAGCCAGGCTAAATTCTACCTGGCCCAGACTATATTCTGTCTGTTTTATAGGCAGGCTAAATTCTACCTGGCCCAGACTATATTCTGTCTGTTTTATAGCCAGGCTAAATTCTACCTGGCCCAGACTATATTCTGTCTGTTTTATAGGCAGGCTAAATTCTACCTGGCCCAGACTATATTCTGTCTGTTTTATTGCCAGGCGGGATTCTACCTGGCCCAGACTATATTCTGTCTGTTTTATAGGCAGGCTAAATTCTACCTGGCCCAGACTATATTCTGTCTGTTTTATTGCCAGGCGGGATTCTACCTGGCCCAGACTATATTCTGTCTGTTTTATAGGCAGGCTAAATTCTACCTGGCCCAGACTATATTCTGTCTGTTTTATAGGCAGGCTAAATTCTACCTGGCCCAGACTATATTCTGTCTGTTTTATAGGCAGGCTAAATTCTACCTGGCCCAGACTATATTCTGTCTGTTTTATTGCCAGGCGGGATTCTACCTGGCCCAGACTATATTCTGTCTGTTTTATTGCCAGGCAAAATACTACCTGGCCCAGACTATATTCTGTCTGTTTTATTGCCAGGTAAAATTCTACCTGGCCCAGACTATATTCTGTCTGTTTTATAGCCAGGCTAAGTTCTACTGGCCCAGACTATATTATATCTGTTTTATAGCCAGGCTAAATTCTACCTGTCCCAAACTATATTATTTTTCTATGGTGTTATCTACCATTTCGGAAGACTCCTCCGTAGGAAATTCAGTTAAAGCATGAAAGGAAGGACCTTTTCTCTGCAATGCATTGTATCACAGGGATGGAGAGAGTCTAGTTTTACATCGATATGAATCACATATTCAAATATATCCTCTTTGTGCCAGGCCTTGTCAAGGGAAAAGGGGATACATAGTCAGTTGGACAATTATGTCTTCTGCATTTAATCCGTTTAACCCAGAGAGGTTCAGGGGACTGCTTGTCGTTCTCCCTCGCCATCTTGGGTTTAATGTGGTTCCTATCTGATCATTGTGTTTCTATAAGAGGTGTAGGGTTTGCACTTAGCTCGTAACAACATCCCTGTTCTGTTGATAAGAGGTTTGGGACAGTGGGACGTTCATTGTTCATGGCTTGTCTCCTGCTCTCTGCATAAAACAAAACCATTTTTAAATAACTAAGAAGACTGGATATATATATATATATTACTTAAATTCATACTTAGAGAGAGAATATTGGGAGGTCCCTCAGTATGGTGATAATACCGTATGGTCCCTGGAAATTCCCACCCTATTGGATACTTTAATATATTATGGTATTAGCATTTTTAAGACAGTGATCAAATTTGAAGTTTGTTATTACTAAGGTATTATCAGTGAATAAGACTATTCTCTGACCTAAGTGAGTTAATTTATTACCATTTAATTACAGGACGCCTTAATGTTGAGCCTGTCTGGGGAAACACAAATAACAGAAAGTCTCAAGATGGTGTACCTGTTAAATCACATCATTAACAACAGGACGATAACAGCATACCTGCTAGTGCTGCTGTCTCACGTCAATAACATTTCGTCAGCATATGGCATCATCACGACACATCATCTCAGAATAAACCATTCACGTCATTCTTCTGCATTATGAATGTTATTCATATTATTCATCTTTATTTATTTATTTGATTTATTTTACCTTAGGAAGTCTTTTTGGGGGATTCAAAGATGTGTCTTTGAAAGAGAGCTGGCAACATGTCAGCAAAGGGAAACATTGCATTTGAAGCCTACATAGAACCCCCCCCCCCCCCCCCTCCACAATGCAACACAACAAAAAAAGATCATACAGAAAACAATAGTCAGAGACGATATGCTACAATGGCCTGTTTCTGCAGGGTCGCGGCGGCCCATGCACTCACTGTAAATGTGTCTCCGTGATTTGAACTGTGAGGTTGGAGGCATTTACCCATGAGGGATTGCTGGGGGCGGGCTGTGCAAGGGGGAAATGTATAGGACAAGAAGGTGTGTGTGTGTGGGGGGGGGGATGTCTGGAGGAGTGGGGACTTAGTGTGCGTGTGACCCTTTCTCTGCCTATGTGTGTGTCTGTCTTGTGTTTGTGTGTGTGGCCCTGCCCCTCTCTGCATGTTTGCGTGTCTGTATAGTATCATGTGTGTGTGTGTGTGTGTGTGTGTGTGCGCCTGGCTTACAGGAACACACTCCCCTCCTCCATTTACCATGAGAGGAAGAGGGAGCTAGAGTGATTGATGGGTGAATTACATATGTGCTTTCAGACCAACTCTAAACACTGGGGCAGCTCTCCGGCTCCCTGGCCTTTTGTGATTCCCGCTCGGTTTTTGTGAATGGCCGAGCTGGCGGGAATGTTTTCCAGGCTTTGGGAATTAGAACGGCCAAGAACATTTGGCACCCTTTCCCCTTGTATAGTGCACTTCTTTTGTCCAGGGCCCATAGGCCTCTGGTCTAAAGTAGTGCACTAAATAGGGAATAGTGTGCCATTTGGGAAACTCCATCTCTCCCTCTCTCCCAGTGTCCCTCTCCATCTCTCTATCGCTCTCCCCCTCCATCTCTCCCTCTCTCCCAATGTCCCTCTCCCCTCTCCATCACTCTATCACTCTCCCTCTCCCCTCTCCCTTGAAAAATACATTTCAAATCTCAATGAGCCCTTCCTGGTTAAATAAAGATTAAATAAACAAACAAAAAAAATCTCTATCGGTCTCCCTCGCTCTATCACTCTCCATCTCTCCCCTTTCCATCGCTCTATCACTTTCTCTCCATTCTTCTCCCTGTCTTCTCCTCCTATCTGTCTGGGTCTGGGGAAACAGTTTTCCTCCCACTTCTCCTACAAAAACTTCTCAGCTCCATCTAGCCTCCCCTAGCCTCACCTAGCCACCTAGCCACCCCAAGCCTCACCTAGCCACCTAGCCTCCCCAAGCCTCCCCTAGCCACCCCAAGCCTCACCTAGCCACCTAGCCCCCCCTAGCCACCTAGCCTCCCCTAGCCACCTAGCCCCCCCTAGCCACCTAGCCTCCCTCCCCTAGCCACCCCAAGCCTTCCCTAGCCACCTAGCCTCCCCTAGCCACCTAGCCCCCCCTAGCCACCTAGCCCCCCCTAGCCATCTAGCCACCCCAAGCCTCCCCTAGCCACCCCTAGCCTCCCCTAGCCACCTAGCCCCCTCTAGCCACCTAGCCCCCCCTAGACACCTAGCCTCCCTCCCCTAGCCACCCCAAGCCTCCCCTAGCCACCTAGCCCCCCCTAGCCACCAAGCCACCCCAAGCCTCCCCTAGCCACCTAGCCTCCCCTAGCCACCCCTAGCCTCCCATAGCCACCTAGCCCCCCCTAGCCACCCCAAGCCTCCCCTAGCCACCTAGCCTCCCCTAGCCACCCCTAGCCCCCTCTAGCCACCTAGCCCCCCCTAGACACCTAGCCACCTAGCCTCCCTCCCCTAACCACCCCAAGCCTCCCCTAGCCACCTAGCCTCCCCTAGCCTCCCCAAGCCTCCCCTAGCCACCTAGCCTCCCCTAGCCACCTAGCCCCCCCAGCCACCTAGCTGGAGGAGGATGAGGAGGGCTGGAGGAGGATGAGGAGGGCAGAGAGGGCTTTGCTGGAGGAGGGTGAGTTTAACCTCTCTTGGGTAGGGGGCAGTATTTTCACATCCGGATGAAAAGCGTGCCCAAAGTAAACTGCCTGTTACTCAGGCCCAGAAGCTAGGATATGCATATAATTGGTAGATTTGGATAGAAACACTCTAAAGTTTCTAAAACTGTTAAAATAATGTCTGTGAGTATAACAGAACTGATATGGCAGGTGAAACCCCGAGGACAACCATCCCCCCCCAAAATACATTTAAATTTCAATTAATTTGGAAGCCTTCTCCAGCCATCCTCATCCTCTTCCAACCCTCCTCATCCTCCTCCAGCCCTCCTCCTCCAACCCTGGACTGTCCTCCCTGACTGAAGTTCCTATGGCTTCCACTAGATGTCAACAGTCTTTAGAAAGAGTTTCAGGCTGGTTTTTGGAAAAATGAGCCAGAATTTATTTTTTTTCTAGGTGGCTCCCATTTTTTCTGTAGTGTTTCCAAGCGCGTGAATGAGAGCGCGTTATTTGGTATTTTCCTCCGGTAAAGACATTAACGATTCTCCGTCTTAAATTTGATCGTTTATTTACGTATTAGGGTACCTAAGGTTTAATTATAAACGTTGTTTGACTTGTTTGGAAAAGTTTATTAGTAACGTTCGGGCTTTATTTTGTATGCATTTTGATGGAGGGAAACTGGGTGGATTATTGACTGAAGCGCACCAGCTAAACTGAGTTTTTATGGATATAAAGAAGGACATTATCAAACAAAATGACCATTTGTGATGTAACTGGGACCTTTTGGAGTGCCAACAGAAGATCATCATAAGGCATTTATTATATCGCAATTTCTGACTTTCGTGTCACACCTGCCTGGTTGAAATATGTTTTTCATGGTTTTGTATGCGGGGTGCTGTCCTCAGATAATCGCATGGTGTGCTTTCGCCGTAAAGCCTTTTTGAAATCTGACACAACAGCTGGATTAACAAGAAGTTAAGCTTTATTTTGATGTATTACACTTGTGATTTTATGAAAGTTAAATATTTATAATTCTGTAGTTTGAATTTCACGCTCTGCAATTTCACCGGATGTTGACCAGGTGGAACGCTACCGTCCCACCTGCCCATAAGAAGTTTTAACCTCTTCTGATAGAGGAAGCACAAGTTATGTGAAGGAGACACGCGCAGTCATCATACACACGCACACACACACTCAGTCTGAAGATAACTGTAGAACCGGATATATACACTACATGACCAAAAATATGTGGACACCTGCTCGTCAAACATCTCATTCCAAAATCATGGGCATGAATATGGAGTTGGTCCCCCCCTTTGCTGCTACAACAGCCTCCACTCTTCTGGGAAGGCTTTCCACTAGATGTTGGAACATTGCTGTGGGGACTTGCTTCCATTTCCAGCCACGAGCATTAGTGAGGTCGGGCACTGATGTTGGGCGATTAGGCCTGGCTCATAGTCAACGTTCCAATTCATCCCAAAGGTGTTCGATGGGGTTCAGGTCAGGGCTCTGTGCAGCCCAGTGAAGTTCTTCCACACCGATCTCGACAAACCGTTTCTGTATGGACCTCGCTTTGTGCACGGGAGCGGCAGGTAGCCTAGTGGTTAGAGCGTTGGGCCAGTAACCAAAAGGTTTCTGGATCGAATCCTCGAGCTGACAAGGTAATAATCTGTCGTTCTGCCCCTGAACAAGGCAGTTAACCCACTGTTCCCCGGTGGGCCGTCATTGTAAATAAGAATTTGTTCTTAACTGACTTGCATAGTTAAATAAAGGTTTAAAAAAAATGTAATTGAGGGGGCCTCCCGGGTGGCGCAGTGGTCTAAGGCACTGCATTCTGGGTTGGAGCCCAGGCTCTGTCGCAGCCGGCCTCGACCGGGATGCCCACGGGGTGGCGCACAATTGGCCCAGCGTCCGGGTTAGGGAGGGTTTGGCCGGCAGGGATATCCTTGTCTCATCACGCACTAGCGACTCCTGTGTTGGGCCGGGCGCAGTGCACGCTGACCAGGTCGCCAGGTGTACAGTGTTTCCTCCGACACATTGGTGCGGGTTGTATGTGCCATGTGTTAAGAAGCAGTGCGGCTTGGTTGGGTTGTGTTTCGGAGGACGCATGGCTCTCGACCTTCGCCTCTCCCGAGCCCGTACGGGAGTTGCAGCGATGAACAATACTGTAACTACCAATTGGATACCATGAAATTGGGGAGAAAAAAGGGGTAAAATATATTTTTTTAAGTAATTGTAATGCTGAAACAGGAAACTGTTGCCTCAAAGTTGGAAGCCCAGAATCATCTAGAATGTCATTGTATGCTGTAGCGTTAAGATTTCCCTTCACTGGAACTAATGGGCCTATCCCGAAACATGAAAAACAGCCCCAGACCATTATTCCTCCTCCACCAAACTTTACAGTTGGGACTATGCATTGGGGCAGGTAGCGTTCTCCTGGCACTTGCCAAACCCAGATTTGTCCGTTGGACTGCCAGATGGTGAAGCGTGATTCATCACTCCAGAGAACATGTTTCCACTGCTCCAGAGTCCAATGGCAGCGAGCTTTCATTGAAATGACGTGGAAACAACATTGATTCAACCAGTGGGAGAGAGAGGGAGAGGGGAAGATGGAGAGCGGGGAAGAGGAGGGGAAACTCTTTGGCCTTTATTTCATAGACAACCTGTCCCCAACAGAATGATTCAATAGGACTGGGCTCTATAGGTTAAGTCTATAAATGAATATTCATGGTATATTCATGTTAACCTCTCATTGGAAGTGTGATACTGTTACCACTGCTTTACGCATATGGAATGTAATTAGAACGTTCGCCATCCAATGAAAAGCTTCAGGTCATGATTATTCATAGATACCTGTGAGTGGCTGGGGGGCTCTAGAGGTTGAATAGAAGAGAGAGGAGAGAGAGGTGCATTAGAATATGAAGCATGAGGGAGGAGGGACTCTGTTGGCCTCTAGGGAGAGAGAGTGGTGAATGTATTGAGACAGATGAGGGAAATGGAGAGTGAGAGACAGAGAGAGAGAGAGACACACACAGAGACAGAGACTCCTCCCTCTTGATGAGTGGCTTCTTGCTGCTGTGTAGTTCCACTGTAAACAGCATGTGAGAGTGGGTAGCAGCTAAACTAAGCTTGACTGGTTTGGACACTACTGTTTATATGAAAACATTCCACTGGCCTTTCCAATTGTCACTGAGTGTGTGTCCGTGTGTGTGTGACAATGCAATACTAACAAAGCCATTTGCACTACCCATGGCATGTTAGAATTCAGTTCAATTTAAAGGGCTTTATTGGCATGGGAAACATATGTCAACATTGCCACAGAAAGTGAAATAGATAATAAACAAAAGTGAAATTAACAGTAAACAACACACACAGAGAGACAGGCAACGAGAGGCAGATAAACTGGTTATGTCAACTTTTAACTTTGCCTAAGCTTCGTGTTTTGCGACTGAAGAGGTAACAGGGCTTGAACCAGCAAACCAACATTTACATAGCAAATGCACTCTCTCCAGTGGGGGAAACATATGTTTACATTGCCAAAGCAAATGGAATAGACAATTCTCTGTCTCGCTCTCTCTCAATTCAATTTCAATTTAAGGGCTTTATTAGCATGGGAAACATATGTTTACATTGCCAAAGCAAGTGAAATAGATAATAAACAAAAGTGAAATAAATTATAAAAAATGAATAGTAACCATTACACTCACAAAAGTTCCAAAAGAAAAAAGACATTTCAAATTTCATATTATGTGCAAATAGTTGAAGTACAAAAGAGAAAATAAATGTAAAAATAAATAGGCATAAATATGGGTTGTATTTACAATGGTGTTTGTTCTTCACTTGTTTACATTTTCTTGTGGTAACAGGTCATAAATATTGCTGCTGTGATGGCACACTGTGGTATTTCACCCAGTAGATATGGGAGTTTATCAAAATTGGATTTGTTTTAAAAATCTTTGTGGTTCTGTGTAATCTGAGGGAAATATGTGTCTCTAATATGGTCATGCATTTGGCAGGAGGTTAGGAAGTGCAGCTCAGTTTACACCTCATTTTGTGGGCAGTGTGCACATAGGCAGACCTGGCTCTCAAGAGAAGACAGGCTATGGCGGCCCCTCTCAATAGCAAGGCTATGCTCACTGAGTCTGTACATAGTCAAAGCTTTCCTTAAGTTTGGGTCAGTCACAGTGGTCGGGTATTCTGTCACTGTCTACTCTCTGTTTAGGGCCACATAGCATTCTAGTTTGCTATGTTTTTTTTCTTCGTTTTTTTCCCCCAATGTGTCAAGTAATTATCTTTTTGTTTTCTCATATTGTGTTGCTGTCCTCGGGCTCCCTCCTGCTGGTATTATAGTTGAAGTGTTTCCAGTCTCAACAGGAACAGGAAGCTACTTCTCTCTCTCTGGAGACTCACAGGTTCTATCAGGAAACTCTCTCTGAGAGGAAAAGGGTTTCTGTAACATGATAAACTTACATAAGCAACAGATCAACCATTCAAACCGTAATGGACACAGAGAGGCACATGGCTTAGAGCAAAATGTTCTGATGTTCGAGATCTGTGCGTGTGTGTGTGTGTGCGTGTGTCTGCGTGTGTGTATGTTTGGATTATAGGACACTTTTTATCCCACATCTTTAAAGGCATACCGTGATAATCCCACTCTCTCCCTCTCTCTCACACACACACACACACACACACACTCAAGTGGAGTGTGGTGTGGTGTGCTCCTCTGTAGCTGGGCCTAGCTGTACATACTAGCTGTACATCCTATCTGTACATCCAAGCTCCTAGCTGTACATCCTAGCTGTACATCCTAGCTGTACATCCTAGCTCCTAGCTGTACATCCTAGCTGTACATCCTAGCTCCTAGCTGTACATCCTAGCTGTACATCCTATCTGAACATCCTTATGTAATGGTGTAGAGAAACCTGAGGGAAGGAACACACACTCTCCTTGGTAGGAGTGGGACAGAAATATCCAGAGAATACGGCAGGACAGAGACAGACAGAGGCAGAGAAAGAAACAGAGGCAGAGGCAGAGGTAGAGGCAGAGACAGATGTCGGTAGGGGAAGAGAGAGCCTTGAATGGGAAAGGGAGGAGCTTGGTATAGAAAGGGAGGAGCTTGGTATAGAAAGGGAGGAGACCTATTAAGAATCAGTCAAGTAAAATCTATTCATTAGGCCCTAATCTATGGATTTCACATTATTGGGAATGCAGATATGCATCTGTTGGTCACAGATACCTTTAAAAAAAAAGGTAGGGGGGCCTCCCGAGTAGCACCTTGGTCGAAGCCACTGCATCACAGTGATAAGGCGCCACTACAGCCTTGGGTTTGATCACAGGCTGTGTCACAGACAACTGTGACCGGAAGACCCATGGGGGCGGCGCACAATTGGCCCAACTTCGTCCGGGTTAGGGGAGGGTTCGGCCGGGGGGGGCTTTACTTGGCTCATCGCGCTCTAGCGTCTCATTGTGACGGGCCGGGCACCTGCAGGCTGACCTCGGTCATCAGGTGAATAGTGTTTCCTCCAACACATTGGTGCGGCTGGCTTCCAGGTTAAGCGGGCGGGTGTTAAAGGAGCGCGGTTTGGTGGGTCATGTTTCAGAGGATGCATGACTAGACCTTCGCCTCTCCCGAGCCCGTTGGGGAGTTGCAGCGATGAGACAAGATCGAAATTGGGGAGAAAAAAGGGGGTTAAAAAAATATATAATTTTAAAAAAGGAGAGCAGGTCCCAATGTGGATCCCTGTGGTACACCTTTATGTACTTCAAGAAATTCTGACTTAACCCCACCAATCACGATGGCCTGAGTTCTGTCACTAAATTAATGATGAAACCATGAACAGGCGTCAGAGCTCAGGCCTATCGAGGTCAATTTATTTAGTTAAACCACTGTAATGTTTCTGGCAGTAATCCTGCATACCAACCTGACAGAAATCTACTGGTCATATTGGATGGCAGAAAGAGAGAGATGGGCATGATAAAGAAAGGAAGGAGGGGGAGAGAGAGGGAGAGGTAGTGAGAGACAGATTAGGAGGGAGAGGTAGTGAGAGACAGATTAGGAGGGAGAGGTAGTGAGAGACAGATTAGGAGGGAGAGGTAGTGAGAGACAGATTAGGAGGGAGAGGTAGTGAGAGACAGATTAGGAGAGAGGGAGAGGTAGTGATAGACAGATTAGGAGAGAGGGAGAGGTAGTGATAGACAGATTAGGAGAGAGAGGGAGAGGTAGTGAGAGACAGATTAGGAGAGACAGGGAGAGGTAGTGAGAGACAGATTAGGAGAGACAGGGAGAGGTAGTGAGAGACAGATTAGGAGAGAGAAGAGATGAAGAGAGAAAGGGAACAGGGAAGAGGGAGAGAGAGCTAGGTAGGACACATCTGTCTGGCTGTATGGCCAGTAATGGTCCTCCTGTCAGTAATGGTCCTCCTGGCCAGTAATGGTCCTCCTGCCAGTAATGGTCCTCCTGGTAATAATGATCCTCCTGGATGGTCCTGGTAGTAATGGTCCTGGTAGTGATGGTCCTCCTGCCAGTTATGGTCCTCCTGCCAGTTATGGTCCTCCTGCCAGTAATGGTCCTCCTGCCAGTAATGGTCCTCCTGCCAGTAATGGTCCTCCTGCCAGTAATGGTCATGGTCCTCCTGCCAGTCACGGTCCTCCTGCCAGTAATGGTCCTCCTGCCAGTAATGGTCCTCCTGCCAGTAATGGTCCTCCTGCTAGTAATGGTAGTAATGGTCCTCCTGCCAGTAATTGTCCTCCTGCCAGTAATGGTCCTCCTGGCAGGAATCCTGATTTCCAACCAACATGTAACAATGTTTAGCTGGTCAGATCCCAGTGATATCCTGTCAATGGTAAGATCTTTGGTAAATGTAAAGGGTATGTCTGTGTTAAGCTTTAGGCCTTATCTTCAGCCCAACAACGCACGGCAAGCGGTACCGGAGCGCCAAGTCTAGGTCCAAGAGGCTTCTAAACAGCTTCTACCCCCAAGCCATAAGACTCCTGAACATCTAATCAAATGGCTACCCAGACTATTTACATTGCCCCCCCTCTTTTACTCTGCTGCTACTCTGTTATTATCTATGCACTTTAATAACTCTATCTACATGTACATATTACCTCAACTACCTCGACTAACTGGTGCCCCTGCACATTGACTCTGTACCGGTACCCCCCTGTATATAGCCCCACTATTGTTATTTTACTGCTGCTCTTTAATAATTTGTAACTTTTTTTTTTGTATTTTTCTTAAAATTGCCAATTTTGGTTAAAGTCTTGTAATTAAGCATTTCACTGTAAGGTCAACCTACACCTGTTGTATTCGGCCGTATGTGACAAATAAAATTGGATTTGATGTACGTAACCTTGTGTAAAGATGTAGATATACTGTCGGCCATTATAAAGGTATACATTTATTGGACAAAGAGTTTTTCCTAACCACTGAACCTGAACAGGGAAAAATAATCTGGGCCCTGTAGTTATTTACAGGTGTTTTAATACCAACACGTACTGTGGCATGATACCTTTTTTTTACACATGCCCTTGTCATTCTGTCAGTCTTACTAATTATACTACCGCTGTTTCTAGGGTGGAAGCCATTTATTTTCTAAGAGTGACAGCAGCGCATTGCTAAGTAACAACGTGAACATGAATTGCATTATAATGACACCATATGTGTTCTACAATCTTGAGGACAACGATGGCTGTCTCTCCGCTAACGGGATTCTAAATCTTAATACTGTTCCTCCTGCATTTGCTTCCTGAACGGGGATGTCAACACAAAAGCGGCTATTGTCCCAGTTAAAACAATATCATTAAACGATGCTTGTTATTGTGTACATTAAACTCTTTCAGTTAGATAACACAGCAGTAAATCCACATTCATAATACACTTCAGTCTGTTCATAACTTCTTCTCTGTGTGTTTGGTGTTTTTATAGGTGTTTTACCTGCTTGTCTTATCTGGGATGATTAAGATTGATTCATTTATTGATAGGTGGCTTGTCAGTTAGGAGACGTTATTCTCTTCTTTAATCTCGATAATAGCATAAGAAAAAAAAAAGCTTGTTTAAACAACCGATCATAGATTGATCTGCTCAGAAACCGTCGTGGTCTGTATTCACTGCAGGCACACGGTCTATACATACACATTTTGTGATTATTGGTCAATGTTGCGACTGCCCCTAACCCTCTCAGCTCCATGGCAGATATGTAGAATTGCAGGAAATTAGCTTTAAAACTGCAAACTCCCTCTCTCCTTCCCATTCTCCTTCCCTCTCTCCTTCCCTCTCTCCTTCCCTCTCTCCTTCCATATCTCCTTCCCTATCTCCTTCCCTATATCAGAACACTGCTCGTCTTTGTACCCTGGTTGAAACTACAGCTTGTCCTCTTTGTCCAGTCTGGCATTCCTCACATAGCGATCTGTGTATCTTCTGGGGGGAGGGAGGGAGGGACCGAGGGAGGGAGGGACCGAGGGAGGGAGGGAGGGAGTGAGGGAGAACATCAGATCTAATGTCGACTGAGATCTACCCTGGGAGAGACACTCTAGACCCTCTCACCGGCTCACCTTCCCCCTTAGCCCTGGTTGTGGTAAAGGGTGGTGTTGGTAATTCTGTTGGTGTGCCATTGGCACAAACAGAGCAAGGTTTGAAATCATAAACAGTGCTTTCCAAGTTGTGGCTGAACTCTGACCTTTAGTGTGAATATGTGGCACACAAGCAGAGCGAGAGCGCGAGAGCGAGAGCGCGCGAGAGAGAGAGAGAGAGATTAGAATGCTATTTGGCACTAAACGGAGAGTAGACAGTGGCAGAATACCTGACCACTGTGACTGACCCAAAATGAAGCAAAGCTTTAACTATGTACAGACTCAGTGAGCATAGCCTTGCTATTGAGAGGGGCCGCCGTAGGCAGACCAGACCTGGCTCTCTTTTGTACTTGAACTATTTGCACATATGACATTTGAAATGTGTTTATTCTTTTGGAACTTTTGTGAGTGTAATGGTTACTGTTTTTTTTTGAATAATTTTTTTTATAATTTATTTAACTTTTGTTTATTACCTATTTCACTTGCTTTGGAAATGTAAACATATGTTTCCCATGCTAATAAAGCCCTTAAATTGAAATTGAATTGAGAGAGAGCGAGCGAGACAGAGAATTGTCTATTCCATTTGCTTTGGCAATGTAAACATATATTTCCCCCACTGGAGAGAGTGCATTTGCTATGTAAATGTTGGTTTGCTGGTTCAAGCCCTGTTACCTGTTCAGTCGCAAAACACGAAGCTTAGGCAAAGTTAAAAGTTGACATAACCAGTTTATCTGCCTCTCGTTGCCTGTCTCTCTGTGCCTGATACGCTAGGTTGTATTATAAACTGGGTGGTTCGAGCCCTGAAAGCTGATTGGCTGAGAGCCGTGGTATATCAGACCGAATACTGCTCTGGTAACCAGATTAAAATAGCAATAAGGCACCTCGGGGATTTGTGGCTGTATCCACACCTTCTCGTGCTTTATTGCTTACATATAAGCTAGTATATTAATCTGCCACTTGTCGCTTGTCTATGTGCCTGATTGGATAGGTTGTAATACAACTCGTATGCTAATCAGCCTCATGTGTTTTTAAAGGCTAGGTGACCAGTTCTACCGGGAGGCCATAGAACACTGTCGCAGCTATAACGCACGTCTGTGTGCCGAGCGGTCGGTCCGCATGCCCTTCCTGGACAACCAAACCGGCGTGGCCCAGAACAACTGCTACATCTGGATGGAACAGCGCCACCGTGAGCCAGGTGGGTGTACTGCAGGGCAGGGGAGAAAAATGGCACACACACACACACACACACAGACGCAGACACACACACACAAAGTCAGAATAAATAGATATAATGAAAGCCGGCAGGCCACAAAGTATAGGGTGTGGTCCCAGGGCCCAGTGTGCTAGATTAAGGGAGAGGCTATTGGCACAGTATGCTAGATTAACCCTGCTGTTGTGTTCGTTTCATGTTAATTAATTCTGTGTTCCCAGTCCAAAATGACCGCCCCATTATAGCTGATTATAAATCCACAATAATACATATATTATCACCTAATGTTGTGCTAGATCTTTTTATCAACTTAAGTTATTCTGAACATTACAAGTTTTGAACTTCTATTTGCTATTTATGGCCTGTAGGCCTCATTGACCTGAGCTCATACAACTCGTTTTTGAGTAAAAGAAAAAGCATAATGTATGGTTTATTTTGACTATAACAAATACTCAGATGAAACATAGTGTGCTATTTATCACAGACTACTTCACTGTCAGTTTCCTGGCCTCTCTCCTCCTCACCGGTGTCATGATCAAAGATATGATCAATAGCCTCATGTACAGTATATCGTTTGGTCATTGTGCTGCCACAGAATGAATTGTGAGCAAGGCTTCAAAAAAGCTTTATATACCAGAGCTGCAAGAAAGGTTCTATATATATTATTGAAACAATGTTGCGATTGTTTGTGAGAACGCCAACAGGTGTGGTTCCCGTGGGGGAAAGATTCTATTGGGGAAAGGTTCCCATGGGCGTTGCCATGGAAGCCAAGACGGGGAGTGAGGTGTGTGTGTGTGTGTGTGTGTGTGTGTGTGTGTGTGTGTGTGTGTGTGTGTGTGTGTGTGTGTGTGTGTGTGTGTGTGTGTGTGTGTGTGTGTGTGTGTGTGTGTGTGTGTGTGTGTGTGTGTGTGTGTGTGTGCGCTCAAACACACATGCATGTGTGGGTCTGGGAGAGGAAGTGTGTCCATCTGATGAATGGGCATGTTTCTGAACTCAATTTTATACACTAATTGTAGTCTCACCCATTCATTTCTAATGACCGGTCATTTTTGACACCACAAGTGTACAAAAGTTAAATAAAACATCCAAAATGTAATGAAAATCATCAAAATGTATTTTGTGTGTGCAGATGCCCTGTGTGGACAAAGTCATGGAACCTTATGACAATCAGATTAAATGAACTACATTTATCAGAGAGAAAACTTGTAAATCGGTCCAATTCGACCAGAACACAACAGGAGGATTAAGGGAGAGGCTATTGGCCCAGCATGCTAGATAAAGGGAGAGGCTATTGGCCCAGCATGCTAGATAAAGGGAGAGGCTATTGGCCCAGCATGCTAGATAAAGGGAGAGGCTATTGGCCCAGCATGCTAGATAAAGGGAGAGGCTATTGGCCCAGCATGATAGATTAAGGGAGAGGCTATTGGTGTCCAGCTCTTAATAAACACCATATTGTTCCCTCTGGCTCAATGGACGGCTGGCCATCTGCAGACTGTAAAGAGACGCCTGCTAGGCCTCCTGGGTCTCAGGTCAAATCAGGAAGCAGGAATGCAATGGACAGGGTACTAAGGAGTTATTTCAGTGTATAAAGTCAATGGACAGGGTACTAAGGAGTTATTTCAGTGTATAAAGTCAATGGACAAGGTACTAAGGAGTTATTTCAGTGTATAAAGTCAATGGACAGGGTACTAAGGAGTTATTTCAGTGTATAAAGTCAATGGACAGGGTACTAAGGAGTTATTTCAGTGTATAAAGTCAATGGACAGGGTACTAAGGAGTTATTTCAGTGTATAAAGTCAATGGACAGGGTACTAAGGAGGCTATCTGGAGGTTATTTCAGTGAGGTGTATGTTTTTTGTTCTGACGTGTGTGTGTGTGTTAGGTGTGGCTGCTGGACAGATGTATACGTACCCTGCACGGTGTTGGAGGAAGAAGAGGAGGCTCCACCCCCCTATGGACCCTCAGCTACGCCTCTGTGAACTACGACTGGGTAAGAATTTAACACCTCTCTCTCTCTCTCTCTCTCTCTCTCTCTCTCTCTCTCTGTCTCTCTCTCTTTCCCCCCTCGCTCCCTCTCTCTCTCTCCATCCCTCTCACTCTCTCCCTCTTTCCTCTCTCTCCATCTCTCTCCCTCCCTCGCTCTCTCTCCATCTCTCTCCCACCCTCGCTCCCTCTCCATCTCTCCCTTGCTCTCTCTCTCTCTCTCTCTCTCTCCCTCGCTCCCTATCATCTCTCTCTCCCTCCCTCCCTCGCTCCCTCTCTGTTTCTCTCTTTCCTCTCTCTCTCTCCCCCTCTCCGTCTCTCTTTCTCATCCCTCTCTCTCTCTCTTGCTCCCTCTCTCTCTCCATCCCTCTCCGTCTCTCTCCCTCCCTTGCTCCCTCTCCGTCTCTCTTTCTTCCCTCTCTGCTCTCACTCCCTCTCTCCCTCCCTCGCTCGCTCCCTCCCTCCCATCTCTCTCTCCCTCCCTCGCATCTCTCACCCCTCCCTCGCTCGCTCCCTCTCAGTCTCTCTCTCTCCCTCCCTCTCCGTCTCGCTCTCCCTCTCCGTCTCTCTCTCTCCATCTCTCTCCCTCCCTCGCTCCCTCTCCATCTCTATCTCCCTCCCTCCCTCGCTCGCTCGCGTCCGTCTCTCTCTCTATATCCCTCTCCGTCTCTCTCTCCCTCCCTATCCGTCTCTCTCTCCCTCCCTATGCGTCTCTCTCTCTCCATCCCTATCCGTCTCTCTCTCTCTCCATCCCTATCCGTCTCTCTCTCTCTCTCTCTCCATCCCTCTCCGTCTCTCTCTCTCTCCATCCGTCTCCGTCTCTCTCTCTCGCCATCCGTCTCTCTCTCTCTCCATCCCTCTCCGTCTCTCTCTCTCTCCATCCGTCTCTTCTCTCTCCATCCCTCTCCGTCTCTCTCTCTCTCCATCCCTCTCCGTCTCTCTCTCTCTCCATCCCTCTCCGTCTCTCTCTCTCTCCATCTCTCTCCGTCTCTCTCTCTCCATCCCTCTCCGTCTCTCTCTCGCTCCCTCGCTCCCTCTCCGTCTCTCTCTCTCTCCCTCACTCCCTCTCCGTCTCTCTCTCTCCATCCCTATCCGTCTCTCGCTCCATCCCTATCCGTCTCTCTCTCTCTCCATCCCTCTCCGTCTCTCTCTCTCTCATCCCTCTCCGTCTCTCTCTCTCTCCATCCCTCTCCGTCTCTCTCTCTCTCCATCCCTCTCCGTCTCTCTCTCTCTCCTCACCTCTCCCGTCTCTCTCTCTCTCCATCCACTCCCTCTCCTCTCTCTCTCCATCCCTCTCGTCTCTCTCTCTCTCTCCATCCCACTCACGTCTCTCTCTCTCTCTCATCCTCCTCTCGTCTCTCGCTCTCTCTCCATCCCTCTCCCTCTCTCTCTCTCTCCATCCCTCTCCGTCTCTCGTCTCTCTCTCTCATCCTCTCCGTCTCTCTCTCGCTCCTCTCTCCTCTCGTCTCTCTCTCTCTCCATCCCTCTCCGTCACTCTCTCTCTCCATCCCTCTCCGTCTCTCTCTCTCTCATCCTCTCCGTCTCTCTCTCTCTCCATTCCTCTCCGTCCTCTCTCTCTCTCTCTCTCTCGCATCTCCTCTCCGTCTCTCTCTCTCTCTCTCCTCCCTCTCCGTCTCTATCGCTCTCTCCATCCCTCACTCTCTCATCTCTCTCTTCTCCATCCCTCTCCGACTCTCTCTCTCTCCATCTCTCTCCGTCTCTCTCTCTCCATCCTCTCCGTCTCTCTCTCGCTCCCTCTCTCTCTCTGTCTCTCTCTCTCCCTCGCTCCTCTCCGTCTCTCTCTCTCTCTCCCTCCCTCTCCAGCTCTCTCTCTCTCTCCCTTGCTCCCTCTCCGTCTCTCTCTCTCGCTCCTCTCGCTCCTCTCTCCGTCTCTCTCTCCCTCGCTCCCTCTCCGTCTCTCTCTCTCTCTCTCCCTCGCTCCTCTCCGTCTCTCTCTCTCTCTCCCTCGCTCCCTCTCCGTCTCTCTCTCTCTCTCCCTCGCTCCGTCTCCGTCTCTCTCCTCCCTCCGCTCCCTCTCCGTCTCTCTCTCTCTCTCTCCCTCGCTCCCTCTCCGTCTCTCTCTCTCTCTCCCTCGCTCCCTCTCTCGTCTCTCTCTCTCCCTCCCTCGCTCCCTCTCCGTCTCTCTCTCTCTCTCCCTCGCTCCCTCTCCGTCTCTCTCTCTCCCTCCCTCGCTCCCTCTTCCGTCTCTCTCTCTCTCCCTCGCTCCCTCTCCGTCTCTCTCTCATCGCTCCCTCGCTCCATCTCCGTCTCTCTCTCTCCCTCCCTCGCTCCCTCTCCGTTTCTCTCTCTCCCTCCCTGACTCCCTCTCCGTCTCGCTCTCCTCTCACCCCCCCTCCCTCCCTCTCGTTTCTCTCTCTCTCCCTCCCTCTCCATCTCTCTCTCCCTCCCTCTCCGTCTCTCTCTCCCTCCTATCGTCTCTCTCTCCCTCCCTATCCGTCTCTCTCTCTCCATCCCTCTCCGTCTCTCTCTCTCCCTCCCTCGCTCCCTCTCCGTCTCTCTCTCTCCCTCGCTCCCTCTCCGTCTCTCTCTCTCTCTCTCCTCGCTCCCTCTCCGTCTCTCTCTCTCCCTCCCTCGCTCCCTCTCCGTCTCTCTCTCTCTCTCGCTCTCTCCGTCTCTCTCTCTCTCTCCCTCGCTCCCTCTCCGTCTCTCTCTCTCTCCCTCCCTGACTCCCTCTCCGTCTCGCTCTCTCTCTCTCTCCTCCCTCGCTCCCTCTCCGTTCTCTCTCTCTCCTCCTCTCCTCTCTCTCTCCCTCTATCCGTCTCTCTCTCCTCCCTCCGCTCTCCCTCTCCTCTCCTCTCTCTCTCTCTCCCTCCCTCGCTCCCTCTCCGTCTCTCTCTCTCTCTCCCTCGCTCCCTCTCCATCTCTCTCTCCTCCCTATCCGTCTCTCTCTCCCTCCCTATCCGTCTCTCTCTCTCCATCCCTCTCCGTCTCTCTCTCTCTCCCTCCCTCGCTCCCTCTCCGTCTCTCTCTCTCTCTCCCTCGCTCCCTCTCCGTCTCTCTCTCCCTCCCTCGCTCCCTCTCCGTTTCTCTCTCTCCCTCCCTGACTCCCTCTCCGTCTCGCTCTCTCTCTCTCTCCCTCCCTCGCTCCCTCTCCGTTTCTCTCTCTCTCCCTCCCTCCCCATCTCTCTCTCCCTCCCTCCCCATCTCTCTCTCCCTCCCTCGCTCGCTCGCTCCGTCTCTCTCTCTCCATCCCTCTCCGTCTCTCTCTCCCTCCCTATCCGTCTCTCTCTCTCATCCCTATCCGTCTCTCTCTCTCCATCCCTCTCCGTCTCTCTCTCTCTCTCCCTCCCTCGCTCCCTCTCCGTTTCTCTCTCTCCCTCCCTCGCTCCCTCTCCATTTCTCTCTCTCTCTCCCTCCCTCTCCATCTCTCTCTCTCCCTCCCTATCCGTCTCTCTCTCCCTCCCTATCCGTCTCTCTCTCTCATCCCTCTCCGTCTCTCTCTCTCTCTCCCTCCCTCGCTCCCTCTCCGTTTCTCTCTCTCCCTCCCTCGCTCCCTCTCCGTTTCTCTCTCTCCCTCCCTCGCTCCCTCTCCGTTTCTCTCTCTCTCCCTCCCTCGCTCCCTCTCCCCCTCCCTCGCTCCCTCTCCGTCTCTCTCTTTCACCAACACTGGTTACACACAAATGCATGCACTTCATCAGACATCAGGCGCGCACACACACACACACACACACACACACATTCCTGGTTCCCCCTCGTCAGTCTGTTCTGCCCCTATAGCTGCAGAGTGGCCTTAGCCTCAGCGCTAACGTTAGCTATCTGACCATCTGGCTCTGGTTAGCCTCTCTCTCCAGGTTCTCTCTCTCTCTGCCTGAATCAATGCCTCCTCTTTCTTTCCTCTAGGACACACACAGACACATACACACACTCACACACACTCCTCCACCTCTCTTACATTCTCACTCTGCATGGACAAATGATTAGAGGGGCCCAGTATAGGTTGTTCCTGTGCCTCAGCTAAGGAGAGGGCCCTAACCCTTACACAAGCCCACTGACATAGTTTATAAAGGCTAGTCTTGTAAACGGTGGGGGAACGTGATAAGAGAGAGTTATAAAGGCTAGTCTGACCATCTGGCCCTAGACTACCAGACCATCTGACCCTAGACTACCAGACCATCTGACCCCAGACTACCAGACCATCTGACCCCAGACTACCAGACCATCTGACCCTAGACTACCAGACCATCTGACCCCAGACTACCAGACCATCTGACCCTAGACTACCAGACCATCTGACCCCAGACTACCAGACCATCTGACCCTAGACTACCAGACCATCTGACCCCAGACTACCAGACCATCTGACCCTAGACTACCAGACCATCTGACCCTAGACTACCAGACCATCTGACCCCAGACTACCAGACCATCTGACCCCAGACTACCAGACCATCTGGCCCTAGACTACCAGACCATCTGGCCCTAGACTACCAGACCATCTGACCCTAGACTACCAGACCATCTGACCCTAGACTACCAGACCATCTGACCCTAGACTACCAGACCATGTGACCCCAGACTACCAGACCATGTGACCCCAGACTACCAGACCATGTGACCCTAGACTACCAGACCATGTGACCCTAGACTACCAGACAGACAGACAGACAGACAGACAGACAGACAGACAGACAGACAGACAGACAGACAGACAGACAGACAGACAGACAGACAGACAGACAGACAGACAGACAGACAGACAGACGACTATATGAGTAACTGCAGTCCAAAAGTATACTAACCATAGAACACTGACTGACAGCACAAAGCTGGTATGGGAAACACTACCTCCACCCCTCTCCAATGGTATGGGAAACGCTACCTCCACCCTCTCCAATGGTATGGAAAACGCTACCTCCACCCTCTCCAATGGTATGGGAAACGCTACCTCCACCCTCTCCAATGGTATGGAAAACGCTACCTCACACCATCCTCCAATGGTATGGGAAACGCGACCTCCACCCTCTCCAATGGTAAGGGAAACGCTACCTCCACCCTCTCCAATGGTATGGGAAACACTACCTCCACCCTCTCCAATGGTATGGGAAACACTAACTCCACCCTCTCCAATGGTATGGAAACGCTAACTCCACCTCTCCAATGGTAAGGGAAACGCTACCTCCACCCCTCTCCAATGGTATGGGAAACGCTACCTCCACCCTCTCCAATGGTATGGGAAACGCTACCTCCACCCTCTCCAATGGTAAGGGGAAACGCTACCTCCACCCTCTCCAATGGTATGGGAAACGCTACCTCCACCCTCTCCAATGGTATGGGAAACGCTACCTCCACCCTCTCCAATGGTATGGGAAACACTACCTCCACCCTCTCCAATGGTATGGGAAACACTACCTCCACCCTCTCCAATGGTATGGGAAACACTACCTCCACCCTCTCCAATGGTATGGGAAACACTACCTCCACCCTCCCCAATGGTATGGAAAACGCTACCTCCACCTTCCTTTTGTTTACCTCATGTAGACAGACAGACAAAGTAACTGTGGTTGAGTGACTGCAGGCCATACTACTAATCTGTGTCACAAATGGCACCCTATTCCCTACATAGCCTTTTGGGGCCTGGTCAAAAGTAGTGCACTAAATAGGGAATAGGGTGCTATTTGGCACACACTGGTTGAATCAACGATGTTTCCATGTGGAATTGGCATCTGTGCCCAGTGGGAGCATCACAGTACGCTGACAAGAGTACGCTGACAACAATACCCTGACAACAGTACCCTGACAACAATACCCTGACAACAGTACCCTGACAACAATACCCTGACAACAGTACCCTGACAACAGTACGCTGACAACAGTACCCTGACAACAGTACGCTGACAAGAGTACGCTGACAACAGTACGCTGACAACAGTACGCTGACAACAGTACGCTGACAACAATACGCTGACAACAGTACGCTGACAACAGTACGCTGACAACAGTACGCTGACAACAGTACGCTGACAACAGTACGCTGACAACAATACGCTGACAACAGTACGCTGACAACAGTATGCTGACAACAATACGCTGACAACAATACGCTGACAACAGTACGCTGACAACAGTACGCTGACAACAGTACCCTGACAACAGTACGCTGACAACAGTACGCTGACAACAGTACGCTGACAACAGTACGCTGACAACCATACGCTGACAACCATACGCTGACAAGAGTACGCTGACAACAGTACACTGACAACAGTACCCTGACAACAGTACCCTGACAACAGTACGCTGACAAGAGTACGCTGACAAGAGTACGCTGACAACAATACGCTGACAACAGTACGCTGACAACAGTACCCTGACAACAGTACGCTGACAACAGTACGCTGACAACAATACGCTGACAACAATACCCTGACAACAGTACCCTGACAACAGTACCCTGACAACAGTACGCTGACTGAACTACTAATATGAATCATAATAACAAGAGACAGGAATGTAACAGTACCTCTCCTGGGCTTTAGGATACGCACCCTGTTTATTCAGTGTTTCCTGTCTGGGGGGGAGAAGAGGGCAGTGGAGAACAGAGGAGAGGAAAGGGGAGGAGGGGAGTGGAGAACAGAGGAGAGGAAAGGAAAGGGGAGGAGGGGAGAACAGAGGAGAGGGGAGTGGAGAACAGAGGAGAGGAAAGGGGAGAACAGAGGAGAGGAAAGGGGAGGAGGAGAGAGGAAAGGGGAGGAAGGGAGAACAGAGGAGAGGAAAGGGGAGGAGGGGAGAACAGAGGACAGGAAAGGGGAGAACAGAGGAGAGGAGAGGAGAGAGGAGAGGAGAGGGGAGAGGAAAGGGGAGGAGAGGAGAGGGGAGGAGGGGAGAACAGAGGGGAGGAGAGGGGAGGAGGGGAGAACAGAGGAGAGGAAAGGGGAAAAGGGGAGTGGAGAACAGAGGAAAGGAGTGGAGAGAGGAGGAGAAGAGAAGAGGGCAGGGGAGAACAGGGGAGGAGGGGAGGGGAGAAAAAAATGCATGAAATGAAATGTATGCATTCACTACTGTAAGTCGCTCTGGATAAGAGCGTCTGCTAAATGACTAAAATGTAAATGTAAATGTGAGAGGAGAGGGGAGAACAGAGGAGAGGGGAGGAGGGCAGGGGAGAACAGAGGAGAGGGGAGAGGGGAGGAGATGGGAGAACAGAGGAGATGGGAGAACAGAGGGGAGGAGGGGAGAACAGAGAGGAGGAAAGGGGATGAGGGCAGAACAGAGGAGAGGAGAGGATAGGAGAACAGAGGAGAGGAGAGGAGAGGAGAGGGGAGGAGGGAAGAACAGAGGACAGGAGAGGAGAGGGAAGAACAGGAGAGGAGAGGAGAGGGGAGGAGGGGAGAACAGAGGAGAGGAGAGGGGAGTGGCTTTAGACCATCCATTTCCTTTCTGCCCTGGTCCAATTGGGTTGAGTGACAGTACAGAGCCATAAAGGTGCTGAAGGGGAGATACACAGCATGAGTAATCTGTGGCTAGCTACCTCATTGCTTTCTGCTCTGCTACCCTCCTCCCCCTCTCTCAGGGGACAACAGCAGAGGGAGGAGGAGAAGGGGAAAGGAGGGAGGGAGGGAGGGGAGAGCTAGGGGAAGGCGGAGGCAGAGCGGGAGGATGTGTCTCGTCAAAGTCAACCTAGCTACAGCAGACACAAAGAGAGGGGGAGGAGGGAAGAAATGGAGTGAGGGAAGATTAACCTTGATTCTGCTATTAATAACACATGCATCCTCCCTTCATCCCTCTATCTTCTTTATTATAAACTATACAACAGGAAGGAAGCCGAGATTATCCTCTCACTCAGTATATCTCCACGGAAATTAAAGAGAAAGGGGGGGAGAGAGGGAGAGAGAGAGGGGGGAGAAATAGAGGGAGAGAAGGGGGAGGGGAAGAGAGAGAGTGAAAGGGAGAGATAAATAGAGAGAGTGAGGTACTGCATGCAATTAGACAAGTGAATAGAGAGGGAAATAATATATTTATTTGGCTGTAGGGGGAGGAGGGAGGTTAGAAGAAGAGGGGGAGGAGGGAGGTTAGAGGGGGAGGGAGAGGAGGAGGTTAGAGGGAGAGGGGAAGGAGGGAGGTTAGAAGAAGAGGGGAAGGAGGGAGGTTAGAAGAAGAGGGGAAGGAGGGAGGTTAGAAGAAGAGGTAGAGGAGGGAGGTTAGAGGAGGAGGTTAGAGGGAGAGGGGAAGGAGGGAGGTTAGAAGAAGAGGGGAAGGAGGGAGGTTAGAAGAAGAGGGGAAGGAGGGAGGTTAGAAGAAGAGGTAGAGGAGGGAGGTTAGAGGAGGAGATTAGAGGGAGAGGGGAAGGAGGGAGGTTAGAAGAAGAGGGGAAGGAGGGAGGTTAGAAGAAGAGGGGGAGGAGAAGGTTAGAAGAGGAAGAGGAGGAGGTAAGAAGAAGAGGGGGAGGAGGTCTGAGACTTTGACCTCTGGTGGCGGCGATGAAAGATAAACAGAGTAAAGAAAACAGCCAGACCTCTCCTCCTCTCCCCTCATCCCTCTTTTATCCCCTGAACCTGGTGTATTTCATGTTTTATTGTTTCTGACACGACCCCCCTTGGTTTAGACCAATAAGAAACAGCATTGGGAAGGACACACACACACACACACACACACACACACACACACACACACACACACACACACACACACACACCACACACACACACACACACACACACACACACACACACACACACACACACACACACAGAGCAGCTGAGGAAGCTGTCTTATGGTAATTTTACTGAATGATGCTGGCACACATTTATACCTGCTGTAAAGTGTGTATGTTACAAATACAATTTGATTTAATTAGCCGCGCACACACACAGAGCTCAGAGGTGTCAGTGCTGGGCTGGCTAACCGCTAACATAACCAAAACATAAGGCACTGTTTATATCACTGGTGTGAACTGTTCACCTGGATGATGTGTGCTTGGTTTATACAATAGTCAATTATTCTCTCCCTCTCTCCCTCTCCCTTCCTCTCTCCCTCTCCCTCCCCCCCAGAGGCAGAGCTGGCCCCTAAGAAGGAGCCCTCCCCAGGAGAGGCCACAGCTCTGGAGACCCTGCTCAGAGGGGAGGGGCAACTGGAGAAGAAGAAAGACATCAAGGAGGACGAGACCCTACTGGAGATACAGGTACGGCAAGAGAGAGGAGACACACACATAAAGGGGCAACAGTAGATGGGCCTTATTGGCATAGCGTGCAGCCAAATACAATAACTTTACATTTCTTTACATATAAGATCCCACTTTCAACTGTCATGATGGAAACGCAGAGAATTACTCATGTGTGAATTGTGTCAAATATCTACTTTCTTTCCTCTGTTACTCTCCTCTCACCTTCTCCCCTTTTTCTTAATTCCCCCCCCCCCCCCCCCCCCCCCCGCTCCTTACCCCTTCCCCCTCCCTCCTGTGTTACTCGTCTGTAGAGGGTCTTGGAAGCAGACGAGAATGGGGACGGTTTCCATGACGACGAGGACTTTGAAGTGGACACTCCGAAGAGGAAGCAGAGGAAAGGAAGGGTGAGGGAGTCTCAGAGAAGGGTCTTCTACGCCATCAAAAGGAACATCAAATTCGACATACCAATTAGGATCTGGCAAAAAATACTTGAATCAGTTATAGAACCCATTGCCCTTTATGGTTGTGAGGGGTCCGTGTACAATGTAAAACACCAAATAATGCATGCAGAGCAGAATTAGGCCGATACCTGTTAATTATCAAAATCCTGATGAGACGTTAAATTCTACAACCACCTAAAAGGAAGCAATGCCCAAACCTTCCATAACAAAGCCATCACCTATCGAGATTAACCTGGAGAAGAGTCCCCTAAGCAATCTGGTCCTGGGGCTCTGTTCACAAACACAAACACACCCCACAGAGCCCCAGGACGGCAACACAATTAGACCCAACCAAATCATGAGAAAACAAAATGATAATAACTTGACACATTGGAAAGAACTAACAGAAAAACAGAGCAAACTAGAATGCTATTTGTCCCTAAACAGAGAGTACACAGTGGCAGAATACCTGACCACTGTGACTGACCCAAACTTAAGGAAAGCTTTGACTATGTACAGACTCAGTGAGAACAGCCTTGCTATTGAGAGAGGCCGCCGTTGGCAGACCTGGCTCTCAAGAGAAGACAGGCTACGTGCACACTGCCCACAAAATGTGGAAACTGAGCTGCACTTCCCAACCTGCCAAATGTATGACCATATTAGAGACACATATTTCCCTCAGATTACATAGACCCACAAAGAATTAGTAAACAAACCCGATTTTGATAAACTCCCATATCTACTGGGTGAAATACCACAGTGTGCCATCACAGCAGCAATATTTATGACCTGTTACCACAAGAAAAGGGCAACAAGTGAAGAACAAACACCATTGTAAATACAACCCATATTTATTTGAAATGTCTTTTATTCTTTTTGGAACTTTCGTGAGTGTAATAATTACTGTTCATTTTATATTGTTAATTTCATTTGTGTTTATTATCTATTTCACTTGCTTTGGCAAAGAGATAGAGAGCGAAAGAGGTCTAGTGTGATGTGACATCATGTATTTTTCTTCACAGGGCAGAGGGTCCAGTCGCAGGAGGACAGAAGCTGCTACCAACGATGACGTGGATAAACCTTACGTCTGTGACAGTAAGACACAATACAACAACCGACTTCTCCTGTAAGATTGTGAATGATGTCTTTTCGGGTAACAGGGATAGATTGATGACAGGCTGAGACCAGAGTAGCTGATTCCTGATTGGAATATTATTGCCACCTATGTGTATATATATACCAAATTTTGAGTCAACACTTTTTGAGCTCAATTCAATCCGTAGTGCTGAAGATCTGCTTAATGGCGTGATTTATGTTGTCGCAGTCGCAAACGATGTCGGCTCAATCGGAAATGAAATGAACCGAGCTTACAACACAGATATTCTGAGCTACGGATTGAATCTAACTTTTCTGAATCCCACTTCTAACAGGAAATGACCTGTTATTGTTTGTTATTAGGTCTCACTGTTCTCTATTATCTTACTATTATCAAGGCCTGTCTGTATCTGGACATGGTCAGCTGCCTAAGATACCCTACATGACCAAAAGTATGTGGACACCTGCTCGTCTAACATCTCTTTCCATTATCATGGGCATTAACATGGAGTTGGTCCCCCCTTTGCTGCTATAACAGCCTCCACTCTTCTGGGAAGGCTTTCCACTAGATGTTGGAACATTGCTGAGGGGATTTCCTTCCATTCAGCCACAAGAGCATTAGTGAAGTCGGGCACCGATGTTGGCCTGGCTCGATTAGGCCTGGTTCGTAGTCGGCGTTCCAATTCATCCCAAAGGTGTCCGATGGGGTTGAGGTCAGGGCTCTGTGCAGGCCAGTCAAGTTCTTCCACACCGATCTCAACAAACCATTTTAGTATGGACTTCGCTTTGTGCACGGTTGCATTGTCATGCTGAAACAAGGAAAGGGCCTTCCCCAAACTGTTGCCACAAAGTTGGAAGCACAGAATCTTCTAGAATTGCATTGTGTGCTGTAGAGTTAAGATTTCCGTCGGACTGCCAGATGTTGAAGCGTGATTCATCACTCCAGAGAACGTGTTTCCACTGCTCCAATGGCGACGAGCTTTACACCACTCCAGTCGACACGTGGCATTTTGCCCGTGGTGATCTGAGGCTTGTGTACGCTTTTCTCCCATGGAAACCCGTTTCAGGAAGCTCCAGACGAACAGTTATTGTGCTGACGTTGCTTCCAGAGGCAGTTAGGAACTCGGTAGTGAGTGTTGCAACCGAGGACAGACCATATTTACACGCTACACGCTTCAGCACTCAGTGGTCCCGCTCTTTGAGCTTGTGTGGCCTATGGCTGAGCCATTGTTGCTCCTAGACGTTTCCACTTCACAGTAACAGCACTTACAGTTGACCGGGGCAGCTCTAGCAAGGCAGAAATTTGACAAACTGTCTTGTTGGAAAGGTGCCATCCTGCCACGTTGAAAGTCACTGAGCTCTTCAGGACGGGCCAATGTTTGTCTATGGAGATTTCATGGCTGTGTGCTCGATTTTATACACCTGTCAGCAACGGGTGTGGCTGAAATTGCCGAAATCCACTCATTTGAAGTGGTGTCCACATACTTTTGTATATACAGTCTAGCTTCAGATCAATTACCTTATTTGACTTTCCTTGGGGTGAGAGAAGCCCTGTTCCTTCTGTAGCATGTCGGACGTTAGCATAGCATGCTACTTCTACCTAAATGAAAACATGGGAGGAACTGGTACTCATGTCATGAGATATTATAGCCTCTTTGAATGAAACTCTTATTTTAGTTATTTTTCTTTCTTTCTTTGTTCTTTTTCTTTTCATGTGCTCTGTTCCTTCCTTTCCAGACAGAAACAAACAAAAGCATAACTCAAAAACTGCCGACTCAGGTATCTGGATATGCGTGCGTCCTCTATTCTCTGTGTGGCTTCTCTCTAACGACAAGATCAGGGACTACTGGGGGTTGTTTGATTTGAGCTAGCCTGGGTCACGTTCAGATGGGTACAAAGTTACACGACATCCAGGCGTAGAACAGATATGCTTATATTTAAATGTAGAATACAGAAGGATGTTAGGTCTATACAAGATGCACCCTCCTGAATTGGGCCCTGACTGTCTTTCTGTTTCTGCTTTGGCTAACAATAGCCAAGGCTAAAGTAGAAATGCCACTGGCTACATGCTACGTTCGAGCTAAACCAATCTAAGCAATCTATCGCTATTATGCTTACTAATTGCCTAAGCATATGATTCTTGATTCCTAGACCAAAGCAAGCTTGCATGGCACTAACATAACTTTACGGTATCTGCTGGTTTGTTATCAAGTTGCTGGGGAAGAATGATCTTTAAGCATCAGCTGAGCTAACGCATGTTTCTGTAGCGTTGTAACGATGCTGTCACAGACAACCTAACCTGTTGTGACTAGGGTTTCTGGGTATTACAGACAACCTAACCTGCTGTGACTAGGGTTTCTGGGTATTACAGACAACCTAACCTGCTGTGACTAGGGTTTCTGGGTATTACAGACAACCTAACCTGCTGTGACTAGGGTTTCTGGGTATTACAGACAACCTAACCTGCTGTGACAAGGGTTTCTGGGTATTACAGACAACCTAACCTGCTGTGACTATGGTTTCTGGGTATTACAGACAACTTAACCTGCTGTCACTGTGGTTTCTGGGTATTACAGACAACCTAACCTGCTGTCACTGTGGATTCTGGGAATTGCAGACAACCTAACCCACTGTCGCTATGGTTTCTGGGTATTACAGACAACCTAACCCACGGTTACTGTGGTTTCTGGGTACTACAGACAACCTAACCCACTGTCACTGTGGTTTCTGGGTATTACAGACAACCTAACCGGCTGTCGCTATGGTTTCTGGGTATTACAGACAACCTAACCTGCTGTCACTGTGATGTTACCAGACAACCTAACCCGCTGTCGCTATGGTTTCTGGGTATTACAGACAACCTAACCTGCTGTCACTGTGGTTTCTGGGTATTACAGACAACCTAACCCACTGTCACTATGGTTTCTGGGTATTACAGACAACCTAACCTGCTGTCACTATGGTTTCTGGGTATTACAGACAACCTAACCTGCTGTGACTAGGGTTTCTGGGTATTACAGACAACCTAACCTGCTGTGACAAGGGTTTCTGGGTATTACAGACAACCTAACCTGCTGTGACTATGGTTTCTGGGTATTACAGACAACTTAACCTGCTGTCACTGTGGTTTCTGGGTATTACAGACAACCTAACCTGCTGTCACTGTGATGTTACCAGACAACCTAACCCACTGTCACTGTGGATTCTGGGAATTGCAGACAACCTAACCCACTGTCGCTATGGTTTCTGGGTATTACAGACAACCTAACCCACGGTTACTGTGGTTTCTGGGTATTACAGACAACCTAACCCACTGTCACTGTGGTTTCTGGGTATTACAGACAACCTAACCGGCTGTCGCTATGGTTTCTGGGTATTACAGACAACCTAACCTGCTGTCACTGTGATGTTACCAGACAACCTAACCCGCTGTTGCTATGGTTTCTGGGTATTACAGACAACCTAACCTGCTGTCACTGTGGTTTCTGGGTATTACAGACAACCTAACCCACTGTCACTATGGTTTCTGGGTATTACAGACAACCTAACCTGCTGTCACTATGGTTTCTGGGTATTACAGACAACCTAACCTGCTGTCACTATGGTTTCTGGGTATTACAGACAACCTAACCCACTGTCACTATGGTTTCTGGGTATTACAGACAACCTAACCCACTGTCGCTATGGTTTCTGGGTATTACAGACAACCTAACCTGCTGTCACTGTGGTTTCTGGGTATTATAGACAACCTAACCCGCTGTCTATATGGTTTCTGGGTATTACAGACAACCTAACCCACTGTCACTGTGGTTTCTGGGTATTACAGACAACCTAACCTGCTGTCACTGCGATGTTACCAGACAACCTAACCCGCTGTCACTATGGTTTCTGGGTATTACAGACAACCTAACCCACTGTCGCTATGGTTTCTGGGTATTACAGACAACCTAACCAGTGTTAGAAAACAACATTCTCAACAGTGTTCTCAGAGTGGTCACCATTTCCCCACATAGTTTTGATTTATTTTACAGTGTCTTTCTCGAGTATTACAGTGCTATGTCTTTCCAGGAAGTCCTTTCATAAAGACGTTGTTAGTTTAAGGGATCATAGGCTACTATCCTAGTAGGAATGTGCTGGTAAATGAGTTCCCTTGTATTGTTGTTAGTTATTCCCTTGCATTGTTGTTAGTTAGACATTTAGAAGTGTCAATCCTCTTAAGAAAACACCCTCCCCAAAAAGATATTGAGTACTTTGTAAATGTAAAATGTACTTTGTTAACGGTTGGTCCTTTTGTCTTGAAAGCTGGGTTGTCTTCAGTAGTGCACACAGTAGCAAAACGTTTTTGAAACGGTAAATAAAAAAAGGAGTATTTCAGTTAGAACCATAGCGTTTCCCTCCGTTTCAAAACAATTTTCTCTCGTGTTCTCTGGTTCTAATGGATTCTAATGCTTCTGTGTTCTACAGTCTGTGGCAAACGCTACAAGAACCGCCCAGGCCTGAGTTACCACTACGCACACACACACCTGGCAGAGGAGGAAGGGGAGGAGGAGAGGGAGGAAGAGATGCCACCGACCCCACCACCACACAGACCAGACCCAGACCCAGACAACCACAAACGTAAGAGACGACCGTCGGACCAGGGTTTCATCTACATGCTTAGTAGTAGTACAGGGTTATAACTTAATGATGGAATGACACCCTATTATCTCTGACATAGCATACCACTGTTGAATGGAGTGTATTATCTCTGACATACCACTGTTGAATGGAGTGTATTATCTCTGACATACCACTGTTGAACGGAGTGTATTATCTCTGACATACCACTGTTGAATGGAGTGTATTATCTCTGACATACCACTGTTGAATGGAGTGTATTATCTCTGACATACCACTGTTGAACGGAGGGTATTATCTCTGACATACCACTGTTGAATGGAGTGTATTATCTCTGACATACCACTGTTGAACGGAGTGTATTATCTCTGACATACCACTGTTGAACAGAGTGTATTATCTCTGACATACCACTGTTGAATGGAGTGTATTATCTCTGACATACCACTGTTGAACGGAGTGTATTATCTCTGACATACCACTTGAATTGAGTGTACTAGATACGGAATTTATTCAATTTTTATTTAACCTTCATTTAACTAGGCAAGTCAGTTAAGAACAAATTGTTATTTACAATGACGGCCTACCAAAATGCAAAAGGCTTCCTGCAGGGACGGGGCCTAAAAATAAAAAATAGATGAAATAATAATATAGGACAAAACACACATCATGACAAGAGAGACAACACAACACTACATAAAGACAGACCTAAGACAACAACACAGCATGGCAGCAACACAACATGGCAGCAGCACAAAACCGGGTACAAACATTGTTGGGCTCAGAGAACAGCACAAAGGGCAAGATGGCAGAGACAACAATACATCAGGAATAGGATATCAAATCAAATGTATTTATATAGCCCTTCTTACATCAGCTTATATCTCAAAGTGCTGTACCGAAACCCAGCCTAAAACCCCAAACAGCAAGCAATGCAGGTGTAGAAGCACGGGGGCTAGGAAAAACTCCCTAGAAAGGCCAAAACCTAGGAAGAAACCTAGAAAGGAACCAGGCTATGAGGGGTGGCCAGTCCTCTTCTGGCTGTGCCGGGTGGAGATTATAACAGAACATGGCCAAGATGTTCAAATGTTCATAAATGACCAGCATGGTCTAATAATAATAATAATAACAGTAGTTGTCGAGGGTGCAACAAGTCAGCACCTCAGGAGTAAATGTCAGTTGGCTTTTCATAGCCGATCATTGAGAGTATCTCTACCGCTCCTGCTGTCTCTAGAGAGTTGAAAACAGCAGGTCTAGGACAGGTAGGACGTCCGGTGAACAGGTCAGGGTTCCATAGCCGCAGGCAGAACAGTTGAAACTGGAGCAGCAGCACGGCCAGGTGGACTGGGGACAGCAAGGAGTCATCATGCCAGGTAGTCCTGAGGCATGGTCCTAGTGCTCAGGTCCTCCGAGAAAGAGAAAGAGAGAATTAGAGAGAGCATACTTAAATTCACACAGGACACCGGATAAGACAGGAGAAATACTCCAGATATAACAGACTGACCCTAGCCCCCCGACACATAAACTACTGCAGCATAAATACTGGAGGCTGAGACAAGAGGGGTCAGGAGACACTGTGGCCCCATCCGATGATACCCCCGGACAGGGCCAAACAGGCAGGATATAACCCCACCCACTTTACCAAAGCACAGCCCCCACACCACTAGAGGGATAACTTCAACCACCAACTTACCATCCTGAGACAACGCCGAGTATAGCCCACAAAGATCTCCGCCACGGCACAACCCAAGGGGGGGGGGGGCGCCAACCCAGACAGGAAGACCACGTCAGTGACTCAACCCACTCAAGTGACGCACCCCTCCTAGGGACGGCATGGAAGAGCACCAGTAAGCCAGTGACTCAGCCCCTGTAATAGGGTTAGAGGCAGAGAATCCCAGTTGGAATGCTGCCTTGAATACTCATCTGTCTTCTTGTCCGTCTGTCCTAATGTTACATATAGATGCTCTACATCTCATAAAGGCCTATACAGATAGATACATGTCCAGTTACTCCTCATACTGTGTACAGTGGCCTTCAGAAAGTATTCATACCCCTTGACTTATTCCACAAAGCTGGCATCAAGGCATAGGGTGGCTACTTTTGAAGAATCTAAAATATAATTTGATTTGTTTTACACTTTTTTGGTTACTACATGATTCCATATGTGTTATTTCATAGTTTTGATGTCTTCACTATTATTCTACAATGTAGAAAATAGTAAAAATAAAGAAAAACCCTTGAATGAGTAGGTGTGTCCAAACATTTGACTAGTACTGGGTATATACAGTGGGGAGAACAAGTATTTGATACACTGCCGATTTTGCAGGTTTTCCTACTTACAAAGCATGTAGGGGTCAGTAATTTGCATCATAGGTACACTTCAACTGTGAGAGACGCCATCTAAAACAAAAATCCAGAAAATCACATTGTATGATTTTTAAGTAATTCATTTGCATTTTATTGCATGACATAAGTATTTGATCACCTACCAACCAGTAAGAATTCCGGCTCTCACAGACCTGTTAGTTTTTCTTTAAGAAGCCCTCCTGTTCTCCACTCATTACCTGTATTAACTGCACTTGTTTGAACTCGTTACCTGTATAAAAGACACCTGTCCACACACTCAATCAAACAGACTCCAACCTCTCCACAATGGCCAAGACCAGAGAGCTATGTAAGGACATCAGGGATAAAATTGTAGACCTGCACAAGGCTGGGATGGGCTACAGGACAATAGGCAAGCAGCTTGGTGAGAAGGCAACAACTGTTGGCGCAATTATTAGAAAATGGAAGAAGTTCAAGATGACGGTCAATCACCCTCGGTCTGGGGCTCCATGCAATATCTCACCTCGTGGGCATCAATGATCATGAGGAAGGTGAGGGATCAGCCCAGAACTACACGCAGGACCTGGTCAATGACCTGAAGAGAGCTGGGACCACAGTCTCAAAGAAAACCATTAGTAACACACTACGCCGTCATGGATTAAAATCCTGCAGCACACGCAAGGTCCCCCTGCTCAAGCCAGCGCATGTCCAGGCCCGTCTGAAGTTTGCCAATGACCATCTGGATGATCCAGAGGAGGAATGGGAGAAGGTCATGTGGTCTGATGAGACAAAAATAGAGCTTTTTGGCCTAAACTCCACTCGCCGTGTTTGGAGGAAGAAGAAGGATGAGTACAACCTCAAGAACACCATCCCAACCGTGAAGCATGGAGGTGGAAACATCATTCTTTGGGGATGCTTTTCTGCTAAGGGAACAGGACGACTGCACCGTATTGAGGGGAGGATGAATGGGGCCATGTATCGCGAGATCTTGGCCAACAACCTCCTTCCCTCAGTAAGAGCATTGAAGATGGGTCGTGGCTGGGTCTTCCAGCATGACAACGACCCGAAACACACAGCCAGGGCAACTAAGGAGTGGCTCCGTAAGAAGCATCTCAAGGTCCTGGAGTGGCCTAGCCAGTCTCCAGACCTGAACCCAATAGAAAATCTTTGGAGGGAGCTGAAAGTCCGTATTGCCCAGCGACAGCCCCGAAACCTGAAGGATCTGGAGGAGGTCTGTATGGAGGAGTGGGCCAAAATCCCTGCTGCAGTGTGTGCAAACCTGGTCAAGAACTACAGGAAACGTATGATCTCTGTAATTGCAAACAAAGGTTTCTGTACCAAATATTAAGTTCTGCTTTTCTGATGTATCAAATACTTATGTCATGCAATAAAATGCAAATTAATTACTTACAAATCATACAATGTGATTTCCTGGATTTTTGTTTTAGATTCCATCTCTCACAGTTGAAGTGTACCTATGATAAAAATGACAGACCTCTACATGCTTTGTAAGTAGGAAAACCTGCAAAATCGGCAGTGTATCAAATACTTTTTCTCCCCACTGTATATACACACACACTATATACAGTGAGGGAAAAAAGTATTTGATCCCCTGCTGATTTTGTACATTTGCCCACTGACAAAGAAATTATCAGTCTATAGTTTTAATGGTAGGTTTATTTGAACAGTGAGAGACAGAATAACAACAAAAAATCCAGAAAAACTCATGTCAAAAATGTTATAAATTGATTTACATTTTAATGAGGGAAATAAGTATTTGACCCCTCTGCAAAACATGACTTAGTACTTGGTGGCAAAACCCTTGTTGGCAATCACAGAGGTCAGACGTTTCTTGTAGTTGGCCACCAGGTTTGCACACATCTCAGGAGGGGTTTTGTCCCACTCCTCTTTGCAGATCTTCTCCAAGTCATTAAGGTTTCGAGGCTGACGTTTGGCAACTCGAACCTTCAGCTCCCTCCACAGATTTTCTATGGGATTAAGGTCTGGAGACTAGCTAGGCCACTGCAGGACCTTAATGTGCTTCTTCTTGAGCCACTCCTTTGTTGCCTTGGCCGTGTGTTTTGGGTCATTGTCATGCTGGAATACCCATCCACGACCCATTTTCAATGCCCTGGCTGAGGGAAGGAGGTTCTCACCCAAGATTTGACAGTACATGTCCCCGTCCATCGTCCCTTTGATGCGGTGAAGTTGTCCTGTCCCCTTAGCAGAAAAACACCCCCAAAGCATGTTTCCACCTCCATGTTTGACGGTGGGGATGGTGTTCTTGGGGTCATAGGCAGCATTCCTCCTCCTCCAAACATGGCGAGTTGAGTTGATGCCAAAGAGCTCCATTTTGGTCTCATCTGAGCACAACACTTTCACCCAGTTGTTCTCTGAATCATTCAGATGTTCATTGGCAAACTTCAGACGGGCATGTATATGTGCATTCTTGAGCAGGGGGACCTTGCAGGCGCTGCAGGATTTCAGTCCTTCACGGCGTAGTGTGTTACCAATTGTTTTCTTGGTGACTATGGTCCCAGCTGCCTTGAGATCATTGACAAGATCCTCCCGTGTAGTTCTGGGCTGATTCCTCACCGTTCTCATGATCATTGCAACTCCACGAGGTCAGTGCTTGCATGGAGCCCCAGGCCGAGGGAGATTGACAGTACTTTTGTGTTTCTTCCATTTGCGAATAATCACACCAACTGTTGTCACCTCACCAAGCTGCTTGGCGATGGTCTTGTAGCCCATTCCAGCCTTGTGTAGGTCTACAATCTTGTCCCTGACATCCTTGGAGAGCTCTTTGGTCTTGGCTATGGTGGAGAGTTTGGAATCTGATTGATTGATTGCTTCTGTGGACAGGTGTCTTTTATACAGGTAACAAACTGAGATTAGGAGCACTCCCTTTAAGAGTGTGCACCTAATCTCAGCTCGTTACCGGTATAAAAGACACCTGGGAGCCAGAAATCTTTCTGATTTAGAGGGGGTCAAATACTTATTTCCCTCATTAAAATGCAAATCAATTTATAACATTTTTGACATGTGTTTTTCTGGATTTTTTGTTGTTGTTATTCTGTCTCTCACTGTTCAAATAAACCTACCATTAAAATTATAGACGGATAATTTCTTTGTCAGTGGGCAAACGTACAAAATCAGCAGGGGATCAAATACTTTTTTCCCTCACTGTATGCTCTTAATGTTTTCTACACTCTCTGTGTGTGTGTATATATACGGCTCAGAGGGCTGCAGACGGTTCCATTGTTCCTAATGATGAGATGGATACTGTATAGTAATCTATAATTTGTGTTTCTATACAGCTCAGAGGGCTGCAGACGGCTCCATAATCCCTAACGACTACTGTGACTTCTGTCTGGGAGACTCTGACTCTAACAGGAAGACTGGCCAGGCTGAGGAGCTGGTGTCCTGCTCTGACTGCGGACGCTCCGGTGAGTAGACTGCTCTACAGACTGCACTACAGACTTCTCTACAGACTGCACTACAGACTGCTCTACAGACTGCACAACAGACTTCTCTACAGACTGCACTACAGACTGCACTATAGACTGCTCTACAGACTGCACTACAGACTGCTCTACAGACTGCTCTACAGACTGCTCTACAGACTGCTCTACAGACTGCTCTACAGACTGCACTACAGACTGCTCTACAGACTGCTCTACAGACTGCACTACAGACTGCTCTACAGACTGCACTACAGACTGCACTAGACTGCTCTACAGACTGCGCTACAGACTGCTCTACAGACTGCACTACAGATTGCTCTACAGACTGCACTATAGACTGCTCTACAGACAGCGCTACAGACTGCACTACAGACTGCACTATAGACTGCTCTACAGACTGCGCTACAGACTGCTCTACAGACTGCTCTACAGACTGCTCTATAGACTGCACTACAGACTGCACTACAGAATGCACTACAGACTGCTCTACAGACTGCTCTACAGACTGCTCTATAGACTGCTCTACAGACTGCGCTACAGACTGCTCTACAGACTGCACTATAGACTGCTCTACAGACTGCACTATAGACTGCTCTACAGACTGCACTACAGACTGCTCTACAGACTGCACTATAGACTGCTCTACAGACTGCTCTACAGACTGCTCTACAGACTGCACTATAGACTGCACTACAGACTGCTCTATAGACTGCTCTACCGACTGCTCTACAGACTGCACTACAGACTGCTCTACAGACTGCTCTACAGACTCCACTACAGACTGCTCTACAGACTGCACTATAGACTGCACTATAGACTGCACTACAGACTGCTCTACAGACTGCACTATAGACTGCACTACAGACTGCTCTATAGACTGCTCTACCGACTGCTCTACAGACTGCTCTACAGACTCCACTACAGACTGCTCTACAGACTGCACTATAGACTGCACTATAGACTGCACTACAGACTGCTCTACAGACTGCACTATAGACTGCACTACAGACTGCTCTATAGACTGCTCTACCGACTGCTCTACAGACTGCACTACAGACTGCTCTACAGACTGCTCTACAGACTCCACTACAGACTGCACTACAGACTGCTCTACAGACTGCACTATAGACTGCTCTACAGACTTCTCTACAGACTGCACTATAGACTGCACTACAGACTGCTCTACAGACTGCACTATAGACTGCGCTATAGACTGAACTATAGACTGCACTATAGACTGCACTGCTGCGTGTCTCTGGTTCAGCAGAGCTGTACGTACTGTAGCAAGGCCAAGCTGCGTTCTTCATGACTAGAGACTGCTCTACAGACTGCACTATAGACTGCTCTACAGACTGCACTATAGACTGCTCTACAGACTGCACTACAGACTGCTCTACAGACTGCTCTACAGACTGCACTATAGACTGCTCTACAGACTGCTCTACAGACTGCTCTACAGACTGCACTACAGACTGCACTACAGACTGCTCTATAGACTGCTCTACCGACTGCTCTACCGACTGCTCTACAGACTGCTCTACAGACTGCTCTACAGACTGCACTATAGACTGCACTACAGACTGCTCTACAGACTGCACTACAGACTGCACTATAGACTGCACTACAGACTGCTCTATGGACTGCTCTACCGACTGCTCTACAGACTGCACTACAGACTGCTCTACAGACTCCACTACAGACTGCTCTACAGACTGCACTATAGACTGCACTATAGACTGCACTACAGACTGCTCTACAGACTGCACTATAGACTGCTCTACAGACTTCTCTACAGACTGCACTATAGACTGCACTACAGACTGCTCTACAGACTGCACTACAGACTGCTCTACCGACTGCTCTACAGACTGCTCTACAGACTGCACTACAGACTGCACTACAGACTGCACTATAGACTGCTTAACAGACTGCACTATAGACTGCACTATAGACTACACTACAGACTGCACTATAGACTGCGCTACCGACTGCTCTACCGACTGCTCTACAGACTGCTCTACAGACTGCACTACAGACTGAACTATAGACTGCTCTACAGACTGCACTATAGACTGCACTATATACTGCTCTACCGACTGCTCTACCGACTGCTCTACAGACTGCACTACAGACTGCTCTACCGACTGCTCTACAGACTGCGCTATAGACTGAACTATAGACTGCACTATAGACTGCACTATAGACTGCACTGCTGCGTGTCTCTGGTTCAGCAGAGCTGTACGTACTGTAGCAAGGCCAAGCTGCGTTCTTCATGACTAGAGACTGCTCTACAGACTGCACTATAGACTGCTCTACAGACTGCACTACAGACTGCTCTACAGACTGCTCTACAGACTGCTCTACAGACTGCTCTACAGACTGCTCTACAGACTGCACTACAGACTGCTCTACCGACTGCTCTACAGACTGCTCTACAGACTGCTCTACAGACTGCTCTACAGACTGCTCTACAGACTGCTCTACAGACTGCTCTACAGACTCCACTACAGACTGCTCTACAGACTTCACTATAGACTGCACTATAGACTGCTCTACAGACTGCACTATAGACTGCACTACAGACTGCTCTACAGACTGCACTACAGACTGCTCTACCGACTGCTCTACCGACTGCTCTACAGACTGCACTACAGACTGCACTACAGACTGCACTATAGACTGCTTAACAGACTGCACTATAGACTGCACTATAGACTACACTACAGACTGCACTATAGACTGCGCTACAGACTGCTCTACCGACTGCTCTACAGACTGCTCTACAGACTGCACTACAGACTGAACTATAGACTGCTCTACAGACTGCACTATAGACTGCACTATAGACTGCTCTACAGACTGCTCTACCGACTGCTCCACAGACTGCACTACAGACTGCTCTACCGACTGCTCTACAGACTGCACTATAGACTGAACTATAGACTGCACTATAGACTGCACTATAGACTGCACTATAGACTGCACTGCTGCGTGTCTCTGGTTCAGCAGAGCTGTACGTACTGTAGCAAGGCCAAGCTGCGTTCTTCATGACTAGAGATGACCCACACTTTAAAACTGTAAATATATTCTTCTAATATTACACATTGTAATATAGCCAAGGATGACTTCAGTCTAGTAATGTTAGAGATAGTCATGTTTAACCTGTATTACTTTGATTCCAATAAACCAATTTGAAATGAAATCACTAAACAGTAGTCGACCAGTGTTGTATCCCACCATATCTTCTCTGTCCAGTCGTGAACAGTAAGGACACCGAGACTGGTCAGACTGGTCACACATTTCCACACATTTCATCTTTGATTTGATTTGCTTCTTTTTGTGTCTTTTATGCAACTCTCTGCTGGCCCCAGGCTATGTTGGTTCTCTCTCTGCTGGCCCCAGGCTATGTTGGTTCTCTCTCTGCTGGCCCCAGGCTATGTTGGTTCTCTCTCTGCCCCCCTCCCCCCCGGGATGGGTGACGTGTTGGCCGGAAGGATGGGTGATGTATTTGTGTTGGCCGGAAGGATGGGTGATGTGTTGGCCGGAAGGATGGGTGATGTGTTGGCCGGAAGGATGGGTGATGTGTTTGTGTTGGCTGGAAGGATGGGTGATGTATGTGTGTTGGCTGGAAGGATGGGTGATGTATTGGCCGGAAGGATGGATGATGTGTTGGCTGGAAGGATGGGTGATGTGTTGGCCAGAAGGATGGGTGATGTGTTTGTGTTGGCTGGAAGGATGGGTGATGTGTTTGTGTTGGCTGGAAGGATGGGTGATGTGTTTGTGTTGGCTGGAAGGATGGGTGATGTGTTTGTGTTGGCTGGAAGGATGGGTGATGTGTTTGTGTTGGCTGGAAGGATGGATGATGTATGTGTGTTGGCTGGAAGGATGGGTGATGTGTTGGCCAGAAGGATGGGTGATGTGTTGGCCGGAAGCGTGGGTGATGTGTTGGCCGGAAGGATGGCTGATATGTTGGCCAGAAGGATGGGTGATGTGTTGGCTGGACGGATGGGTGATGTGTTGGCTGGAAGGATGGGTGATGTGTTGGCCGGAAGGATGGGTGATGTGTTGGCCGGAAGGATGGGTGACGTGTTGGCCAGAAGGATGGGTGATGTATTTGTATTGGCCGGAAGGATGGGTGATGTGTTGGCCGGAAGGATGGGTGATGTATTGGCCAGAAGGATGGGGGATGTATTTGTATTGGCCGGAAGGATGGGTGACGTGTTGGCCGGAAGGATGGGTGATGTGTTGGCCGGAAGGATGGGTGATGTGTTGGCCGGAAGGATGGGTGATGTATTGGCCGGAAGGATGGGTGATGTATTGGCCGGAAGGATGGGTGATGTATTGGCCGGAAGGATGGGTGATGTATTGGCCGGAAGGATGGGTGATGTGTTGGCCGGAAGGATGGGTGATGTGTTGGCCGGAAGGATGGGTGATGTGTTGGCCGGAAGGATGGGTGATGTGTTTCCCGGAAGGATGGGTGATGTGTTGCCCGGAAGGATGGGTGATGTGTTGCCCGGAAGGATGGGTGATGTGTTGGCCGGAAGGATGGGTGATGTGTTGGCCGGAAGGATGGGTGATGTGTTGGCCGGAAGGATGGGTGATGTGTTGGCCGGAAGGATGGGTGATGTGTTGGCCGGAAGGATGGGTGATGTGTTGCCCGGAAGGATGGGTGATGTGTTGGCCGGAAGGATGGGTGATGTGTTGGCCAGAAGGATGGGTGATGTGTTTGAGTTGGCCGGAAGGGTGGGTGGGTTGGTGAGTGGCCTTTCCCTCTACAGTCTGGTTCTTCTCAAGGTTTCTTCCTACCAAGGCAGTTTGATTGATTCAATAGTGGTGGTTGTCATTGTTTTTGTCGATGAGCCTTCTTTTAGCTAGCTCTCTCTGCATTAGCTGTGTTGTGTTCTTTAGTAAATGGTTATCGATAGGATCCACTCAGCTGCCTTCCTCCATGAGCTTGTGAACATAATCATCAACACAACTCTAATGCTTGATGGAAGACTGGAATCCAGGACTGTAATAGGCCTTCTTTCACTTACATACCCCTTTTTCCATGTTCTTATGATGCTTTTTGGGCATTTTGTTTTTATTTTGGGGGGTAAAGGGGTGGAGGTATTTAATTCACAATCAGAAAGGCCTCTACCTTTTTCATCAATTCAGAGTGATTTCTCATTTCAAACTCATAGCTCACACAAAGTTCATGTCAGGGACTTTTTCCAGCTGATTGTTGCTTTGCTCACCTTGCTGATGTATATTCACGCTAGCTGGCCAGGGCCGTGGGGGAGCGAAGACCGATGGGAACAGGAAGACAGGAAAGAAGACGAGCGTTTTCGAAGAGTTGTTCTGTGACGTGTCTGAAAGTGAGTCAACTTTTTATGGCTTTGAGGACTGCGAGCTGGAGGACATTTTTTTTCCGATGATGAAGGCAATCGGAGCTGAGACAGAACTCTTTTCTTGAAAAGCAAAATTCTTTGCAGGAAAAACTGCAGCTTCTTTTTATGTTTTTGGGGCTTTTTGTAGATACCACTTTGAATAAGTTAGGGAATGTTCTTTTCCTACAAAACAAAGTCTTGAGAGCAAGGATGGACATCAAGGCATCTGTTGCTGTTTGAGAGAGCTTTTTCTTGCAGCTTTTCTTGTTTTTCCTCTGAAGGAGAAAAGCCAGTGCTGTTCTGTAAAACATGGATTTAATCATTTAGTAAAGCCTGAATAGTTCCAGAATTGACTGGAATGAAACCCAAATATAAACTGGTCCTTTACCTCTTGAGCATGCTACTGTTACCTCTGCACTGTTAGGGTGTGGAGGAGGGGTGTGCCTGGACCCTGAGTCGCTCCATTGGTCAGAGAGGACAGTTAGCCGAGAGGGAAGAGCCAATCGGCATCTTCTTGTCTCTCTCTCTCTCTCTCTGTAGAGACCATTTGAAACCGGCTGGTGTAAGAACACATGGAAGAAGATGATTGGATAAATCTGGCTGTCATTGTTCCACCACTGAAGGATGGAAGATATTACCGATCCAAATACCTAGACAATCACACATTCACTCTGGCTCTTGGGTCCAAGATGGGGCTAGAACATGCTTCTAGCAACTTACCTTTAATTGATCAATTACACATCAAACTGTCAACGGCACAGTCATTTCCCTTTCAATTCAATCCCCTTACGTTAATGCATCATCTTGTTCTATTCCTTCTTCTTTTTCCATACAGGCTACAATTATCTCCATGACATAGCCACGACGGAGACTGACTGTCATGACGTAGCCAGGACAGAGACTCACTGTCATGACGTAGCCAGGACAGAGACTGACTGTCATGACGTAGCCAGGACAGAGACTGACTGTCATGACGTAGCCAGGACAGAGACTGACTGTCATGACGTAGCCAGGACAGAGACTGACTGTCATGACGTAGCCAGGACAGAGACTGACTGTCATGACCTAGCCAGGACAGAGACTGACTGTCATGACCTAGCCAGGACAGAGACTGACTGTCATGACGTAGCCAGGACAGAGACTGACTGTCATGACGTAGCCAGGACAGAGACTCACTGTCAGGACGTAGCCAGGACAGAGACTGACTGTCATGACGTAGCCAGGACAGAGACTCACTGTCATGACGTAGCCAGGACAGAGACTGACTGTCATGATGTAGCCAGGACAGAGACTCACTGTCATGACGTAGCCAGGACAGAGACTGACTGTCATGACGTAGCCAGGACAGAGACTCACTGTCATGACGTAGCCAGGACAGAGACTGACTGTCATGACGTAGCCAGGACAGAGACTCACTGTCATGACGTAGCCAGGACAGAGACTGACTGTCATGACGTAGCCAGGACAGAGACTCACTGTCATGACCTAGCCAGGACAGAGACTGACTGTCATGACGTAGCCAGGACAGAGACTGACTGTCATGACGTAGCCAGGACAGAGACTGACTGTCATGACGTAGCCAGGACAGAGACTGACTGTCATGACCTAGCCAGGACAGAGACTGACTGTCATGATGTAGCCCATAATTCTGCAAAAATATCCTATTTGTACAACGCAAAACCCAAAATAATGCATGCAGAGAAAATAGTTTTTAAATTCTACAACCACCTAAAAGGAAGCGATGCCCACAATTTCCACCACAAAGCCCTCACCTACAGAGATATGAACCTGGAGAAGAGTCCCCTGAACCAGCTGGTTCTAGGGCTCTGTTCACAAACACGAACAGACCCAACAGAGCCCCAGGACAGCAACACAATTAGACCCAACCAAATTAGGAGAAAACTAAAAGATAACTATTTGAAAACACTGGATAGAATCAACCTAAAAAAACATAGCAAACTAGAATGCTATTTGGCCCTAAACAGAGAGTACAAAGTGGCAGAATACCTGACCACTGTGACTGACCCAAACTTAAGGAAAGCTTTGACTATGTACAGACTCAGTGATCATAGCCTTGCTACTGAGAAAGGCCGCTGCAAACCTGGCTGTCAAGAGAAGACAGGCTATGTGCACACTGCCCACAAAATGAGGTGGAAACTGAGCTGTACTTCCTAACCTGCCAAATGTATGACCATATTAGAGACACATATTTCCCTCAGATTACACAGATCCACAAAGAATTTGAAAACAAATCAAAAATTAATAAACTCCCATATCTATTAGGCGAAATGCTGTTACCTGTTACCATTAAAACAGGGCAACCAGTGAAGAACAAACAACATTGTAACTACCACCAATATGTATCTGTTTGTCTTCACCTACTATTCCTACTACAACTATTTACACATTGTTAAAAACACTGTACATACCAGATTTAGTTTCTTTTCACTTTTGTTTGTTTATTTCACTTACTTTGGCAATGTAAACACGTTTCCCAATAAAGCCCGTATGAGAGAGAGAGTTGGTTGAGTGCCCAGTCCAATGATTGTCTCTGCCAGGACTGTTTGGTTTCAAGGAGATGAGTGCTTACGGCTCATTTACGGCTCATTGATATCCCATTGACACTGATGAGAACTCACTTGGGGTTTTATGAATGGGTAGCATGTGTTATTCTGACATCTCCGTTATAGTAAAGTAGTAGGCCAGTCATAAGTCAGAAACATTTTTGTGTATTTTTGTATTTCTTTTACTGTAATGTGATTCATAGACTTGTGAATGACTGAGGAGACAGACAGACAGACAGACAGATACCTATTTCTGCTGTGTTCATTTAACATATAGTAGAACTTATTGACCTTTATCGCAGTTTATAAAACAAATCAGAGCTGTTGTGTTTTTCTGCATTGAGTTGTAATGTAAATGAGGCATCTGTCTCTTTCTCCCTCCTTCCCTCCCTCCCCCCTTCCCTCCCTCCCTCCCTCCCTCCCTCCCTCCCTCCCTCCCTCCCTCCCTCCCTCCCTCCCTCCCTCCCTCCCTCCCTCCCTCGCTCCCTCCTTCCCACCTTCCCTCCCTCCCTCCCTCCCTCCCTCCCTCCCTCCCTCCCTCCCTCCCTCCCTCCCTCCCTCTCTCCTTCCTTCCCCTCCCTCCCTCCTTCCTTCCTTCCTTCCTTCCTTCCTTCCTTCCTTCCTTCCTTCCTTCCTTCCTTCCTTCCTTCCTTCCTTCCCTCCCTCCTTCCTTCCTTCCCTCCCTCCCTCCTTCCCTCCTTCCTTCTCTCCCTCCTTCCTTCCCTCCCTCCCTCCCCAGGCCACCCAACCTGTCTGCAGTTCACAGACAACATGATGACGGCAGTGAAGACCTACCAGTGGCAGTGCATTGAGTGCAAGTCCTGTAGTCTCTGCGGCACCTCCGAGAACGACGTAAGTGCGATGGATAACAGTTCCTAGACCTGTGCCTTTATTCAAAATGTGCCTACTCTGAGACTCTCTGCTCTGGGCCCAGGAGATTCCTTAAGACTGGACACTCTAGTTAGCTCCCACAACTACCTAGCCTTTAGCTCAGTGGGCTACCATTGTCTCGAGAGGCATTATGTCAGTTGACAGTGGAAGGGATTTAGCATTGTGTCAGTTGTATTATGTCTGTGATGTAGTGTTGTGTCAGTTACCACCCTGCTTCTGTTACCACCCTGCTTCTGTTACCACATTATGTCTGTTACCACCCTGCTTCTGTTACCACATTATGTCAGTTACCACCCTGCTTCTGTTACCACATTATGTCAGTTACCACCCTGCTTCTGTTACCACATTATGTCAGTTACCACCCTGCTTCTGTTACGACATTGTCTGTTACCACCCTGCTTCTGTTACCACATTATGTCAGTTACCACCCTGCGTCTGTTACCACATTATGTCAGTTACCACCCTGCTTCTGTTACCACCCTGCTTCTGTTACCACCCTGCTTCTGTTACCACCCTGCTTCTGTTACCACATTATGTCAGTTACCACATTATGTCAGTTACCACCCTGCTTCTGTTACCACATTATGTCAGTTACCACGCTGCTTCTGTTACCACCCTGCTTCTGTTACCACATTATGTCAGTTACCACCCTGCTTCTGTTACCACCCTGCTTCTGTTACCACATTATGTCAGTTACCACCCTGCTTCTGTTACCACATTGTGTCAGTTACCACCGTACTTCTGTTACCACATTGTGTCAGTTACCACCCTGCTTCTGTTACCACCCTGCTTCTGTTACCACATTGTGTCAGTTACCACCCTGTGTCAGTTACCACTGGGGGTTACCACTATCTTGAGAAGTGAGTTAACATTGTGTGTTTGTCCCTGTCTGTAGGACCAGCTGTTGTTCTGTGACGACTGTGACAGAGGATACCACATGTACTGTCTAAAGCCCCCCATGACCCAACCTCCTGAAGGTAAGACCACTGGACGGTTTAGTATACATTATAAAGACTGGTAGTAGAAGATAGTGTTAATACACAGAGTCTCTCTCTCTCTTGGCCTGATGTACATTCTCACCGGGAGACTGAGTGTGGCAGAGAGTTCCAGAACAATGTTTTTAAACGTCAAGACATTAAACAGAGGCACAGAACTTAGAACTACCAGCACATGAACAGAACGTTGCACTTCCAGTCCACAACAAGAAAATCAAGTGTTTTGACTCATCTCTCTCTCTCTCTCTCTCCCCTCCTCTCTCCCCCTCCTCTCTACATCTCTCTCTCTTAACCCCCTCCTCTCTACATCTCTCTCTCCGCCCCCTCACTACATCTCTCCCCCTCCTCTCTCTCCCCCCTCCCCCCTCCTCTCTCTCTCCCCCCTTCCTCTCTACATCTCCCCCTCCTCCTCTCTTCCCCCCTCCTCTCTACATCTCTCTCCCCCCCTCTCTCCCCCTCCTCCTCTCCCTCCCCCTCCTCCTCCTCTCTCTCTCTCTCTCTCCCCCCCTCCTCTCTCTAGGGAGTTGGAGCTGTCACCTGTGTTTGGATCTGTTGAAGGACAAGGCCTCAGCCTATGAAGAGCCATAGCATCACACACACTGACACATAATGGATTTACAGGCTCAGGGCGTAACGTTCAGTCTCACCTCGTTCACTTTCTCAGTTTCTTGTGTGAGGAGAAAGTGCTACCCTCTACCTCTGAAATGGAAACACAGCCCTACAGATGCAACACTTCTACAACATGCAATCCCTATCTGCCAATCAGATCTCTACCTCACAACTCCACAACCAACCACAGACAGAACCCAACAGGCAAACAGGCAATACATTCCACCAATGATTTACCAGGTATCATGTGATGTCATAATTAAGCGACATAGGTCAGGACCACTTTCAACCAAAATGTCATGCTGTGCTATAAAACAAAATAAACAAAGAATAGTAGTTAGTTGAAATAGTCATCTTGTTCCACAGTGTTTGACACTGCTGTTGTACCATATACTCTTCTGACTGTTAGCTAACTAGAGATGTTTGTCTTAGCTGAGATCAAAAACACGTATGTGCCTGACAAGGAGAGTTTGTGTCTGTTTGACAAACATTTGATTTCGTTTCCAGTCCCGTCCTTGTTTAGATTTCACCGTGACGTTCTTTCATATTGCACCAAGACATATTAAATATTTTAAATAGCATTACTCACAGGACTTGCCAAACATCATTTTATCTAGGTGTAACACTATCCCTCTTAGGGGTCGTTGCCGCCATTTAAAAAAATATATTTTAGTTGGATCTTAGCAAGGTTTTTTTTTTTATCCCAGTTTGTGGTTACTAGGATACTAAGTACCCAATGACAACGATCTAAACAGTTAATCATTTAAAACTGTGTCGAAATGTCTGGTTGTTGTGACTGTTGCTGTGGACGGATGCTTTGTTTGAAAGAGAAAAGCGATGCAATACGGTGGCAGTCGTGCTCCACTTCAGAGTCTGCTATCTAAATCACGTTTCATGTTACCATACGAGAGGTTTTGCATGTCGTTTAATAACTTTTTGTTTTTTGTTGTTGTTGAAGATTGATGTAGGACATTGGGACGGTATAGGACTGCATCCATAGACCGTAGAGAGACATATTCACACTGGGTCACAAACATATACAAAACACATACCTCGTAGCTCTACCACCACGTTTCAGTCGGTGAATGGTACAAGGCTATCGTTCAACTGGCGTGTAGGATACCTCGCATTGTCCACGTGTAATGCGTCCGTTCTTTTTTTTTTGTACATTTGTATTTTATGTATTAGTAAATGTCAACTTGTTTTATAGGCTTCCCTTCCACTTTGTATATCATTCAAAACTTTTAATGTAAAACTCCAAATTATTATATAATGATTCTCGTTCTTCCACGTGAACATGATGCCAATAGATTGCACTGAACAAGGTCATATAGATGACATTATAGGACTGTTGGATAGATTTAAAGAACACAGGAAACGGAAACACAATCCTGAAACAGTGGTAGAAGATCTGAAATTGTTTTTTAGCGATGTTGTTTTAAAAAAAAAAAAAAAAAAGAAGAAGAAAAAAATAAAGTATTTAATGTTAAAGTGAATGACGGCATCATGACTGGAAATGTCTTACAGCTATTTTCTTATTTTGTTTTTTGCGCTTTTGCGTTTGATATTGTTTCTCCTCAGACAATCATGAAGTAGACTAGATACTGCATATTGATTGAGTCCCAAAGGGCACCCTATTCCCTATATAGTGCACTACTTTTGACCAAAGTTAACAATAGTGCACTAATATAAGGAATAGGATGCAGTTTTGAGATGCAGCCATGATGTTAATTAACATCTGAATGTTTTCCTTGTTTTCACCCCCACGTGGGCTGTTTTAACAACTTCCTGTTTATATCGCCATCACACTCTTGAAAAATGTGTGTCAATATAATTTTGTTTTATATTGGAGACCATCAATTATATATGGATATTATTTTGTGTCAGTTTTGGGTACTTTGTTAAAAGTTTGTATGTTTTAGTTTTTTTTTTGTGTTGAAATAAAGATTTAGTCCTTGGTTATACTCTTGACTAATTCATTTGTTTGAGCTGGTTGGTGATATTGCTCAGAGATCTGTTTTGACATTCCTTTAGTTGAATGTGTTCTGGGATAAGAGCATCCCGCTAAAAAAAAAATGAATACAATGTAAATATCTGTAAAACCTCTCAGTGCAGGTCGAGGTCAAAACTAGGCATCTACTGGCTCCATTTTGTTGGCCTATGGTTCTCACCCTCACATGAGTGTTAGTATTTCCTTCTCTCTCTGCATATTAATACACCTATTCCTTCTCTGTGATCATTACAGACAAGGGACAGTTTGTTGTGTCGTAGTTAAACCATCCAAGGCTTTGTAACCTTGATATGGATCAGTAAGAGCTCGGGGTCATTCAGTGACCACATTTTTTTGTTGTTGCCTTCACTCACAATTACATCCTTGTTTTTCAGGCCTGACCTCTGACCTCTCTATAATGGTCCTGTGTGACCCCTGCTTTCCCTGACTAGTAGTCTTCCTGAGCATGTTGAGAACAGTGCCATTCTGTTTGTGGTATCAGGACTTCCTGAGCATGTTGAGAACAGTGCCAGTCTGTTTGTGATATCAGGACTTCCTGAGCATGTTGAGAACCTTAGTGCCAGTCTGTTTGTGGTATCAGGACTTCCTGACCATGTTGAGAACAGTGCTAGTCTGTTTGTGGTACCAGGACTTCCTGAGCATGTTGAGAACAGTGCCAGTGTGTTTGTGGTATCAGGACTTCCTGAGCATGTTGAGAACAGTGCCAAACTGTTTGTCGTATCAGGACTTCCTGAGCATGTTGAGAACAGTGCCATTCTGTTTGTGGTACCAGGACTTCCTGAGCATGTTGAGAACAGTGCCAGTCTGTTTGTGGTATCAGGACTTCCTGAGAATGTTGAGAACAGTACCAGTCTGTTTGCGATATCAGGACTTCCTGAGCATGTTGAGGACAGTGCCATTCTGTTAGTGATATCAGCACTTCCTGAGCATGTTGAGAACAGTGCCATTCTGTTTGTGATATCAGGACTTCCTGAGCATGTTGAGAACAGTGCCAGTCTGTTTGCGATATCAGGACTTCCTGAGCATGTTGAGAACAGTGCCATTCTGTTAGTGATATCAGGACTTCCTGACCATGTTGAGAACAGTGCCATTCTGTTTGTGGTACCAGGACTTCCTGACCATGTTGAGAACAGTGCCAGTCTGTTTGAGATATCAGGACTTCCTGAGCATGTTGAGAACAGTGCCAGTCTGTTTGTGGTACCAGGACTTCCTGAGCATGTTGAGAACAGTGCCAGTCTGTTTGTGGTATCAGGACTTCCTGAGCATGTTGAGAACAGTGCCAGTCTGTTTGTGGTACCAGGACTTCCTGAGCATGTTGAGAACAGTGCCAGTCTGTTTATGGTACCAGGACTTCCTGAGCATGTTGAGAACAGTGCCAGTCTGTTTGCGATATCAGGACTTCCTGAGCATGTTGAGAACAGTGCCAGTCTGTTTGTGGTACCAGGACTTCCTGAGCATGTTGAGAACAGTGCCAGTCTGTTTGTGGTACCAAGACTTCCTGAGCATGTTGAGAACAGTGCCAGTCTGTTTGTGGTACCAGGACTTTCTGACCATGTTGAGAACAGTGCCAGTCTGTTTGTGATATCAGGACTTCCTAAGCATGTTGAGAACAGTGCCAGTCTGTTTGTGATATCAGGACTTCCTGAGCATGTTGAGAACAGTGCCAGTCTGTTTGTGGTACCAGGACTTCCTGAGCATGTTGAGAACAGTGCCAGTCTGTTTGTCGTATCAGGACTTCCTGAGCATGTTGAGAACAGTGCCATTCTGTTTGTGGTACCAGGACTTCCTGAGCATGTTGAGAACAGTGCCAGTCTGTTTGTGGTATCAGGATTTCCTGAGAATGTTGAGAACAGTACCAGTCTGTTTGCGATATCAGGACTTCCTGAGCATGTTGACGACAGTGCCATTCTGTTAGTGATATCAGCACTTCCTGAGCATGTTGAGAACAGTGCCATTCTGTTTGTGATATCAGGACTTCCTGAGCATGTTGAGAACAGTGCCAGTCTGTTTGCGATATCAGGACTTCCTGAGCATGTTGAGAACAGTGCCATTCTGTTAGTATTATCAGGACTTCCTGACCATGTTGAGAACAGTGCCATTCTGTTTGTGGTACCAGGACTTCCTGACCATGTTGAGAACAGTGCCAGTCTGTTTGCGATATCAGGACTTCCTGAGCATGTTGAGAACAGTGCCAGTCTGTTTGTGGTACCAGGACTTCCTGAGCATGTTGAGAACAGTGCCAGTCTGTTTGTGGTATCAGGACTTCCTGAGCATGTTGAGAACAGTGCCAGTCTGTTTGTGGTACCAGGACTTCCTGAGCATGTTGAGAACAGTGCCAGTCTGTTTATGGTACCAGGACTTCCTGAGCATGTTGAGAACAGTGCCAGTCTGTTTGAGATATCAGGACTTCCTGAGCATGTTGAGAACAGTGCCAGTCTGTTTGTGGTACCAGGACTTCCTGAGCATGTTGAGAACAGTGCCAGTCTGTTTGTGGTACCAGGACTTCCTGAGCATGTTGAGAACAGTGCCAGTCTGTTTGTGGTACCAGGACTTCCTGACCATGTTGAGAACAGTGCCAGTCTGTTTGTGATATCAGGACTTCCTGAGCATGTTGAGAACAGTGCCAGTCTGTTTGTGATATCAGGACTTCCTGAGCATGTTGAGAACAGTGCCAGTCTGTTTGTGGTACCAGGACTTCCTGAGCATGTTGAGAACAGTGCCAGTCTGTTTGTCGTATCAGGACTTCCTGAGCATGTTGAGAACAGTGCCATTCTGTTTGTGGTACCAGGACTTCCTGAGCATGTTGAGAACAGTGCCAGTCTGTTTGTGGTATCAGGACTTCCTGAGAATGTTGAGAACAGTACCAGTCTGTTTGCGATATCAGGACTTCCTGAGCATGTTGAGAACAGTGCCATTCTGTTAGTGATATCAGCACTTCCTGAGCATGTTGAGAACAGTGCCATTCTGTTTGTGATATCAGGACTTCCTGAGCATGTTGAGAACAGTGCCAGTCTGTTTGCGATATCAGGACTTCCTGAGCATGTTGAGAACAGTGCCATTCTGTTAGTGATATCAGGACTTCCTGACCATGTTGAGAACAGTGCCATTCTGTTTGTGGTACCAGGACTTCCTGACCATGTTGAGAACAGTGCCATGCTGTTTGCGATATAAGAACTTCCTGAGCATGTTGAGAACAGTGCCAGTCTGTTTGTGGTACCAGGACTTCCTGAGCATGTTGAGAACAGTGCCAGTCTGTTTGTGGTATCAGGACTTCCTGAGCATGTTGAGAACAGTGCCAGTCTGTTTGTGGTACCAGGACTTCCTGAGCATGTTGAGAACAGTGCCAGTCTGTTTATGGTACCAGGACTTCCTGAGCATGTTGAGAACCGTGCCAGTCTGTTTGCGATATCAGCACTTCCTGACCATGTTGAGAACAGTGCCAGTCTGTTTGCGATATCAGGACTTCCTGAGCATGTTGAGAACAGTGCCAGTCTGTTTGTGGTACCAGGACTTCCTGAGCATGTTGAGAACAGTGCCAGTCTGTTTGTGGTATCAGGACTTCCTGAGCATGTTGAGAACAGTGCCAGTCTGTTTGTGGTACCAGGACTTCCTGAGCATGTTGAGAACAGTGCCAGTCTGTTTATGGTACCAGGACTTCCTGAGCATGTTGAGAACAGTGCCAGTCTGTTTGTGGTACCAGGACTTCCTGAGCATGTTGAGAACAGTGCCAGTCTGTTTGTGGTATCAGGACTTCCTGAGCATGTTGAGAACAGTGCCAGTCTGTTTGTGGTACCAGGACTTCCTGAGCATGTTGAGAACAGTGCCAGTCTGTTTATGGTACCAGGACTTCCTGAGCATGTTGAGAACAGTGCCAGTCTGTTTGAGATATCAGGACTTCCTGAGCATGTTGAGAACAGTGCCAGTCTGTTTGTGGTACCAGGACTTCCTGAGCATGTTGAGAACAGTGCCAGTCTGTTTGTGGTACCAGGACTTCCTGAGCATGTTGAGAACAGTGCCAGTCTGTTTGTGGTACCAGGACTTCCTGAGCATGTTGAGAACAGTGCCAGTCTGTTTGTGATATCAGGACTTCCTGAGCATGTTGAGAACAGTGCCAGTCTGTTTGTGATATCAGGACTTCCTGAGCATGTTGAGAACAGTGCCAGTCTGTTTGTGGTACCAGGACTTCCTGAGCATGTTGAGAACAGTGCCAGTCTGTTTGTCGTATCAGGACTTCCTGAGCATGTTGAGAACAGTGCCATTCTGTTTGTGGTACCAGGACTTCCTGAGCATGTTGAGAACAGTGCCAGTCTGTTTGTGGTATCAGGACTTCCTGAGAATGTTGAGAACAGTACCAGTCTGTTTGCGATATCAGGACTTCCTGAGCATGTTGAGAACAGTGCCATTCTGTTAGTGATATCAGCACTTCCTGAGCATGTTGAGAACAGTGCCATTCTGTTTGTGATATCAGGACTTCCTGAGCATGTTGAGAACAGTGCCAGTCTGTTTGCGATATCAGGACTTCCTGAGCATGTTGAGAACAGTGCCATTCTGTTAGTGATATCAGGACTTCCTGACCATGTTGAGAACAGTGCCATTCTGTTTGTGGTACCAGGACTTCCTGACCATGTTGAGAACAGTGCCATGCTGTTTGCGATATAAGAACTTCCTGAGCATGTTGAGAACAGTGCCAGTCTGTTTGTGGTACCAGGACTTCCTGAGCATGTTGAGAACAGTGCCAGTCTGTTTGTGGTATCAGGACTTCCTGAGCATGTTGAGAACAGTGCCAGTCTGTTTGTGGTACCAGGACTTCCTGAGCATGTTGAGAACAGTGCCAGTCTGTTTATGGTACCAGGACTTCCTGAGCATGTTGAGAACCGTGCCAGTCTGTTTGCGATATCAGCACTTCCTGACCATGTTGAGAACAGTGCCAGTCTGTTTGCGATATCAGGACTTCCTGAGCATGTTGAGAACAGTGCCAGTCTGTTTGTGGTACCAGGACTTCCTGAGCATGTTGAGAACAGTGCCAGTCTGTTTGTGGTATCAGGACTTCCTGAGCATGTTGAGAACAGTGCCAGTCTGTTTGTGGTACCAGGACTTCCTGAGCATGTTGAGAACAGTGCCAGTCTGTTTATGGTACCAGGACTTCCTGAGCATGTTGAGAACAGTGCCAGTCTGTTTGAGATATCAGGACTTCCTGAGCATGTTGAGAACAGTGCCAGTCTGTTTGTGGTACCAGGACTTCCTGAGCATGTTGAGAACAGTGCCAGTCTGTTTGTGGTACCAGGTCTTCCTGAGCATGTTGAGAACAGTGCCAGTCTGTTTGTGGTACCAGGACTTCCTGACCATGTTGAGAACAGTGCCAGTCTGTTTGTGATATCAGGACTTCCTGAGCATGTTGAGAACAGTGCCAGTCTGTTTGTGATATCAGGACTTCCTGAGCATGTTGAGAACAGTGCCAGTCTGTTTGTGGTACCAGGACTTCCTGAGCATGTTGAGAACAGTGCCAGTCTGTTTGTCGTATCAGGACTTCCTGAGCATGTTGAGAACAGTGCCATTCTGTTTGTGGTACCAGGACTTCCTGAGCATGTTGAGAACAGTGCCAGTCTGTTTGTGGTATCAGGACTTCCTGAGAATGTTGAGAAAAGTACCAGTCTGTTTGCGATATCAGGACTTCCTGAGCATGTTGAGAACAGTGCCATTCTGTTAGTGATATCAGCACTTCCTGAGCATGTTGAGAACAGTGCCATTCTGTTTGTGATATCAGGACTTCCTGAGCATGTTGAGAACAGTGCCAGTCTGTTTGCGATATCAGGACTTCCTGAGCATGTTGAGAACAGTGCCATTCTGTTAGTGATATCAGGACTTCCTGACCATGTTGAGAACAGTGCCATTCTGTTTGTGGTACCAGGACTTCCTGACCATGTTGAGAACAGTGCCAGTCTGTTTGCGATATAAGAACTTCCTGAGCATGTTGAGAACAGTGCCAGTCTGTTTGTGGTACCAGGACTTCCTGAGCATGTTGAGAACAGTGCCAGTCTGTTTGTGGTATCAGGACTTCCTGAGCATGTTGAGAACAGTGCCAGTCTGTTTCTGGTACCAGGACTTCCTGAGCATGTTGAGAACAGTGCCAGTCTGTTTATGGTACCAGGACTTCCTGAGCATGTTGAGAACAGTGCCAGTCTGTTTGCGATATCAGGACTTCCTGAGCATGTTGAGAACAGTGCCAGTCTGTTTGTGGTACCAGGACTTCCTGAGCATGTTGAGAACAGTGCCAGTCTGTTTGTGGTACCAGGACTTCCTGAGCATGTTGAGAACAGTGCCAGTCTGTTTGTGGTACCAGGACTTCCTGACCATGTTGAGAACAGTGCCAGTCTGTTTGTGATATCAGGACTTCCTGAGCATGTTGAGAACAGTCCCAGTCTGTTTGTGATATCAGGACTTCCTGAGCATGTTGAGAACAGTGCAAGTCTGTTTGTGGTACCAGGACTTCCTGAGCATGTTGAGAACAGTGCCAGTCTGTTTGCGATATCAGGACTTCCTGAGCATGTTGAGAACAGTGCCATTCTGTTTGTGGTACCAGGACTTCCTGAGCATGTTGAGAACAGTGCCAGTCTGTTTGTGGTATCAGGACTTCCTGAGAATGTTGAGAACAGTACCAGTCTGTTTGCGATATCAGGACTTCCTGAGCATGTTGAGGACAGTGCCTTTCTGTTAGTGATATCAGCACTTCCTGAGCATGTTGACAACAGTGCCATTCTGTTTGTGATATCAGGACTTCCTGAGCATGTTGAGAACAGTGCCAGTCTGTTTGCGATATCAGGACTTCCTGACCATGTTGAGAACAGTGCCAGTCTGTTTGTGGTACCAGGACTTCCTGACCATGTTGAGAACAGTGCCAGTCTGTTTGTGGTATCAGGACTTCCTGAGCATGTTGAGAACAGTGCCAGTCTGTTTGTGGTACCAGGACTTCCTGAGCATGTTGAGAACAGTGCAGGTCTGTTTATGGTACCAGGACTTCCTGAGCATGTTGAGAACAGTGCCAGTCTGTTTGCGATATCAGGACTTCCTGAGCATGTTGAGAACAGTGCCAGTCTGTTTGTGGTACCAGGACTTCCTGAGCATGTTGAGAAAAGTGCCAGTCTGTTTGTGGTACCAGGACTTCCTGAGCATGTTGAGAACAGTGCCAGTCTGTTTGTGGTACCAGGACTTCCTGAGCATGTTGAGAACAGTGCCAGTCTGTTTATGGTACCAGGACTTCCTGAGCATGTTGAGAACAGTGCCAGACTGTTTGTGGTACCAGGACTTCCTGAGCATGTTGAGAAAAGTGCCAGTCTGTTTGTGGTACCAGGAATTCCTGAGCATGTTGAGAACAGTGCCAGTCTGTTTGTGGTACCAGGACTTCCTGAGCATGTTGAGAACAGTGCCAGTCTGTTTGTGATATCAGGACTTCCTGAGCATGTTGAGAACAGTGCCATTCTGTTTGTGGTATCAGGACTTCCTGAGCATGTTGAGAACAGTGCCAGTCTGTTTGTGATATCAGGACTTCCTGAGCATGTTGAGAACAGTGCCATTCTGTTTGTGATATCAGGACTTCCTGAGCATGTTGAGAACAGTGCCAGTCTGTTTGTGATATCAGGACTTCCTGAGCATGTTGAGAACAGTACCAGTCTGTTTGCGATATCAGGACTTCCTGAGCATGTTGAGAACAGTGCCAGTCTGTTTGTGATATCAGGACTTCCTGAGCATTTTGAGAACAGTGCCATTCTGTTTGTGATATCAGGACTTCCTGAGCATGTTGAGAACAGTGTCAGTCTGTTTGTGATATCAGGACTTCCTGAGCATGTTGAGAACAGTACCAGTCTGTTTGCGATATCAGGACTTCCTGAGCATGTTAAGAACAGTGCCATTCTGTTAGTGATATCAGGACTTCCTGAGCATGTAGAGAACAGTGCCATTATGTTAGTGATATCAGGACTTCCTGAGCATGTTGAGAACAGTGCCATTCTGTTTGTGGTACCAGGACTTCCTGACCATGTTGAGAACAGTGCCAGTCTGTTTGCGATATCAGGACTTCCTGAGCATGTTGAGAACAGTGCCAGTCTTTTTGTGGTACCAGGACTTCCTGAGCATGTTGAGAACAGTGCCAGTCTGTTTGTGGTACCAGGACTTCCTGACCATGTTGAGAACAGTGCCAGTCTGTTTGTGATATCAGGACTTCCTGACCATGTTGAGAACAGTGCCATTCTGTTTGTGGTACCAGGACTTCCTGACCATGTTGAGAACAGTGCCAGTCTGTTTGCGATATCAGGACTTCCTGAGCATGTTGAGAACAGTGCCAGTCTGTTTGTGGTACCAGGACTTCCTGAGCATGTTGAGAACAGTGCCAGTCTGTTTATGGTACCAGGACTTCCTGAGCATGTTGAGAACAGTGCCAGTCTGTTTGCGATATCAGGACTTCCTGAGCATGTTGAGAACAGTGCCAGTCTGTTTGTGGTACCAGGACTTCCTGAGCATGTTGAGAACAGTGCCAGTCTGTTTGTGGTACCAGGACTTCCTGAGCATGTTGAGAACAGTGCCAGTCTGTTTGTGGTACCAGGACTTCCTGACCATGTTGAGAACAGTGCCAGTCTGTTTGTGATATCAGGACTTCCTGAGCATGTTGAGAACAGTGCCAGTCTGTTTGTGATATCAGGACTTCCTGAGCATGTTGAGAACAGTGCCAGTCTGTTTGTGGTACCAGGACTTCCTGAGCATGTTGAGAACAGTGCCAGTCTGTTTGTCGTATCAGGACTTCCTGAGCATGTTGAGAACAGTGCCATTCTGTTTGTGGTACCAGGACTTCCTGAGCATGTTGAGAACAGTGCCAGTCTGTTTGTGGTATCAGGACTTCCTGAGAATGTTGAGAACGTACCAGTCTGTTTGCGATATCAGGACTTCCTGAGCATGTTGAGGACAGTGCCTTTCTGTTAGTGATATCAGCACTTCCTGAGCATGTTGAGAACAGTGCCATTCTGTTTGTGATATCAGGACTTCCTGAGCATGTTGAGAACAGTGCCAGTCTGTTTGCGATATCAGGACTTCCTGAGCATGTTGAGAACAGTGCCATTCTGTTAGTGATATCAGGACTTCCTGACCATGTTGAGAACAGTGCCATTCTGTTTGTGGTACCAGGACTTCCTGACCATGTTGAGAACAGTGCCAGTCTGTTTGTGGTACCAGGACTTCCTGACCATGTTGAGAACAGTGCCAGTCTGTTTGCGATATCAGGACTTCCTGAGCATGTTGAGAACAGTGCCAGTCTGTTTGTGGTACCAGGACTTCCTGAGCATGTTGAGAACAGTGCCAGTCTGTTTGTGGTACCAGGACTTCCTGAGCATGTTGAGAACAGTGCCAGTCTGTTTGTGGTACCAGGACTTCCTGACCATGTTGAGAACAGTGCCAGTCTGTTTGTGATATCAGGACTTCCTGAGCATGTTGAGAACAGTGCCAGTCTGTTTGTGATATCAGGACTTCCTGAGCATGTTGAGAACAGTGCCAGTCTGTTTGTGGTACCAGGACTTCCTGAGCATGTTGAGAACAGTGCCAGTCTGTTTGTGGTACCAGGACTTCCTGAGCATGTTGAGAACAGTGCCAGTCTGTTTGTGGTACCAGGACTTCCTGACCATGTTGAGAACAGTGCCAGTCTGTTTGTGATATCAGGACTTCCTGAGCATGTTGAGAACAGTGCCAGTCTGTTTGTGATATCAGGACTTCCTGAGCATGTTGAGAACAGTGCCAGTCTGTTTGTGGTACCAGGACTTCCTGAGCATGTTGAGAACAGTGCCAGTCTGTTTGTCGTATCAGGACTTCCTGAGCATGTTGAGAACAGTGCCATTCTGTTTGTGGTACCAGGACTTCCTGAGCATGTTGAGAACAGTGCCAGTCTGTTTGTGGTATCAGGACTTCCTGAGAATGTTGAGAACGTACCAGTCTGTTTGCGATATCAGGACTTCCTGAGCATGTTGAGGACAGTGCCTTTCTGTTAGTGATATCAGCACTTCCTGAGCATGTTGAGAACAGTGCCATTCTGTTTGTGATATCAGGACTTCCTGAGCATGTTGAGAACAGTGCCAGTCTGTTTGCGATATCAGGACTTCCTGACCATGTTGAGAACAGTGCCATTCTGTTTGTGGTACCAGGACTTCCTGACCATGTTGAGAACAGTGCCAGTCTGTTTGTGGTACCAGGACTTCCTGACCATGTTGAGAACAGTGCCAGTATGTTTGTGGTATCAGGACTTCCTGAGCATGTTGAGAACAGTGCCAGTCTGTTTATGGTACCAGGACTTCCTGAGCATGTTGAGAACAGTGCCAGTCTGTTTGCGATATCAGGACTTCCTGAGCATGTTGAGAACAGTGCCAGTCTGTTTGTGGTACCAGGACTTCCTGAGCATGTTGAGAAAAGTGCCAGTCTGTTTGTGGTACCAGGACTTCCTGAGCATGTTGAGAACAGTGCCAGTCTGTTTGTGGTACCAGGACTTCCTGAGCATGTTGAGAACAGTGCCAGTCTGTTTATGGTACCAGGACTTCCTGAGCATGTTGAGAACAGTGCCAGACTGTTTGTGGTACCAGGACTTCCTGAGCATGTTGAGAAAAGTGCCAGTCTGTTTGTGGTACCAGGAATTCCTGAGCATGTTGAGAACAGTGCCAGTCTGTTTGTGGTACCAGGACTTCCTGAGCATGTTGAGAACAGTGCCAGTCTGTTTGTGATATCAGGACTTCCTGAGCATGTTGAGAACAGTGCCATTCTGTTTGTGGTATCAGGACTTCCTGAGCATGTTGAGAACAGTGCCATTCTGTTTGTGATATCAGGACTTCCTGAGCATGTTGAGAACAGTGCCAGTCTGTTTGTGATATCAGGACTTCCTGAGCATGTTGAGAACAGTACCAGTCTGTTTGCGATATCAGGACTTCCTGAGCATGTTGAGAACAGTGCCAGTCTGTTTGTGATATCAGGACTTCCTGAGCATTTTGAGAACAGTGCCATTCTGTTTGTGATATCAGGACTTCCTGAGCATGTTGAGAACAGTGTCAGTCTGTTTGTGATATCAGGACTTCCTGAGCATGTTGAGAACAGTACCAGTCTGTTTGCGATATCAGGACTTCCTGAGCATGTTAAGAACAGTGCCATTCTGTTAGTGATATCAGGACTTCCTGAGCATGTAGAGAACAGTGCCATTATGTTAGTGATATCAGGACTTCCTGAGCATGTTGAGAACAGTGCCATTCTGTTTGTGGTACCAGGACTTCCTGACCATGTTGAGAACAGTGCCAGTCTGTTTGCGATATCAGGACTTCCTGAGCATGTTGAGAACAGTGCCAGTCTTTTTGTGGTACCAGGACTTCCTGAGCATGTTGAGAACAGTGCCAGTCTGTTTGTGGTACCAGGACTTCCTGACCATGTTGAGAACAGTGCCAGTCTGTTTGTGATATCAGGACTTCCTGACCATGTTGAGAACAGTGCCATTCTGTTTGTGGTACCAGGACTTCCTGACCATGTTGAGAACAGTGCCAGTCTGTTTGCGATATCAGGACTTCCTGAGCATGTTGAGAACAGTGCCAGTCTGTTTGTGGTACCAGGACTTCCTGAGCATGTTGAGAACAGTGCCAGTCTGTTTATGGTACCAGGACTTCCTGAGCATGTTGAGAACAGTGCCAATCTGTTTGCGATATCAGGACTTCCTGAGCATGTTGAGAACAGTGCCAGTCTGTTTGTGGTACCAGGACTTCCTGAGCATGTTGAGAACAGTGCCAGTCTGTTTGTGGTACCAGGACTTCCTGAGCATGTTGAGAACAGTGCCAGTCTGTTTGTGGTACCAGGACTTCCTGACCATGTTGAGAACAGTGCCAGTCTGTTTGTGATATCAGGACTTCCTGAGCATGTTGAGAACAGTGCCAGTCTGTTTGTGATATCAGGACTTCCTGAGCATGTTGAGAACAGTGCCAGTCTGTTTGTGGTACCAGGACTTCCTGAGCATGTTGAGAACAGTGCCAGTCTGTTTGTCGTATCAGGACTTCCTGAGCATGTTGAGAACAGTGCCATTCTGTTTGTGGTACCAGGACTTCCTGAGCATGTTGAGAACAGTGCCAGTCTGTTTGTGGTATCAGGACTTCCTGAGAATGTTGAGAACGTACCAGTCTGTTTGCGATATCAGGACTTCCTGAGCATGTTGAGGACAGTGCCTTTCTGTTAGTGATATCAGCACTTCCTGAGCATGTTGAGAACAGTGCCATTCTGTTTGTGATATCAGGACTTCCTGAGCATGTTGAGAACAGTGCCAGTCTGTTTGCGATATCAGGACTTCCTGAGCATGTTGAGAACAGTGCCATTCTGTTAGTGATATCAGGACTTCCTGACCATGTTGAGAACAGTGCCATTCTGTTTGTGGTACCAGGACTTCCTGACCATGTTGAGAACAGTGCCAGTCTGTTTGTGGTACCAGGACTTCCTGACCATGTTGAGAACAGTGCCAGTCTGTTTGCGATATCAGGACTTCCTGAGCATGTTGAGAACAGTGCCAGTCTGTTTGTGGTACCAGGACTTCCTGAGCATGTTGAGAACAGTGCCAGTCTGTTTGTGGTACCAGGACTTCCTGAGCATGTTGAGAACAGTGCCAGTCTGTTTGTGGTACCAGGACTTCCTGACCATGTTGAGAACAGTGCCAGTCTGTTTGTGATATCAGGACTTCCTGAGCATGTTGAGAACAGTGCCAGTCTGTTTGTGATATCAGGACTTCCTGAGCATGTTGAGAACAGTGCCAGTCTGTTTGTGGTACCAGGACTTCCTGAGCATGTTAAGAACAGTGCCAGTCTGTTTGTGGTACCAGGACTTCCTGAGCATGTTGAGAACAGTGCCAGTCTGTTTGTGGTACCAGGACTTCCTGACCATGTTGAGAACAGTGCCAGTCTGTTTGTGATATCAGGACTTCCTGAGCATGTTGAGAACAGTGCCAGTCTGTTTGTGATATCAGGACTTCCTGAGCATGTTGAGAACAGTGCCAGTCTGTTTGTGGTACCAGGACTTCCTGAGCATGTTGAGAACAGTGCCAGTCTGTTTGTCGTATCAGGACTTCCTGAGCATGTTGAGAACAGTGCCATTCTGTTTGTGGTACCAGGACTTCCTGAGCATGTTGAGAACAGTGCCAGTCTGTTTGTGGTATCAGGACTTCCTGAGAATGTTGAGAACGTACCAGTCTGTTTGCGATATCAGGACTTCCTGAGCATGTTGAGGACAGTGCCTTTCTGTTAGTGATATCAGCACTTCCTTAGCATGTTGAGAACAGTGCCATTCTGTTTGTGATATCAGGACTTCCTGAGCATGTTGAGAACAGTGCCAGTCTGTTTGCGATATCAGGACTTCCTGACCATGTTGAGAACAGTGCCATTCTGTTTGTGGTACCAGGACTTCCTGACCATGTTGAGAACAGTGCCAGTCTGTTTGTGGTACCAGGACTTCCTGACCATGTTGAGAACAGTGCCAGTCTGTTTGTGGTATCAGGACTTCCTGAGCATGTTGAGAACAGTGCCAGTCTGTTTATGGTACCAGGACTTCCTGAGCATGTTGAGAACAGTGCCAGTCTGTTTGCGATATCAGGACTTCCTGAGCATGTTGAGAACAGTGCCAGTCTGTTTGTGGTACCAGGACTTCCTGAGCATGTTGAGAACAGTGCCAGTCTGTTTGTGGTACCAGGACTTCCTGAGCATGTTGAGAACAGTGCCAGTCTGTTTGTGGTACCAGGACTTCCTGACCATGTTGAGAACAGTGCCAGTCTGTTTGTGATATCAGGACTTCCTGAGCATGTTGAGAACAGTGCCAGTCTGTTTGTGATATCAGGACTTCCTGAGCATGTTGAGAACAGTGCCATTCTGTTTGTGGTACCAGGACTTCCTGAGCATGTTGAGAACAGTGCCAGTCTGTTTGTGATATCAGGACTTCCTGAGCATGTTGAGAACAGTGCCAGTCTGTTTGTGGTACCAGGACTTCCTGAGCATGTTGAGAACAGTGCCAGTCTGTTTGTCGTATCAGGACTTCCTGAGCATGTTGAGAACAGTGCCATTCTGTTTGTGGTACCAGGACTTCCTGAGCATGTTGAGAACAGTGCCAGTCTGTTTGTGGTATCAGGACTTCCTTAGAATGTTGAGAACGTACCAGTCTGTTTGCGATATCAGGACTTCCTGAGCATGTTGAGGACAGTGCCTTTCTGTTAGTGATATCAGCACTTCCTGAGCATGTTGAGAACAGTGCCATTCTGTTTGTGATATCAGGACTTCCTGAGCATGTTGAGAACAGTGCCAGTCTGTTTGCGATATCAGGACTTCCTGAGCATGTTGAGAACAGTGCCATTCTGTTAGTGATATCAGGACTTCCTGACCATGTTGAGAACAGTGCCATTCTGTTTGTGGTACCAGGACTTCCTGACCATGTTGAGAACAGTGCCAGTCTGTTTGTGGTACCAGGACTTCCTGACCATGTTGAGAACAGTGCCAGTCTGTTTGTGGTATCAGGACTTCCTGAGCATGTTGAGAACAGTGCCAGTCTGTTTGCGATACCAGGACTTCCTGAGCATGTTGAGAACAGTGCCAGTCTGTTTGCGATATCAGGACTTCCTGAGCATGTTGAGAACAGTGCCAGTCTGTTTGTGGTACCAGGACTTCCTGAGCATGTTGAGAACAGTGCCAGTCTGTTTGTGGTACCAGGACTTCCTGAGCATGTTGAGAACAGTGCCAGTCTGTTTGTGGTACCAGGACTTCCTGACCATGTTGAGAACAGTGCCAGTCTGTTTGTGATATCAGGACTTCCTGAGCATGTTGAGAACAGTGCCAGTCTGTTTGTGGTACCAGGACTTCCTGAGCATGTTGAGAACAGTGCCAGTCTGTTTGTGGTACCAGGACTTCCTGACCATGTTGAGAACAGTGCCAGTCTGTTTGTGATATCAGGACTTCCTGAGCATGTTGAGAACAGTGCCAGTCTGTTTGTGATATCAGGACTTCCTGAGCATGTTGAGAACAGTGCCAGTCTGTTTGTGGTACCAGGACTTCCTGAGCATGTTGAGAACAGTGCCAGTCTGTTTGTCGTATCAGGACTTCCTGAGCATGTTGAGAACAGTGCCATTCTGTTTGTGGTACCAGGACTTCCTGAGCATGTTGAGAACAGTGCCAGTCTGTTTGTGGTATCAGGACTTCCTGAGAATGTTGAGAACGTACCAGTCTGTTTGCGATATCAGGACTTCCTGAGCATGTTGAGGACAGTGCCTTTCTGTTAGTGATATCAGCACTTCCTGAGCATGTTGAGAACAGTGCCATTCTGTTTGTGATATCAGGACTTCCTGAGCATGTTGAGAACAGTGCCAGTCTGTTTGCGATATCAGGACTTCCTGACCATGTTGAGAACAGTGCCATTCTGTTTGTGGTACCAGGACTTCCTGACCATGTTGAGAACAGTGCCAGTCTGTTTGTGGTACCAGGACTTCCTGACCATGTTGAGAACAGTGCCAGTCTGTTTGTGGTATCAGGACTTCCTGAGCATGTTGAGAACAGTGCCAGTCTGTTTATGGTACCAGGACTTCCTGAGCATGTTGAGAACAGTGCCAGTCTGTTTGCGATATCAGGACTTCCTGAGCATGTTGAGAACAGTGCCAGTCTGTTTGTGGTACCAGGACTTCCTGAGCATGTTGAGAACAGTGCCAGTCTGTTTGTGGTACCAGGACTTCCTGAGCATGTTGAGAACAGTGCCAGTCTGTTTGTGGTACCAGGACTTCCTGACCATGTTGAGAACAGTGCCAGTCTGTTTGTGATATCAGGACTTCCTGAGCATGTTGAGAACAGTGCCAGTCTGTTTGTGGTACCAGGACTTCCTGAGCATGTTGAGAACAGTGCCAGTCTGTTTGTCGTATCAGGACTTCCTGAGCATGTTGAGAACAGTGCCATTCTGTTTGTGGTACCAGGACTTCCTGAGCATGTTGAGAACAGTGCCAGTCTGTTTGTGGTATCAGGACTTCCTTAGAATGTTGAGAACGTACCAGTCTGTTTGCGATATCAGGACTTCCTGAGCATGTTGAGGACAGTGCCTTTCTGTTAGTGATATCAGCACTTCCTGAGCATGTTGAGAACAGTGCCATTCTGTTTGTGATTTCAGGACTTCCTGAGCATGTTGAGAACAGTGCCAGTCTGTTTGCGATATCAGGACTTCCTGAGCATGTTGAGAACAGTGCCATTCTGTTAGTGATATCAGGACTTCCTGACCATGTTGAGAACAGTGCCATTCTGTTTGTGGTACCAGGACTTCCTGACCATGTTGAGAACAGTGCCAGTCTGTTTGTGGTACCAGGACTTCCTGACCATGTTGAGAACAGTGCCAGTCTGTTTGTGATATCAGGACTTCCTGAGCATGTTGAGAACAGTGCCAGTCTGTTTGTGATATCAGGACTTCCTGAGCATGTTGAGAACAGTGCCAGTCTGTTTGTGGTACCATGACTTCCTGAGCATGTTGAGAACAGTGCCAGTCTGTTTGTCGTATCAGGACTTCCTGAGCATGTTGAGAACAGTGCCATTCTGTTTGTGGTACCAGGACTTCCTGAGCATGTTGAGAACAGTGCCAGTCTGTTTGTGGTATCAGGACTTCCTGAGAATGTTGAGAACAGTACCAGTCTGTTTGCGATATCAGGACTTCCTGAGCATGTTGAGGACAGTGCCTTTCTGTTAGTGATATCAGCACTTCCTGAGCATGTTGACAACAGTGCCATTCTGTTTGTGATATCAGGACTTCCTGAGCATGTTGAGAACAGTGCCAGTCTGTTTATGGTACCAGGACTTCCTGAGCATGTTGAGAACAGTGCCAGTCTGTTTGTGGTACCAGGACTTCCTGAGCATGTTGAGAAAAGTGCCAGTCTGTTTGTGGTACCAGGAATTCCTGAGCATGTTGAGAACAGTGCCAGTCTGTTTGTGGTACCAGGACTTCCTGAGCATGTTGAGAACAGTGCCAGTCTGTTTGTGATATCAGGACTTCCTGAGCATGTTGAGAACAGTGCCATTCTGTTTGTGGTATCAGGACTTCCTGAGCATGTTGAGAACAGTGCCAGTCTGTTTGTGATATCAGGACTTCCTGAGCATGTTGAGAACAGTGCCATTCTGTTTGTGATATCAGGACTTCCTGAGCATGTTGAGAACACTGCCAGTCTGTTTGTGATATCAGGACTTCCTGAGCATGTTGAGAACAGTACCAGTCTGTTTGCGATATCAGGACTTCCTGAGCATGTTGAGAACAGTGCCAGTCTGTTTGTGATATCAGGACTTCCTGAGCATGTTGAGAACAGTGCCATTCTGTTTGTGATATCAGGACTTCCTGAGCATGTTGAGAACAGTGTCAGTCTGTTTGTGATATCAGGACTTCCTGAGCATGTTGAGAACAGTACCAGTCTGTTTGCGATATCAGGACTTCCTGAGCATGTTAAGAACAGTGCCATTCTGTTAGTGATATCAGGACTTCCTGAGCATGTTGAGAACAGTGCCATTATGTTAGTGATATCAGGACTTCCTGAGCATGTTGAGAACAGTGCCATTCTGTTTGTGGTACCAGGACTTCCTGACCATGTTGAGAACAGTGCCAGTCTGTTTGCGATATCAAGACTTCCTGAGCATGCTGAGAACAGTGCCAGTCTTTTTGTGGTACCAGGACTTCCTGAGCATGTTGAGAACAGTGCCAGTCTGTTTGTGGTACCAGGACTTCCTGACCATGTTGAGAACAGTGCCAGTCTGTTTGTGATATCAGGACTTCCTGACCATGTTGAGAACAGTGCCATTCTGTTTGTGGTACCAGGACTTCCTGACCATGTTGAGAACAGTGCCAGTCTGTTTGCGATATCAGGACTTCCTGAGCATGTTGAGAACATTGCCAGTCTGTTTGTGGTACCAGGACTTCCTGAGCATGTTGAGAACAGTGCCAGTATGTTTGTGGTATCAGGACTTCCTGAGCATGTTGAGAACAGTGCCAGTCTGTTTGTGGTACCAGGACTTCCTGAGCATGTTGAGAACAGTGCCAGTCTGTTTATGGTACCAGGACTTCCTGAGCATGTTGAGAACAGTGCCAGTCTGTTTGCGATATCAGGACTTCCTGAGCATGTTGAGAACAGTGCCAGTCTGTTTGTGGTACCAGGACTTCCTGAGCATGTTGAGAACAGTGCCAGTCTGTTTGTGGTACCAGGACTTCCTGAGCATGTTGAGAACAGTGCCAGTCTGTTTGTGGTACCAGGACTTCCTGACCATGTTGAGAACAGTGCCAGTCTGTTTGTGATATCAGGACTTCCTGAGCATGTTGAGAACAGTGCCAGTCTGTTTGTGATATCAGGACTTCCTGAGCATGTTGAGAACAGTGCCAGTCTGTTTGTGGTACCAGGACTTCCTGAGCATGTTGAGAACGGTGCCAGTCTGTTTGTCGTATCAGGACTTCCTGAGCATGTTGAGAACAGTGCCATTCTGTTTGTGGTACCAGGACTTCCTGAGCATGTTGAGAACAGTGCCAGTCTGTTTGTGGTATCAGGACTTCCTGAGAATGTTGAGAACGTACCAGTCTGTTTGCGATATCAGGACTTCCTGAGCATGTTGAGGACAGTGCCTTTCTGTTAGTGATATCAGCACTTCCTGAGCATGTTGAGAACAGTGCCATTCTGTTTGTGATATCAGGACTTCCTGAGCATGTTGAGAACAGTGCCAGTCTGTTTGCGATATCAGGACTTCCTGAGCATGTTGAGAACAGTGCCATTCTGTTAGTGATATCAGGACTTCCTGACCATGTTGAGAACAGTGCCATTCTGTTTGTGGTACCAGGACTTCCTGACCATGTTGAGAACAGTGCCAGTCTGTTTGTGGTACCAGGACTTCCTGACCATGTTGAGAACAGTGCCAGTCTGTTTGTGGTATCAGGACTTCCTGAGCATGTTGAGAACAGTGCCAGTCTGTTTATGGTACCAGGACTTCCTGAGCATGTTGAGAACAGTGCCAGTCTGTTTGCGATATCAGGACTTCCTGAGCATGTTGAGAACAGTGCCAGTCTGTTTGTGGTACCAGGACTTCCTGAGCATGTTGAGAACAGTGCCAGTCTGTTTGTCGTATCAGGACTTCCTGAGCATGTTGAGAACAGTGCCATTCTGTTTGTGGTACCAGGACTTCCTGAGCATGTTGAGAACAGTGCCAGTCTGTTTGTGGTATCAGGACTTCCTGAGAATGTTGAGAATATACCAGTCTGTTTGCGATATCAGGACTTCCTGAGCATGTTGAGGACAGTGCCTTTCTGTTAGTGATATCAGCACTTCCTGAGCATGTTGAGAACAGTGCCATTCTGTTTGTGATATCAGGACTTCCTGAGCATGTTGAGAACAGTGCCAGTCTGTTTGCGATATCAGGACTTCCTGAGCATGTTGAGAACAGTGCCATTCTGTTAGTGATATCAGGACTTCCTGATCATGTTGAGAACAGTGCCATTCTGTTTGTGGTACCAGGACTTCCTGACCATGTTGAGAACAGTGCCAGTCTGTTTGTGGTAACAGGACTTCCTGACCATGTTGAGAACAGTGCCAGTCTGTTTGTGGTATCAGGACTTCCTGAGCATGTTGAGAACAGTGCCAGTCTGTTTGTGGTACCAGGACTTCCTGAGCATGTTGAGAACAGTGCAGGTCTGTTTATGGTACCAGGACTTCCTGAGCATGTTGAGAACAGTGCCAGTCTGTTTGCGATATCAGGACTTCCTGAGCATGTTGAGAACAGTGCCAGTCTGTTTGTGGTACCAGGACTTCTTGAGCATGTTGAGAACAGTGCCTTTCTGTTAGTGATATCAGCACTTCCTGAGCATGTTGAGAACAGTGCCATTCTGTTTGTGATATCAGGACTTCCTGAGCATGTTGAGAACAGTGCCATTCTGTTTGTGGTACCAGGACTTCCTGACCATGTTGAGAACAGTGCCAGTCTGTTTGTGGTACCAGGACTTCCTGACCATGTTGAGAACAGTGCCAGTCTGTTTGTGGTATCAGGACTTCCTGAGCATGTTGAGAACAGTGCCAGTCTGTTTATGGTACCAGGACTTCCTGAGCATGTTGAGAACAGTGCCAGTCTGTTTGCGATATCAGGACTTCCTGAGCATGTTGAGAACAGTGCCAGTCTGTTTGTGGTACCAGGACTTCCTGAGCATGTTGAGAACAGTGCCAGTCTGTTTGTGGTACCAGGACTTCCTGAGCATGTTGAGAACAGTGCCAGTCTGTTTGTGGTACCAGGACTTCCTGACCATGTTGAGAACAGTGCCAGTCTGTTTGTGATATCAGGACTTCCTGAGCATGTTGAGAACAGTGCCAGTCTGTTTGTGATATCAGGACTTCCTGAGCATGTTGAGAACAGTGCCAGTCTGTTTGTGGTACCAGGAATTCCTAAGCATGTTGAGAACAGTGCCAGTCTGTTTGTCGTATCAGGACTTCCTGAGCATGTTGAGAACAGTGCCATTCTGTTTGTGGTACCAGGACTTCCTGAGCATGTTGAGAACGTACCAGTCTGTTTGCGATATCAGGACTTCCTGAGCATGTTGAGGACAGTGCCTTTCTGTAAGTGATATCAGCACTTCCTGAGCATGTTGAGAACAGTGCCATTCTGTTTGTGATATCAGGACTTCCTGAGCATGTTGAGAACAGTGCCAGTCTGTTTGCGATATCAGGACTTCCTGAGCATGTTGAGAACAGTGCCATTCTGTTAGTTATATCAGGACTTCCTGACCATGTTGAGAACAGTGCCATTCTGTTTGTGGTACCAGGACTTCCTGACCATGTTGAGAACAGTGCCAGTCTGTTTGTGGTACCAGGACTTCCTGACCATGTTGAGAACAGTGCCAGTCTGTTTGTGGTATCAGGACTTCCTGAGCATGTTGAGAACAGTGCCAGTCTGTTTGTGGTACCAGGACTTCCTGAGCATGTTGAGAACAGTGCAGGTCTGTTTATGGTACCAGGACTTCCTGAGTATGTTGAGAACAGTGCCAGTCTGTTTGCGATATCAGGACTTCCTGAGCATGTTGAGAACAGTGCCAGTCTGTTTGTGGTACCAGGACTTCCTGAGCATGTTGAGAAAAGTGCCAGTCTGTTTGTGGTACCAGGACTTCCTGAGCATGTTGAGAACAGTGCCAGTCTGTTTGTGGTACCAGGACTTCCTGAGCATGTTGAGAACAGTGCCAGTCTGTTTATGGTACCAGGACTTCCTGAGCATGTTGAGAACAGTGCCAGTCTGTTTGCGATATCAGGACTTCCTGAGCATGTTGAGAACAGTGCCAGTCTGTTTGTGGTACCAGGACTTCCTGAGCATGTTGAGAAAAGTGCCAGTCTGTTTGTGGTACCAGGACTTCCTGAGCATGTTGAGAACAGTGCCAGTCTGTTTGTGGTACCAGGACTTCCTGAGCATGTTGAGAACAGTGCCAGTCTGTTTGTGATATCAGGACTTCCTGAGCATGTTGAGAACAGTGCCATTCTGTTTGTGGTATCAGGACTTCCTGAGCATGTTGAGAACAGTGCCAGTATGTTTGTGGTATCAGGACTTCCTGAGCATGTTGAGAACAGTGCCAGTCTGTTTGTGGTACCAGGACTTCCTGAGCATGTTGAGAACAGTGCCAGTCTGTTTATGGTACCAGGACTTCCTGAGCATGTTGAGAACAGTGCCAGTCTGTTTGCGATATCAGGACTTCCTGAGCATGTTGAGAACAGTGCCAGTCTGTTTGTGGTACCAGGACTTCCTGAGCATGTTGAGAACAGTGCCAGTCTGTTTGTGGTACCAGGACTTCCTGAGCATGTTGAGAACAGTGCCAGTCTGTTTGTGGTACCAGGACTTCCTGACCATGTTGAGAACAGTGCCAGTCTGTTTGTGATATCAGGACTTCCTGAGCATGTTGAGAACAGTGCCAGTCTGTTTGTGATATCAGGACTTCCTGAGCATGTTGAGAACAGTGCCAGTCTGTTTGTGGTACCAGGACTTCCTGAGCATGTTGAGAACGGTGCCAGTCTGTTTGTCGTATCAGGACTTCCTGAGCATGTTGAGAACAGTGCCATTCTGTTTGTGGTACCAGGACTTACTGAGCATGTTGAGAACAGTGCCAGTCTGTTTGTGGTATCAGGACTTCCTGAGAATGTTGAGAACGTACCAGTCTGTTTGCGATATCAGGACTTCCTGAGCATGTTGAGGACAGTGCCTTTCTGTTAGTGATATCAGCACTTCCTGAGCATGTTGAGAACAGTGCCATTCTGTTTGTGATATCAGGACTTCCTGAGCATGTTGAGAACAGTGCCAGTCTGTTTGCGATATCAGGACTTCCTGAGCATGTTGAGAACAGTGCCATTCTGTTAGTGATATCAGGACTTCCTGACCATGTTGAGAACAGTGCCATTCTGTTTGTGGTACCAGGACTTCCTGACCATGTTGAGAACAGTGCCAGTCTGTTTGTGGTACCAGGACTTCCTGACCATGTTGAGAACAGTGCCAGTCTGTTTGTGGTATCAGGACTTCCTGAGCATGTTGAGAACAGTGCCAGTCTGTTTATGGTACCAGGACTTCCTGAGCATGTTGAGAACAGTGCCAGTCTGTTTGCGATATCAGGACTTCCTGAGCATGTTGAGAACAGTGCCAGTCTGTTTGTGGTACCAGGACTTCCTGAGCATGTTGAGAACAGTGCCAGTCTGTTTGTCGTATCAGGACTTCCTGAGCATGTTGAGAACAGTGCCATTCTGTTTGTGGTACCAGGACTTCCTGAGCATGTTGAGAACAGTGCCAGTCTGTTTGTGGTATCAGGACTTCCTGAGAATGTTGAGAATATACCAGTCTGTTTGCGATATCAGGACTTCCTGAGCATGTTGAGGACAGTGCCTTTCTGTTAGTGATATCAGCACTTCCTGAGCATGTTGAGAACAGTGCCATTCTGTTTGTGATATCAGGACTTCCTGAGCATGTTGAGAACAGTGCCAGTCTGTTTGCGATATCAGGACTTCCTGAGCATGTTGAGAACAGTGCCATTCTGTTAGTGATATCAGGACTTCCTGATCATGTTGAGAACAGTGCCATTCTGTTTGTGGTACCAGGACTTCCTGACCATGTTGAGAACAGTGCCAGTCTGTTTGTGGTAACAGGACTTCCTGACCATGTTGAGAACAGTGCCAGTCTGTTTGTGGTATCAGGACTTCCTGAGCATGTTGAGAACAGTGCCAGTCTGTTTGTGGTACCAGGACTTCCTGAGCATGTTGAGAACAGTGCAGGTCTGTTTATGGTACCAGGACTTCCTGAGCATGTTGAGAACAGTGCCAGTCTGTTTGCGATATCAGGACTTCCTGAGCATGTTGAGAACAGTGCCAGTCTGTTTGTGGTACCAGGACTTCTTGAGCATGTTGAGAACAGTGCCTTTCTGTTAGTGATATCAGCACTTCCTGAGCATGTTGAGAACAGTGCCATTCTGTTTGTGATATCAGGACTTCCTGAGCATGTTGAGAACAGTGCCATTCTGTTTGTGGTACCAGGACTTCCTGACCATGTTGAGAACAGTGCCAGTCTGTTTGTGGTACCAGGACTTCCTGACCATGTTGAGAACAGTGCCAGTCTGTTTGTGGTATCAGGACTTCCTGAGCATGTTGAGAACAGTGCCAGTCTGTTTATGGTACCAGGACTTCCTGAGCATGTTGAGAACAGTGCCAGTCTGTTTGCGATATCAGGACTTCCTGAGCATGTTGAGAACAGTGCCAGTCTGTTTGTGGTACCAGGACTTCCTGAGCATGTTGAGAACAGTGCCAGTCTGTTTGTGGTACCAGGACTTCCTGAGCATGTTGAGAACAGTGCCAGTCTGTTTGTGGTACCAGGACTTCCTGACCATGTTGAGAACAGTGCCAGTCTGTTTGTGATATCAGGACTTCCTGAGCATGTTGAGAACAGTGCCAGTCTGTTTGTGATATCAGGACTTCCTGAGCATGTTGAGAACAGTGCCAGTCTGTTTGTGGTACCAGGAATTCCTAAGCATGTTGAGAACAGTGCCAGTCTGTTTGTCGTATCAGGACTTCCTGAGCATGTTGAGAACAGTGCCATTCTGTTTGTGGTACCAGGACTTCCTGAGCATGTTGAGAACGTACCAGTCTGTTTGCGATATCAGGACTTCCTGAGCATGTTGAGGACAGTGCCTTTCTGTAAGTGATATCAGCACTTCCTGAGCATGTTGAGAACAGTGCCATTCTGTTTGTGATATCAGGACTTCCTGAGCATGTTGAGAACAGTGCCAGTCTGTTTGCGATATCAGGACTTCCTGAGCATGTTGAGAACAGTGCCATTCTGTTAGTTATATCAGGACTTCCTGACCATGTTGAGAACAGTGCCATTCTGTTTGTGGTACCAGGACTTCCTGACCATGTTGAGAACAGTGCCAGTCTGTTTGTGGTACCAGGACTTCCTGACCATGTTGAGAACAGTGCCAGTCTGTTTGTGGTATCAGGACTTCCTGAGCATGTTGAGAACAGTGCCAGTCTGTTTGTGGTACCAGGACTTCCTGAGCATGTTGAGAACAGTGCAGGTCTGTTTATGGTACCAGGACTTCCTGAGTATGTTGAGAACAGTGCCAGTCTGTTTGCGATATCAGGACTTCCTGAGCATGTTGAGAACAGTGCCAGTCTGTTTGTGGTACCAGGACTTCCTGAGCATGTTGAGAAAAGTGCCAGTCTGTTTGTGGTACCAGGACTTCCTGAGCATGTTGAGAACAGTGCCAGTCTGTTTGTGGTACCAGGACTTCCTGAGCATGTTGAGAACAGTGCCAGTCTGTTTATGGTACCAGGACTTCCTGAGCATGTTGAGAACAGTGCCAGTCTGTTTGCGATATCAGGACTTCCTGAGCATGTTGAGAACAGTGCCAGTCTGTTTGTGGTACCAGGACTTCCTGAGCATGTTGAGAAAAGTGCCAGTCTGTTTGTGGTACCAGGACTTCCTGAGCATGTTGAGAACAGTGCCAGTCTGTTTGTGGTACCAGGACTTCCTGAGCATGTTGAGAACAGTGCCAGTCTGTTTGTGATATCAGGACTTCCTGAGCATGTTGAGAACAGTGCCATTCTGTTTGTGGTATCAGGACTTCCTGAGCATGTTGAGAACAGTGCCAGTCTGTTTGTGATATCAGGACTTCCTGAGCATGTTGAGAACCGTGCCATTCTGTTTGTGATATCAGGACTTCCTGAGCATGTTGAGAACAGTGCCAGTCTGTTTGTGATATCAGGACTTCCTGAGCATGTTGAGAACAGTGCCATTCTGTTTGCGATATCAGGACTTCCTGAGCATGTTGAGAACAGTGCCAGTCTGTTTGTGATATCAGGACTTCCTGAGCATGTTGAGAACAGTGCCAGTCTGTTTGTCGTATCAGGACTTCCTGAGCATGTTGAGAACAGTGCCATTCTGTTTGTGGTACCAGGACTTCCTGAGCATGTTGAGAACAGTGTCAGTCTGTTTGTGGTATCAGGACTTCCTGAGCATGTTGAGAACAGTACCAGTCTGTTTGCAATATCAGGACTTCCTGAGCATGTTAAGAACAGTGCCATTCTGTTAGTGATATCAGGACTTCCTGAGCATGTTGAGAACAGTGCCATTATGTTAGTGATATCAGGACTTCCTGAGCATGTTGAGAACAGTGCCATTCTGTTTGTGGTACCAGGACTTCCTGACCATGTTGAGAACAGTGCCAGTCTGTTTGCGATATCAGGACTTCCTGAGCATGTTGAGAACAGTGCCAGTCTTTTTGTGGTACCAGGACTTCCTGAGCATGTTGAGAACAGTGCCAGTCTGTTTGTGGTACCAGGACTTCCTGACCATGTTGAGAACAGTGCCAGTCTGTTTGTGATATCAGGACTTCCTGAGCATGTTGAGAACAGTGCCAGTCTGTTTGTGGTATCAGGACTTCCTGAGCATGTTGAGAACAGTGCCAGTCTGTTTGTGGTATCAGGACTTCCTGAGCATGTTGAGAACCTTAGTGCCACTCTGTTTGTTGTATCAGGACTTCCTGAGCATGTTGAGAACAGTGCTAGTCTGTTTGTGGTACCAGGACTTCCTGAGCATGTTGAGAACAGTGCCAGTGTGTTTGTGGTATCAGGACTTCCTGAGCATGTTGAGAACAGTGCCAGTGTGTTTGTCGTATCAGGACTTCCTGAGCATGTTGAGAACAGTGCCATTCTGTTTGTGGTACCAGGACTTCCTGAGCATGTTGAGAACAGTGCCATTCTGTTTGTGGTATCAGGACTTCCTGAGAATTTTGAGAACAGTACCAGTCTGTTTGCGATATCAGGACTTCCTGAGCATGTTGAGGACAGTGCCATTCTGTTAGTGATATCAGCACTTCCTGAGCATGTTGAGAACAGTGCCATTCTGTTTGTGATATCAGGACTTCCTGAGCATGTTGAGAACAGTGCCAGTCTGTTTGCGATATCAGGACTTCCTGAGCATGTTGAGAACAGTGCCATTCTGTTAGTGATATCAGGACTTCCTGACCATGTTGAGAACAGTGCCATTCTGTTTGTTGTACCAGGACTTCCTGACCATGTTGAGAACAGTGCCAGTCTGTTTGCGATATCAGGACTTCCTGAGCATGTTGAGAACAGTGCCAGTCTGTTTGTGGTACCAGGACTTCCTGAGCATGTTGAGAACAGTGCCAGTCTGTTTGTGGTATCAGGACTTCCCGAGCATGTTGAGAAGAGTGCCATTCTGTTTGTGGTACCAGGACTTCCTGAGCATGTTGAGAACAGTGCCAGTCTGTTTGTGGTACCAGCACTTCCTGAGCATGTTGAGAACAGTGCCAGTCTGTTTGTAGTATCAGGACTTCCTGAGCATGTTGAGAACAGTGCCATTCTGTTTGTGGTACCAGGACTTCCTGAGCATGTTGAGAACAGTGGCAGTCTGTTTGTGGTGTCAGGACTTAATGAGAATTTTGAGAACAGTACCAGTCTGTTTGCGATATCAGGAATTCCTGAGCATGTTGAGGACAGTGCCATTCTGTTAGTGATATCAGCACTTCCTGAGCATGTTGAGAACAGTGCCATTCTGTTTGTGATATCAGCACTTCCTGAGCATGTTGAGAACAGTGCCAGTCTGTTTGCGATATCAGGACTTCCTGAGCATGTTGAGAACAGTGCCATTCTGTTAGTGATATCAGGACTTCCTGAGCATGTTGAGAACAGTGCCAGTCTGTTTGTGGTACCAGGACTTCCTGAGCATGTTGAGAACAGTGCCAGTCTGTTTGTGGTATCAGGACTTCCCGAGCATGTTGAGAACAGTGCCAGTCTGTTTGTGGTACCAGGACTTCATGAGCATGTTGAGAACAGTGCCAGTCTGTTTGTGGTACCAGGACTTCCTGAGCATGTTGAGAACAGTGCCAGTCTGTTTGTAGTATCAGGACTTCCTGAGCATGTTGAGAACAGTGCCATTCTGTTTGTGGTACCAGGACTTCCTGAGCATGTTGAGAACAGTGCCAGTCTGTTTGCGATATCAGGACTTCCTGAGCATGTTGAGAACAGTGCCATTCTGTTTGTGGTACCAGGACTTCCTGACCATGTTGAGAACAGTGCCAGTCTGTTTGTGATATCAGGACTTCCTGAGCATGTTGAGAACAGTGCCATTCTGTTTGTGGTACCAGGACTTCCTGAGCATGTTGAGAACAGTGGCAGTCTGTTTGTGGTGTCAGGACTTAATGAGAATTTTGAGAACAGTACCAGTCTGTTTGCGATATCAGGAATTCCTGAGCATGTTGAGGACAGTGCCATTCTGTTAGTGATATCAGCACTTCCTGAGCATGTTGAGAACAGTGCCATTCTGTTTGTGATATCAGCACTTCCTGAGCATGTTGAGAACAGTGCCAGTCTGTTTGCGATATCAGGACTTCCTGAGCATGTTGAGAACAGTGCCATTCTGTTAGTGATATCAGGACTTCCTGACCATGTTGAGAACAGTGCCATTCTGTTTGTTGTACCAGGACTTCCTGACCATGTTGAGAACAGTGCCAGTCTGTTTGCGATATCAGGACTTCCTGAGCATGTTGAGAACAGTGCCAGTCTGTTTGTGGTATCAGGACTTCCCGAGCATGTTGAGAACAGTGCCAGTCTGTTTGTGGTACCAGGACTTCATGAGCATGTTGAGAACAGTGCCAGTCTGTTTGTGGTACCAGGACTTCCTGAGCATGTTGAGAACAGTGCCAGTCTGTTTGTAGTATCAGGACTTCCTGAGCATGTTGAGAACAGTGCCATTCTGTTTGTGGTACCAGGACTTCCTGAGCATGTTGAGAACAGTGCCAGTCTGTTTGCGATATCAGGACTTCCTGAGCATGTTGAGAACAGTGCCATTCTGTTTGTGGTACCAGGACTTCCTGACCATGTTGAGAACAGTGCCAGTCTGTTTGTGATATCAGGACTTCCTGAGCATGTTGAGAACAGTGCCATTCTGTTTGTGGTATCAGGACTTCCTGAGCATGTTGAGAACAGTGCCAGTCTGTTTGTGATATCAGGACTTCCTGAGCATGTTGAGAACAGTGCCAGTCTGTTTGTGATATCAGGACTTCCTGAGCATGTTGAGAACAGTGCCATTCTGTTTGTGATATCAGGACTTCCTGAGCATGTTGAGAACAGTGTCAGTCTGTTTGTGATATCAGGACTTCCTGAGCATGTTGAGAACAGCACCAGTCTGTTTGCGATATCAGGACTTCCTGAGCATGTTAAGAACAGTGCCATTCTGTTAGTGATATCAGGACTTCCTGAGCATGTTGAGAACAGTGCCATTATGTTAGTGATATCAGGACTTCCTGAGCATGTTGAGAACAGTGCCATTCTGTTTGTGGTACCAGGACTTCCTGACCATGTTGAGAACAGTGCCAGTCTGTTTGCGATATCAGGACTTCCTGAGCATGTTGAGAACAGTGCCAGTCTTTTTGTGGTACCAGGACTTCCTGAGCATGTTGAGAACAGTGCCAGTCTGTTTGTGGTACCAGGACTTCCTGACCATGTTGAGAACAGTGCCAGTCTGTTTGTGATATCAGGACTTCCTGACCATGTTGAGAACAGTGCCATTCTGTTTGTGGTACCAGGACTTCCTGAGCATGTTGAGAACAGTGCCAGTATGTTTGTGGTATCAGGACTTCCTGAGCATGTTGAGAACAGTGCCAGTCTGTTTGTGGTACCAGGACTTCCTGAGCATGTTGAGAACAGTGCCAGTCTGTTTATGGTACCAGGACTTCCTGAGCATGTTGAGAACAGTGCCAGTCTGTTTGCGATATCAGTACTTCCTGAGCATGTTGAGAACAGTGCCAGTCTGTTTGTGGTACCAGGACTTCCTGAGCATGTTGAGAACAGTGCCAGTCTGTTTGTGGTACCAGGACTTCCTGAGCATGTTGAGAACAGTGCCAGTCTGTTTGTGGTACCAGGACTTCCTGACCATGTTGAGAACAGTGCCAGTCTGTTTGTGATATCAGGACTTCCTGAGCATGTTGAGAACAGTGCCAGTCTGTTTGTGATATCAGGACTTCCTGAGCATGTTGAGAACAGTGCCAGTCTGTTTGTGGTACCAGGACTTCCTGAGCATGTTGAGAACAGTGCCAGTCTGTTTGTCGTATCAGGACTTCCTGAGCATGTTGAGAACAGTGCCATTCTGTTTGTGGTACCAGGACTTCCTGAGCATGTTGAGAACAGTGCCAGTCTGTTTGTGGTATCAGGACTTCCTGAGAATGTTGAGAACGTACCAGTCTGTTTGCGATATCAGGACTTCCTGAGCATGTTGAGGACAGTGCCTTTCTGTTAGTGATATCAGCACTTCCTGAGCATGTTGAGAACAGTGCCATTCTGTTTGTGATATCAGGACTTCCTGAGCATGTTGAGAACAGTGCCAGTCTGTTTGCGATATCAGGACTTCCTGAGCATGTTGAGAACAGTGCCATTCTGTTAGTGATATCAGGACTTACTGACCATGTTGAGAACAGTGCCATTCTGTTTGTGGGACCAGGACTTCCTGAGCATGTTGAGAACAGTGCCAGTCTGTTTGTGGTACCAGGACTTCCTGAGCATGTTGAGAACAGTGCCAGTCTGTTTGTGGTATCAGGACTTCCCGAGCATGTTGAGAACAGTGCCAGTCTGTTTGTGGTACCAGGACTTCATGAGCATGTTGAGAACAGTACCAGTCTGTTTGTGGTACCAGGACTTCCTGAGCATGTTGAGAACAGTGCCAGTCTGTTTGTCGTATCAGGACTTCCTGAGCATGTTGAGAACAGTGCCATTCTGTTTGTGGTACCAGGACTTCCTGAGCATGTTGAGAACAGTGCCAGTCTGTTTGCGATATCAGGACTTCCTGAGCATGTTGAGAACAGTGCCATTCTGTTTGTGGTACCAGGACTTCCTGACCATGTTGAGAACAGTGCCAGTCTGTTTGTGATATCAGGACTTCCTGAGCATGTTGAGAACAGTGCCATTCTGTTTGTGGTATCAGGACTTCCTGAGCATGTTGAGAACAGTGCCAGTCTGTTTGTGATATCAGGACTTCCTGAGCATGTTGAGAACAGTGCCAGTCTGTTTGTGATATCAGGACTTCCTGAGCATGTTGAGAACAGTGCCATTCTGTTTGTGATATCAGGACTTCCTGAGCATGTTGAGAACAGTGTCAGTCTGTTTGTGATATCAGGACTTCCTGAGCATGTTGAGAACAGCACCAGTCTGTTTGCGATATCAGGACTTCCTGAGCATGTTAAGAACAGTGCCATTCTGTTAGTGATATCAGGACTTCCTGAGCATGTTGAGAACAGTGCCATTCTGTTTGTGATATCAGGACTTCCTGAGCATGTTGAGAACAGTGCCATTCTGTTTGTGGTACCAGGACTTCCTGACCATGTTGAGAACAGTGCCAGTCTGTTTGCGATATCAGGACTTCCTGAGCATGTTGAGAACAGTGCCAGTCTTTTTGTGGTACCAGGACTTCCTGAGCATGTTGAGAACAGTGCCAGTCTGTTTGTGGTACCAGGACTTCCTGACCATGTTGAGAACAGTGCCAGTCTGTTTGTGATATCAGGACTTCCTGACCATGTTGAGAACAGTGCCATTCTGTTTGTGGTACCAGGACTTCCTGAGCATGTTGAGAACAGTGCCAGTATGTTTGTGGTATCAGGACTTCCTGAGCATGTTGAGAACAGTGCCAGTCTGTTTGTGGTACCAGGACTTCCTGAGCATGTTGAGAACAGTGCCAGTCTGTTTATGGTACCAGGACTTCCTGAGCATGTTGAGAACAGTGCCAGTCTGTTTGCGATATCAGTACTTCCTGAGCATGTTGAGAACAGTGCCAGTCTGTTTGTGGTACCAGGACTTCCTGAGCATGTTGAGAACAGTGCCAGTCTGTTTGTGGTACCAGGACTTCCTGAGCATGTTGAGAACAGTGCCAGTCTGTTTGTGGTACCAGGACTTCCTGACCATGTTGAGAACAGTGCCAGTCTGTTTGTGATATCAGGACTTCGTGAGCATGTTGAGAACAGTGCCAGTCTGTTTGTGATATCAGGACTTCCTGAGCATGTTGAGAACAGTGCCAGTCTGTTTGTGGTACCAGGACTTCCTGAGCATGTTGAGAACAGTGCCAGTCTGTTTGTCGTATCAGGACTTCCTGAGCATGTTGAGAACAGTGCCATTCTGTTTGTGGTACCAGGACTTCCTGAGCATGTTGAGAACAGTGCCAGTCTGTTTGTGGTATCAGGACTTCCTGAGAATGTTGAGAACGTACCAGTCTGTTTGCGATATCAGGACTTCCTGAGCATGTTGAGGACAGTGCCTTTCTGTTAGTGATATCAGCACTTCCTGAGCATGTTGAGAACAGTGCCATTCTGTTTGTGATATCAGGACTTCCTGAGCATGTTGAGAACAGTGCCAGTCTGTTTGCGATATCAGGACTTCCTGAGCATGTTGAGAACAGTGCCATTCTGTTAGTGATATCAGGACTTCCTGACCATGTTGAGAACAGTGCCATTCTGTTTGTGGTACCAGGACTTCCTGACCATGTTGAGAACAGTGCCAGTCTGTTTGTGGTACCAGGACTTCCTGACCATGTTGACAACAGTGCCAGTCTGTTTGTGGTATCAGGACTTCCTGAGCATGTTGAGAACAGTGCCAGTCTGTTTATGGTACCAGGACTTCCTGAGCATGTTGAGAACAGTGCCAGTCTGTTTGCGATATCAGGACTTCCTGAGCATGTTGAGAACAGTGCCAGTCTGTTTGTGGTACCAGGACTTCCTGAGCATGTTGAGAAAAGTGCCAGTCTGTTTGTGGTACCAGGACTTCCTGAGCATGTTGAGAACAGTGCCAGTCTGTTTGTGGTAGCAGGACTTCCTGAGCATGTTGAGAACAGTGCCAGTCTGTTTGTGATATCAGGACTTCCTGAGCATGTTGAGAACAGTGCCATTCTGTTTGTGGTATCAGGACTTCCTGAGCATGTTGAGAACAGTGCCAGTCTGTTTGTGATATCAGGACTTCCTGAGCATGTTGAGAACAGTGCCATTCTGTTTGTGATATCAGGACTTCCTGAGCATGTTGAGAACAGTGCCAGTCTGTTTGTGGTACCAGCACTTCCTGGGCATGTTGAGAACAGTGCCAGTCTGTTTGTAGTATCAGGACTTCCTGAGCATGTTGAGAACAGTGCCAGTCTGTTTGTGGTACCAGGACTTCCTGAGCATGTTGAGAACAGTGCCAGTCTGTTTATGGTACCAGGACTTCCTGAGCATGTTGAGAACAGTGCCAGTCTGTTTGCGATATCAGGACTTCCTGAGCATGTTGAGGACAGTGCCATTCTGTTAGTGATATCAGCACTTCCTGAGCATGTTGAGAACAGTGCCATTCTGTTTGTGATATCAGGACTTCCTGAGCATGTTGAGAACAGTGCCAGTCTGTTTGCGATATCAGGACTTCCTGAGCATGTTGAGAACAGTGCCATTCTGTTAGTGATATCAGGACTTCCTGACCATGTTGAGAACAGTGCCATTCTGTTTGTTGTACCAGGACTTCCTGACCATGTTGAGAACAGTGCCAGTCTGTTTGCGATATCAGGACTTCCTGAGCATGTTGAGAACAGTGCCAGTCTGTTTGTGGTACCAGGACTTCCTGAGCATGTTGAGAACAGTGCCAGTCTGTTTGTGGTATCAGGACTTCCCGAGCATGTTGAGAAGAGTGCCATTCTGTTTGTGGTACCAGGACTTCCTGAGCATGTTGAGAACAGTGCCAGTCTGTTTGTGGTACCAGCACTTCCTGAGCATGTTGAGAACAGTGCCAGTCTGTTTGTAGTATCAGGACTTCCTGAGCATGTTGAGAACAGTGCCATTCTGTTTGTGGTACCAGGACTTCCTGAGCATGTTGAGAACAGTGGCAGTCTGTTTGTGGTGTCAGGACTTAATGAGAATTTTGAGAACAGTACCAGTCTGTTTGCGATATCAGGACTTCCTGAGCATGTTGAGGACAGTGCCATTCTGTTAGTGATATCAGCACTTCCTGAGCATGTTGAGAACAGTGCCATTCTGTTTGTGATATCAGCACTTCCTGAGCATGTTGAGAACAGTGCCAGTCTGTTTGCGATATCAGGACTTCCTGAGCATGTTGAGAACAGTGCCATTCTGTTAGTGATATCAGGACTTCCTGACCATGTTGAGAACAGTGCCATTCTGTTTGTTGTACCAGGACTTCCTGACCATGTTGAGAACAGTGCCAGTCTGTTTGCGATATCAGGACTTCCTGAGCATGTTGAGAACAGTGCCAGTCTGTTTGTGGTACCAGGACTTCCTGAGCATGTTGAGAACAGTGCCAGTCTGTTTGTGGTATCAGGACTTCCCGAGCATGTTGAGAACAGTGCCAGTCTGTTTGTGGTACCAGGACTTCATGAGCATGTTGAGAACAGTGCCAGTCTGTTTGTGGTACCAGGACTTCCTGAGCATGTTGAGAACAGTGCCAGTCTGTTTGTCGTATCAGGACTTCCTGAGCATGTTGAGAACAGTGCCATTCTGTTTGTGGTACCAGGACTTCCTGAGCATGTTGAGAACAGTGCCAGTCTGTTTGCGATATCAGGACTTCCTGAGCATGTTGAGAACAGTGCCATTCTGTTTGTGGTACCAGGACTTCCTGACCATGTTGAGAACAGTGCCAGTCTGTTTGCGATATCAGGACTTCCTGAGCATGTTGAGAACAGTGCCAGTCTGTTTGTGGTACCAGGACTTCCTGAGCATGTTGAGAACAGTGCCAGTCTGTTTGTGTATCAGGACTTCCTGAGCATGTTGAGAACAGTGCCAGTCTGTTTATGGTACCAGGACTTCCTGAGCATGTTGAGAACAGTGCCAGTCTGTTTGCGATATCAGGACTTCCTGAGCATGTTGAGAACAGTGCCAGTCTGTTTGTGGTACCAGGACTTCCTGAGCATGTTGAGAACAGTGCCAGTCTGTTTGTGGTACCAGGACTTCCTGAGCATGTTGAGAACAGTGCCAGTCTGTTTGTGATATCAGGACTTCCTGAGCATGTTGAGAACAGTGCCAGTCTGTTTGTGATATCAGGACTTCCTGAGCATGTTGAGAACAGTGCCAGTCTGTTTGTGGTATCAGGACTTCCTGAGCATGTTGAGAACAGTGCCATTCTGTTTGTGGTACCAGGACTTCCTGACCATGTTGAGAACAGTGCCAGTCTGTTTGTGGTACCAGGACTTCCTGACCATGTTGAGAACAGTGCCAGTCTGTTTGTGGTATCAGGACTTCCTGAGCATGTTGAGAACAGTGCCAGTCTGTTTGTGGTACCAGGACTTCCTGAGCATGTTGAGAACAGTGCAGGTCTGTTTATGGTACCAGGACTTCCTGAGCATGTTGAGAACAGTGCCAGTCTGTTTGCGATATCAGGACTTCCTGAGCATGTTGAGAACAGTGCCAGTCTGTTTGTGGTACCAGGACTTCCTGAGCATGTTGAGAAAAGTGCCAGTCTGTTTGTGGTACCAGGACTTCCTGAGCATGTTGAGAACAGTGCCAGTCTGTTTGTGGTACCAGGACTTCCTGAGCATGTTGAGAACAGTGCCAGTCTGTTTATGGTACCAGGACTTCCTGAGCATGTTGAGAACAGTGCCAGTCTGTTTGCGATATCAGGACTTCCTGAGCATGTTGAGAACAGTGCCAGTCTGTTTGTGGTACCAGGACTTCCTGAGCATGTTGAGAAAAGTGCCAGTCTGTTTGTGGTACCAGGACTTCCTGAGCATGTTGAGAACAGTGCCAGTCTGTTTGTGGTAGCAGGACTTCCTGAGCATGTTGAGAACAGTGCCAGTCTGTTTGTGATATCAGGACTTCCTGAGCATGTTGAGAACAGTGCCATTCTGTTTGTGGTATCAGGACTTCCTGAGCATGTTGAGAACAGTGCCAGTCTGTTTGTGATATCAGGACTTCCTGAGCATGTTGAGAACAGTGCCATTCTGTTTGTGATATCAGGACTTCCTGAGCATGTTGAGAACAGTGCCAGTCTGTTTGTGGTACCAGCACTTCCTGGGCATGTTGAGAACAGTGCCAGTCTGTTTGTAGTATCAGGACTTCCTGAGCATGTTGAGAACAGTGCCATTCTGTTTGTGGTACCAGGACTTCCTGAGCATGTTGAGAACAGTGGCAGTCTGTTTGTGGTGTCAGGACTTAATGAGAATCTTGAGAACAGTACCAGTCTGTTTGCGATATCAGGACTTCCTGAGCATGTTGAGGACAGTGCCATTCTGTTAGTGATATCAGCACTTCCTGAGCATGTTGAGAACAGTGCCATTCTGTTTGTGATATCAGCACTTCCTGAGCATGTTGAGAACAGTGCCAGTCTGTTTGCGATATCAGGACTTCCTGAGCATGTTGAGAACAGTGCCATTCTGTTAGTGATATCAGGACTTCCTGACCATGTTGAGAACAGTGCCATTCTGTTTGTTGTACCAGGACTTCCTGACCATGTTGAGAACAGTGCCAGTCTGTTTGCGATATCAGGACTTCCTGAGCATGTTGAGAACAGTGCCAGTCTGTTTGTGGTACCAGGACTTCCTGAGCTTGTTGAGAACAGTGCCAGTCTGTTTGTGGTATCAGGACTTCCCGAGCATGTTGAGAACAGTGCCAGTCTGTTTGTGGTACCAGGACTTCATGAGCATGTTGAGAACAGTGCCAGTCTGTTTGTGGTACCAGGACTTCCTGAGCATGTTGAGAACAGTGCCAGTCTGTTTGTCGTATCAGGACTTCCTGAGCATGTTGAGAACAGTGCCATTCTGTTTGTGGTACCAGGACTTCCTGAGCATGTTGAGAACAGTGCCAGTCTGTTTGCGATATCAGGACTTCCTGAGCATGTTGAGAACAGTGCCATTCTGTTTGTGGTACCAGGACTTCCTGACCATGTTGAGAACAGTGCCAGTCTGTTTGCGATATCAGGACTTCCTGAGCATGTTGAGAACAGTGCCAGTCTGTTTGTGGTACCAGGACTTCCTGAGCATGTTGAGAACAGTGCCAGTCTGTTTGTGTATCAGGACTTCCTGAGCATGTTGAGAACAGTGCCAGTCTGTTTATGGTACCAGGACTTCCTGAGCATGTTGAGAACAGTGCCAGTCTGTTTGCGATATCAGGACTTCCTGAGCATGTTGAGAACAGTGCCAGTCTGTTTGTGGTACCAGGACTTCCTGACCATGTTGAGAACAGTGCCAGTCTGTTTGTGATATCAGGACTTCCTGAGCATGTTGAGAACAGTGCCAGTCTGTTTGTGGTATCAGGACTTCCTGAGCATGTTGAGAACAGTGCCATTCTGTTTGTGGTACCAGGACTTCCTGACCATGTTGAGAACAGTGCCAGTCTGTTTGTGGTACCAGGACTTCCTGACCATGTTGAGAACAGTGCCAGTCTGTTTGTGGTATCAGGACTTCCTGAGCATGTTGAGAACAGTGCCAGTCTGTTTGTGGTACCAGGACTTCCTGAGCATGTTGAGAACAGTGCAGGTCTGTTTATGGTACCAGAACTTCCTGAGCATGTTGAGAACAGTGCCAGTCTGTTTGCGATACCAGGACTTCCTGAGCATGTTGAGAACAGTGCCAGTCTGTTTGTGGTACCAGGACTTCCTGAGCATGTTGAGAAAAGTGCCAGTCTGTTTGTGGTACCAGGACTTCCTGAGCATGTTGAGAACAGTGCCAGTCTGTTTGTGGTACCAGGACTTCCTGAGCATGTTGAGAACAGTGCCAGTCTGTTTATGGTACCAGGACTTCCTGAGCATGTTGAGAACAGTGCCAGTCTGTTTGCGATATCAGGACTTCCTGAGCATGTTGAGAACAGTGCCAGTCTGTTTGTGATATCAGGACTTCCTGAGCATGTTGAGAACAGTGCCATTCTGTTTGTGATATCAGGACTTCCTGAGCATGTTGAGAACAGTGCCAGTCTGTTTGTGATATCAGGACTTCCTGAGCATGTTGAGAACAGTGCCATTCTGTTTGCGATATCAGGACTTCCTGAGCATGTTGAGAACAGTGCCAGTCTGTTTGTGATATCAGGACTTCCTGAGCATGTTGAGAACAGTGCCAGTCTGTTTGTCGTATCAGGACTTCCTGAGCATGTTGAGAACAGTGCCATTCTGTTTGTGGTACCAGGACTTCCTGAGCATGTTGAGAACAGTGCCAGTCTGTTTGTGGTATCAGGACTTCCTGAGCATGTTGAGAACAGTGCCAGTCTGTTTATGGTATCAGGACTTCCTGAGCATGTTGAGAACCTTAGTGCCACTCTGTTTGTGGTATCAGGACTTCCTGAGCATGTTGAGAACAGTGCTAGTCTGTTTGTGGTACCAGGACTTCCTGAGCATGTTGAGAACAGTGCCAGTGTGTTTGTGGTATCAGGACTTCCTGAGCATGTTGAGAAAAGTGCCAGTCTGTTTGTGGTACCAGGACTTCCTGAGCATGTTGAGAACAGTGCCAGTCTGTTTGTGGTAGCAGGACTTCCTGAGCATGTTGAGAACAGTGCCAGTCTGTTTGTGATATCAGGACTTCCTGAGCATGTTGAGAACAGTGCCATTCTGTTTGTGGTATCAGGACTTCCTGAGCATGTTGAGAACAGTGCCAGTCTGTTTGTGATATCAGGACTTCCTGAGCATGTTGAGAACAGTGCCATTCTGTTTGTGATATCAGGACTTCCTGAGCATGTTGAGAACAGTGCCAGTCTGTTTGTGATATCAGGACTTCCTGAGCATGTTGAGAACAGTGCCATTCTGTTTGCGATATCAGGACTTCCTGAGCATGTTGAGAACAGTGCCAGTCTGTTTGTGATATCAGGACTTCCTGAGCATGTTGAGAACAGTGCCAGTCTGTTTGTGATATCAGGACTTCCTGAGCATGTTGAGAACAGTGCCAGTATGTTTGTCGTATCAGGACTTCCTGAGCATGTTGAGAACAGTGCCATTCTGTTTGTGGTACCAGGACTTCCTGAGCATGTTGAGAACAGTGCCAGTCTGTTTGTGGTATCAGGACTTCCTGAGCATGTTGAGAACAGTGCCAGTCTGTTTATGGTATCAGGACTTCCTGAGCATGTTGAGAACCTTAGTGCCACTCTGTTTGTGGTATCAGGACTTCCTGAGCATGTTGAGAACAGTGCTAGTCTGTTTGTGGTACCAGGACTTCCTGAGCATGTTGAGAACAGTGCCAGTGTGTTTGTGGTATCAGGACTTCCTGAGCATGTTGAGAACAGTGCCAGTGTGTTTGTCGTATCAGGACTTCCTGAGCATGTTGAGAACAGTGCCATTCTGTTTGTGGTACCAGGACTTCCTGAGCATGTTGAGAACAGTGCCAGTCTGTTTGTGGTATCAGGACTTCCTGAGAATTTTGAGAACAGTACCAGTCTGTTTGCGATATCAGGACTTCCTGAGCATGTTGAGGACAGTGCCATTCTGTTAGTGATATCAGCACTTCCTGAGCATGTTGAGAACAGTGCCATTCTGTTTGTGATATCAGGACTTCCTGAGCATGTTGAGAACAGTGCCAGTCTGTTTGCGATATCAGGACTTCCTGAGCATGTTGAGAACAGTGCCATTCTGTTAGTGATATCAGGACTTCCTGACCATGTTGAGAACAGTGCCATTCTGTTTGTTGTACCAGGACTTCCTGACCATGTTGAGAACAGTGCCAGTCTGTTTGCGATATCAGGACTTCCTGAGCATGTTGAGAACAGTGCCAGTCTGTTTGTGGTACCAGGACTTCCTGAGCATGTTGAGAACAGTGCCAGTCTGTTTGTGGTATCAGGACTTCCCGAGCATGTTGAGAAGAGTGCCATTCTGTTTGTGGTACCAGGACTTCCTGAGCATGTTGAGAACAGTGCCAGTCTGTTTGTGGTACCAGCACTTCCTGAGCATGTTGAGAACAGTGCCAGTCTGTTTGTGATATCAGGACTTCCTGAGCATGTTGAGGACAGTGCCATTCTGTTAGTGATATCAGCACTTCCTGAGCATGTTGAGAACAGTGCCATTCTGTTTGTGATATCAGGACTTCCTGAGCATGTTGAGAACAGTGCCAGTCTGTTTGCGATATCAGGACTTCCTGAGCATGTTGAGAACAGTGCCATTCTGTTAGTGATATCAGGACTTCCTGACCATGTTGAGAACAGTGCCATTCTGTTTGTTGTACCAGGACTTCCTGACCATGTTGAGAACAGTGCCAGTCTGTTTGCGATATCAGGACTTCCTGAGCATGTTGAGAACAGTGCCAGTCTGTTTGTGGTACCAGGACTTCCTGAGCATGTTGAGAACAGTGCCAGTCTGTTTGTGGTATCAGGACTTCCCGAGCATGTTGAGAAGAGTGCCATTCTGTTTGTGGTACCAGGACTTCCTGAGCATGTTGAGAACAGTGCCAGTCTGTTTGTGGTACCAGCACTTCCTGAGCATGTTGAGAACAGTGCCAGTCTGTTTGTAGTATCAGGACTTCCTGAGCATGTTGAGAACAGTGCCATTCTGTTTGTGGTACCAGGACTTCCTGAGCATGTTGAGAACAGTGGCAGTCTGTTTGTGGTGTCAGGACTTAATGAGAATTTTGAGAACAGTACCAGTCTGTTTGCGATATCAGGACTTCCTGAGCATGTTGAGGACAGTGCCATTCTGTTAGTGATATCAGCACTTCCTGAGCATGTTGAGAACAGTGCCATTCTGTTTGTGATATCAGCACTTCCTGAGCATGTTGAGAACAGTGCCAGTCTGTTTGCGATATCAGGACTTCCTGAGCATGTTGAGAACAGTGCCATTCTGTTAGTGATATCAGGACTTCCTGACCATGTTGAGAACAGTGCCATTCTGTTTGTTGTACCAGGACTTCCTGACCATGTTGAGAACAGTGCCAGTCTGTTTGCGATATCAGGACTTCCTGAGCATGTTGAGAACAGTGCCAGTCTGTTTGCGGTACCAGGACTTCCTGAGCATGTTGAGAACAGTGCCAGTCTGTTTGTGGTATCAGGACTTCCCGAGCATGTTGAGAACAGTGCCAGTCTGTTTGTGGTACCAGGACTTCATGAGCATGTTGAGAACAGTGCCAGTCTGTTTGTGGTACCAGGACTTCCTGAGCATGTTGAGAACAGTGCCAGTCTGTTTGTCGTATCAGGACTTCCTGAGCATGTTGAGAACAGTGCCATTCTGTTTGTGGTACCAGGACTTCCTGAGCATGTTGAGAACAGTGCCATTCTGTTTGCGATATCAGGACTTCCTGAGCATGTTGAGAACAGTGCCAGTCTGTTTGTGATATCAGGACTTCCTGAGCATGTTGAGAACAGTGCCAGTCTGTTTGTGATATCAGGACTTCCTGAGCATGTTGAGAACAGTGCCAGTCTGTTTGTCGTATCAGGACTTCCTGAGCATGTTGAGAACAGTGCCATTCTGTTTGTGGTACCAGGACTTCCTGAGCATGTTGAGAACAGTGCCAGTCTGTTTGTGGTATCAGGACTTCCTGAGCATGTTGAGAACAGTGCCAGTCTGTTTATGGTATCAGGACTTCCTGAGCATGTTGAGAACCTTAGTGCCACTCTGTTTGTGGTATCAGGACTTCCTGAGCATGTTGAGAACAGTGCTAGTCTGTTTGTGGTACCAGGACTTCCTGAGCATGTTGAGAACAGTGCCAGTGTGTTTGTGGTATCAGGACTTCCTGAGCATGTTGAGAACAGTGCCAGTGTGTTTGTCGTATCAGGACTTCCTGAGCATGTTGAGAACAGTGCCATTCTGTTTGTGGTACCAGGACTTCCTGAGCATGTTGAGAACAGTGCCAGTCTGTTTGTGGTATCAGGACTTCCTGAGAATTTTGAGAACAGTACCAGTCTGTTTGCGATATCAGGACTTCCTGAGCATGTTGAGGACAGTGCCATTCTGTTAGTGATATCAGCACTTCCTGAGCATGTTGAGAACAGTGCCATTCTGTTTGTGATATCAGGACTTCCTGAGCATGTTGAGAACAGTGCCAGTCTGTTTGCGATATCAGGACTTCCTGAGCATGTTGAGAACAGTGCCATTCTGTTAGTGATATCAGGACTTCCTGACCATGTTGAGAACAGTGCCATTCTGTTTGTTGTACCAGGACATCCTGACCATGTTGAGAACAGTGCCAGTCTGTTTGCGATATCAGGACTTCCTGAGCATGTTGAGAACAGTGCCAGTCTGTTTGTGGTACCAGGACTTCCTGAGCATGTTGAGAACAGTGCCAGTCTGTTTGTGGTATCAGGACTTCCCGAGCATGTTGAGAAGAGTGCCATTCTGTTTGTGGTACCAGGACTTCCTGAGCATGTTGAGAACAGTGCCAGTCTGTTTGTGGTACCAGCACTTCCTGAGCATGTTGAGAACAGTGCCAGTCTGTTTGTAGTATCAGGACTTCCTGAGCATGTTGAGAACAGTGCCATTCTGTTTGTGGTACCAGGACTTCCTGAGCATGTTGAGAACAGTGCCAGTCTGTTTGTGGTATCAGGACTTCCTGAGAATTTTGAGAACAGTACCAGTCTGTTTGCGATATCAGGACTTCCTGAGCATGTTGAGGACAGTGCCATTCTGTTAGTGATATCAGCACTTCCTGAGCATGTTGAGAACAGTGCCATTCTGTTTGTGATATCAGGACTTCCTGAGCATGTTGAGAACAGTGCCAGTCTGTTTGCGATATCAGGACTTCCTGAGCATGTTGAGAACAGTGCCATTCTGTTAGTGATATCAGGACTTCCTGACCATGTTGAGAACAGTGCCATTCTGTTTGTTGTACCAGGACTTCCTGACCATGTTGAGAACAGTGCCAGTCTGTTTGCGATATCAGGACTTCCTGAGCATGTTGAGAACAGTGCCAGTCTGTTTGTGGTACCAGGACTTCCTGAGCATGTTGAGAACAGTGCCAGTCTGTTTGTGGTATCAGGACTTCCCGAGCATGTTGAGAAGAGTGCCATTCTGTTTGTGGTACCAGGACTTCCTGAGCATGTTGAGAACAGTGCCAGTCTGTTTGTGGTACCAGCACTTCCTGAGCATGTTGAGAACAGTGCCAGTCTGTTTGTGATATCAGGACTTCCTGAGCATGTTGAGGACAGTGCCATTCTGTTAGTGATATCAGCACTTCCTGAGCATGTTGAGAACAGTGCCATTCTGTTTGTGATATCAGGACTTCCTGAGCATGTTGAGAACAGTGCCAGTCTGTTTGCGATATCAGGACTTCCTGAGCATGTTGAGAACAGTGCCATTCTGTTAGTGATATCAGGACTTCCTGACCATGTTGAGAACAGTGCCATTCTGTTTGTTGTACCAGGACTTCCTGACCATGTTGAGAACAGTGCCAGTCTGTTTGCGATATCAGGACTTCCTGAGCATGTTGAGAACAGTGCCAGTCTGTTTGTGGTACCAGGACTTCCTGAGCATGTTGAGAACAGTGCCAGTCTGTTTGTGGTATCAGGACTTCCCGAGCATGTTGAGAAGAGTGCCATTCTGTTTGTGGTACCAGGACTTCCTGAGCATGTTGAGAACAGTGCCAGTCTGTTTGTGGTACCAGCACTTCCTGAGCATGTTGAGAACAGTGCCAGTCTGTTTGTAGTATCAGGACTTCCTGAGCATGTTGAGAACAGTGCCATTCTGTTTGTGGTACCAGGACTTCCTGAGCATGTTGAGAACAGTGGCAGTCTGTTTGTGGTGTCAGGACTTAATGAGAATTTTGAGAACAGTACCAGTCTGTTTGCGATATCAGGACTTCCTGAGCATGTTGAGGACAGTGCCATTCTGTTAGTGATATCAGCACTTCCTGAGCATGTTGAGAACAGTGCCATTCTGTTTGTGATATCAGCACTTCCTGAGCATGTTGAGAACAGTGCCAGTCTGTTTGCGATATCAGGACTTCCTGAGCATGTTGAGAACAGTGCCATTCTGTTAGTGATATCAGGACTTCCTGACCATGTTGAGAACAGTGCCATTCTGTTTGTTGTACCAGGACTTCCTGACCATGTTGAGAACAGTGCCAGTCTGTTTGCGATATCAGGACTTCCTGAGCATGTTGAGAACAGTGCCAGTCTGTTTGTAGTATCAGGACTTCCTGAGCATGTTGAGAACAGTGCCATTCTGTTTGTGGTACCAGGACTTCCTGAGCATGTTGAGAACAGTGGCAGTCTGTTTGTGGTGTCAGGACTTAATGAGAATTTTGAGAACAGTACCAGTCTGTTTGCGATATCAGGACTTCCTGAGCATGTTGAGGACAGTGCCATTCTGTTAGTGATATCAGCACTTCCTGAGCATGTTGAGAACAGTGCCATTCTGTTTGTGATATCAGCACTTCCTGAGCATGTTGAGAACAGTGCCAGTCTGTTTGCGATATCAGGACTTCCTGAGCATGTTGAGAACAGTGCCATTCTGTTAGTGATATCAGGACTTCCTGACCATGTTGAGAACAGTGCCATTCTGTTTGTTGTACCAGGACTTCCTGACCATGTTGAGAACAGTGCCAGTCTGTTTGCGATATCAGGACTTCCTGAGCATGTTGAGAACAGTGCCAGTCTGTTTGCGGTACCAGGACTTCCTGAGCATGTTGAGAACAGTGCCAGTCTGTTTGTGGTATCAGGACTTCCCGAGCATGTTGAGAACAGTGCCAGTCTGTTTGTGGTACCAGGACTTCATGAGCATGTTGAGAACAGTGCCAGTCTGTTTGTGGTACCAGGACTTCCTGAGCATGTTGAGAACAGTGCCAGTCTGTTTGTCGTATCAGGACTTCCTGAGCATGTTGAGAACAGTGCCATTCTGTTTGTGGTACCAGGACTTCCTGAGCATGTTGAGAACAGTGCCAGTGTGTTTGTGGTATCAGGACTTCCTGAGCATGTTGAGAACAGTGCCAGTCTGTTTATGGTATCAGGACTTCCTGAGCATGTTGAGAACCTTAGTGCCACTCTGTTTGTGGTATCAGGACTTCCTGAGCATGTTGAGAACAGTGCTAGTCTGTTTTGTGGTACCAGGACTTCCTGAGCATGTTGAGAACAGTGCCAGTGTGTTTGTGGTATCAGGACTTCCTGAGCATGTTGAGAACAGTGCCAGTGTGTTTGTCGTATCAGGACTTCCTGAGCATGTTGAGAACAGTGCCATTCTGTTTGTGGTACCAGGACTTCCTGAGCATGTTGAGAACAGTGCCAGTCTGTTTGTGGTATCAGGACTTCCTGAGAATTTTGAGAACAGTACCAGTCTGTTTGCGATATCAGGACTTCCTGAGCATGTTGAGGACAGTGCCATTCTGTTAGTGATATCAGCACTTCCTGAGCATGTTGAGAACAGTGCCATTCTGTTTGTGATATCAGGACTTCCTGAGCATGTTGAGAACAGTGCCAGTCTGTTTGCGATATCAGGACTTCCTGAGCATGTTGAGAACAGTGCCATTCTGTTAGTGATATCAGGACTTCCTGACCATGTTGAGAACAGTGCCATTCTGTTTGTTGTACCAGGACTTCCTGACCATGTTGAGAACAGTGCCAGTCTGTTTGCGATATCAGGACTTCCTGAGCATGTTGAGAACAGTGCCAGTCTGTTTGTGGTATCAGGACTTCCCGAGCATGTTGAGAAGAGTGCCATTCTGTTTGTGGTACCAGGACTTCCTGAGCATGTTGAGAACAGTGCCAGTCTGTTTGTGGTACCAGCACTTCCTGAGCATGTTGAGAACAGTGCCAGTCTGTTTGTAGTATCAGGACTTCCTGAGCATGTTGAGAACAGTGCCATTCTGTTTGTGGTACCAGGACTTCCTGAGCATGTTGAGAACAGTGGCAGTCTGTTTGTGGTGTCAGGACTTAATGAGAATTTTGAGAACAGTACCAGTCTGTTTGCGATATCAGGACTTCCTGAGCATGTTGAGGACAGTGCCATTCTGTTAGTGATATCAGCACTTCCTGAGCATGTTGAGAACAGTGCCATTCTGTTTGTGATATCAGCACTTCCTGAGCATGTTGAGAACAGTGCCAGTCTGTTTGCGATATCAGGACTTCCTGAGCATGTTGAGAACAGTGCCATTCTGTTAGTGATATCAGGACTTCCTGACCATGTTGAGAACAGTGCCATTCTGTTTGTTGTACCAGGACTTCCTGACCATGTTGAGAACAGTGCCAGTCTGTTTGCGATATCAGGACTTCCTGAGCATGTTGAGAACAGTGCCAGTCTGTTTGCGGTACCAGGACTTCCTGAGCATGTTGAGAACAGTGCCAGTCTGTTTGTGGTATCAGGACTTCCCGAGCATGTTGAGAACAGTGCCAGTCTGTTTGTGGTACCAGGACTTCATGAGCATGTTGAGAACAGTGCCAGTCTGTTTGTGGTACCAGGACTTCCTGAGCATGTTGAGAACAGTGCCAGTCTGTTTGTCGTATCAGGACTTCCTGAGCATGTTGAGAACAGTGCCATTCTGTTTGTGGTACCAGGACTTCCTGAGCATGTTGAGAACAGTGCCATTCTGTTTGCGATATCAGGACTTCCTGAGCATGTTGAGAACAGTGCCAGTCTGTTTGTGATATCAGGACTTCCTGAGCATGTTGAGAACAGTGCCAGTCTGTTTGTGATATCAGGACTTCCTGAGCATGTTGAGAACAGTGCCAGTCTGTTTGTCGTATCAGGACTTCCTGAGCATGTTGAGAACAGTGCCATTCTGTTTGTGGTACCAGGACTTCCTGAGCATGTTGAGAACAGTGCCAGTCTGTTTGTGGTATCAGGACTTCCTGAGCATGTTGAGAACAGTGCCAGTCTGTTTATGGTATCAGGACTTCCTGAGCATGTTGAGAACCTTAGTGCCACTCTGTTTGTGGTATCAGGACTTCCTGAGCATGTTGAGAACAGTGCTAGTCTGTTTGTGGTACCAGGACTTCCTGAGCATGTTGAGAACAGTGCCAGTGTGTTTGTGGTATCAGGACTTCCTGAGCATGTTGAGAACAGTGCCAGTGTGTTTGTCGTATCAGGACTTCCTGAGCATGTTGAGAACAGTGCCATTCTGTTTGTGGTACCAGGACTTCCTGAGCATGTTGAGAACAGTGCCAGTCTGTTTGTGGTATCAGGACTTCCTGAGAATTTTGAGAACAGTACCAGTCTGTTTGCGATATCAGGACTTCCTGAGCATGTTGAGGACAGTGCCATTCTGTTAGTGATATCAGCACTTCCTGAGCATGTTGAGAACAGTGCCATTCTGTTTGTGATATCAGGACTTCCTGAGCATGTTGAGAACAGTGCCAGTCTGTTTGCGATATCAGGACTTCCTGAGCATGTTGAGAACAGTGCCATTCTGTTAGTGATATCAGGACTTCCTGACCATGTTGAGAACAGTGCCATTCTGTTTGTTGTACCAGGACTTCCTGACCATGTTGAGAACAGTGCCAGTCTGTTTGCGATATCAGGACTTCCTGAGCATGTTGAGAACAGTGCCAGTCTGTTTGTGGTACCAGGACTTCCTGAGCATGTTGAGAACAGTGCCAGTCTGTTTGTGGTATCAGGACTTCCCGAGCATGTTGAGAAGAGTGCCATTCTGTTTGTGGTACCAGGACTTCCTGAGCATGTTGAGAACAGTGCCAGTCTGTTTGTGGTACCAGCACTTCCTGAGCATGTTGAGAACAGTGCCAGTCTGTTTGTGATATCAGGACTTCCTGAGCATGTTGAGGACAGTGCCATTCTGTTAGTGATATCAGCACTTCCTGAGCATGTTGAGAACAGTGCCATTCTGTTTGTGATATCAGGACTTCCTGAGCATGTTGAGAACAGTGCCAGTCTGTTTGCGATATCAGGACTTCCTGAGCATGTTGAGAACAGTGCCATTCTGTTAGTGATATCAGGACTTCCTGACCATGTTGAGAACAGTGCCATTCTGTTTGTTGTACCAGGACTTCCTGACCATGTTGAGAACAGTGCCAGTCTGTTTGCGATATCAGGACTTCCTGAGCATGTTGAGAACAGTGCCAGTCTGTTTGTGGTACCAGGACTTCCTGAGCATGTTGAGAACAGTGCCAGTCTGTTTGTGGTATCAGGACTTCCCGAGCATGTTGAGAAGAGTGCCATTCTGTTTGTGGTACCAGGACTTCCTGAGCATGTTGAGAACAGTGCCAGTCTGTTTGTGGTACCAGCACTTCCTGAGCATGTTGAGAACAGTGCCAGTCTGTTTGTAGTATCAGGACTTCCTGAGCATGTTGAGAACAGTGCCATTCTGTTTGTGGTACCAGGACTTCCTGAGCATGTTGAGAACAGTGGCAGTCTGTTTGTGGTGTCAGGACTTAATGAGAATTTTGAGAACAGTACCAGTCTGTTTGCGATATCAGGACTTCCTGAGCATGTTGAGGACAGTGCCATTCTGTTAGTGATATCAGCACTTCCTGAGCATGTTGAGAACAGTGCCATTCTGTTTGTGATATCAGCACTTCCTGAGCATGTTGAGAACAGTGCCAGTCTGTTTGCGATATCAGGACTTCCTGAGCATGTTGAGAACAGTGCCATTCTGTTAGTGATATCAGGACTTCCTGACCATGTTGAGAACAGTGCCATTCTGTTTGTTGTACCAGGACTTCCTGACCATGTTGAGAACAGTGCCAGTCTGTTTGCGATATCAGGACTTCCTGAGCATGTTGAGAACAGTGCCAGTCTGTTTGCGGTACCAGGACTTCCTGAGCATGTTGAGAACAGTGCCAGTCTGTTTGTGGTATCAGGACTTCCCGAGCATGTTGAGAACAGTGCCAGTCTGTTTGTGGTACCAGGACTTCATGAGCATGTTGAGAACAGTGCCAGTCTGTTTGTGGTACCAGGACTTCCTGAGCATGTTGAGAACAGTGCCAGTCTGTTTGTCGTATCAGGACTTCCTGAGCATGTTGAGAACAGTGCCATTCTGTTTGTGGTACCAGGACTTCCTGAGCATGTTGAGAACAGTGCCAGTCTGTTTGCGATATCAGGACTTCCTGAGCATGTTGAGAACAGTGCCATTCTGTTTGTGGTACCAGGACTTCCTGACCATGTTGAGAACAGTGCCAGTCTGTTTGCGATATCAGGACTTCCTGAGCATGTTGAGAACAGTGCCAGTCTGTTTGTGGTACCAGGACTTCCTGAGCATGTTGAGAACAGTGCCAGTCTGTTTGTGTATCAGGACTTCCTGAGCATGTTGAGAACAGTGCCAGTCTGTTTATGGTACCAGGACTTCCTGAGCATGTTGAGAACAGTGCCAGTCTGTTTGCGATATCAGGACTTCCTGAGCATGTTGAGAACAGTGCCAGTCTGTTTGTGGTACCAGGACTTCCTGAGCATGTTGAGAACAGTGCCAGTCTGTTTGTGGTACCAGGACTTCCTGAGCATGTTGAGAACAGTGCCAGTCTGTTTGTGATATCAGGACTTCCTGAGCATGTTGAGAACAGTGCCAGTCTGTTTGTGATATCAGGACTTCCTGAGCATGTTGAGAACAGTGCCAGTCTGTTTGTGGTATCAGGACTTCCTGAGCATGTTGAGAACAGTACCAGTCTGTTTGCGATATCAGGACTTCCTGAGCATGTTGAGGACAGTGCCATTCTGTTAGGTATATCAGCACTTCCTGAGCATGTTGAGAACAGTGCCATTCTGTTAGTGATATCAGGACTTGCTGACCATGTTGAGAACAGTGCCATTCTGTTTGTGGTACCAGGACTTCCTGACCATGTTGAGAACAGTGCCAGTCTGTTTGCAATATCAGGACTTCCTGAGCATGTTGAGAACAGTGCCAGTCTGTTTGTGGTACCAGGACTTCCTGAGCATGTTGAGAACAGTGCCATTCTGTTTGTGATATCAGGACTTCCTGAGCATGTTGAGAACAGTGCCATTCTGTTTGTGATATCAGGACTTCCTGAGCATGTTGAGAACAGTGCCACTCTGTTTGCGATATCAGGACTTCCTGAGCATGTTGAGAACAGTGCCATTATGTTAAAGATATCAGGACTTCCTGACCATGTTGAGAACAGTGCCATTCTGTTTGTGGTACCAGGACTTCCTGACCATGTTGAGAACAGTGCCAGTCTGTTTGCGATATCAGGACTTCCTGAGCATGTTGAGAACAGTGCCAGTCTGTTTGTGGTTCCAGGACTTCCTGAGCATGTTGAGAACAGTGCCAGTCTGTTTGTGGTATCAGGACTTCCCGAGCATGTTGAGAACAGTGCCAGTCTGTTTGTGGTACCAGGACTTCCTGAGCATGTTGAGAACAGTGCCAGTCTGTTTGTCGTATCAGGACTTCCTGAGCATGTTGAGAACAGTGCCATTCTGTTTGTGGTACCAGGACTTCCTGAGCATGTTGAGAACAGTGCCAGTCTGTTTGTGGTATCAGGACTTCCTGAGAATGTTGAGAATAGTACCAGTCTGTTTGCGATATCAGGACTTCCTGAGCATGTTGAGGACAGTGCCATTCTGTTAGTGATATCAGCACTTCCTGAGCATGTTGAGAACAGTGCCAGTCTGTTTGTGATATCAGGACTTCCTGAGCATGTTGAGAACAGTGCCAGTCTGTTTTTGGTACCAGGACTTCCTGAGCATGTTAAGAACAGTGCCAGTCTGTTAATCGTATCAGGACTTCCTGAGCATGTTGAGAACAGTGCCATTCTGTTTGTGGTACCAGGACTTCCTGAGCATGTTGAGAACAGTGCCAGTCTGTTTGTGGTATCAGGACTTCCTGAGCATGTTGAGAACAGTACCAGTCTGTTTGCGATATCAGGACTTCCTGAGCATGTTGAGGACAGTGCCATTCTGTTAGTGATATCAGCACTTCCTGAGCATGTTGAGAACAGTGCCATTCTGTTTGTGATATCAGTACTTCCTGAGCATGTTGAGAACAGTGCCAGTCTGTTTGCGATATCAGGACTTCCTGAGCATGTTGAGAACAGTGCCATTCTGTTAGTTATACCAGGACTTCCTGAGCATGTTGAGAACAGTGCCAGTCTGTTTGTGGTACCAGGACTTCCTGAGCATGTTGAGAACAGTGCCAGTCTGTTTGTGGTACCAGGACTTCCTGAGCATGTTGAGAACAGTGCCAGTCTGTTTGTGGTACCAGGACTTTCTGACCATTTTGAGAACAGTGCCAGTCTGTTTGTGATATCAGGACTTCCTGAGCATGTTGAGAACAGTGCCAGTCTGTTTGTGATATCAGGACTTCCTGAGCATGTTGAGAACAGTACCAGTCTGTTTGTGGTACCAGGACTTCCTGAGCATGTTAAGAACAGTGCCAGTCTGTTTGTGATATCAGGACTTCCTGAGCATGTTGAGAACAGTGCCAGTCTGTTTGTCGTATCAGGACTTCCTGAGCATGTTGAGAACAGTGCCATTATGTTTGTGGTACCAGGACTTCCTGAGCATGTTGAGAACAGTGCCAGTCTGTTTGTGGTATCAGGACTTCCTGAGCATGTTGAGAACAGTACCAGTCTGTTTGCGATATCAGGACTTCCTGAGCATGTTGAGGACAGTGCCATTCTGTTAGTGATATCAGCACTTCCTGAGCATGTTGAGAACAGTGCCATTCTGTTTGTGATATCAGGACTTCCTGAGCATGTTGAGAACAGTGCCAGTCTGTTTGCGATATCAGGACTTCCTGAGCATGTTGAGAACAGTGCCATTCTGTTAGTGATATCAGGACTTCCTGACCATGTTGAGAACAGTGCCATTCTGTTTGTGGTACCAGGACTTCCTGAGCATGTTGAGAACAGTGCCAGTCTGTTTGTGGTATCAGGACTTCCTGAGCATGTTGAGAACAGTACCAGTCTGTTTGCGATATCAGGACTTCCTGAGCATGTTGAGGACAGTGCCATTCTGTTAGGTATATCAGCACTTCCTGAGCATGTTGAGAACAGTGCCATTCTGTTAGTGATATCAGGACTTGCTGACCATGTTGAGAACAGTGCCATTCTGTTTGTGGTACCAGGACTTCCTGACCATGTTGAGAACAGTGCCAGTCTGTTTGCAATATCAGGACTTCCTGAGCATGTTGAGAACAGTGCCAGTCTGTTTGTGGTACCAGGACTTCCTGAGCATGTTGAGAACAGTGCCAGTCTGTTTGTGGTATCAGGACTTCCTGAGCATGTTGAGAACAGTGCCAGTCTGTTTGTGGTACCAGGACTTCCTGAGCATGTTGAGAACAGTGCCAGTCTGTTTATGGTACCAGGACTTCCTGAGCATGTTGAGAACAGTGCCAGTCTGTTTGCGATATCAGGACTTCCTGAGCATGTTGAGAACAGTGCCAGTCTGTTTGTGGTACCAGGACTTCCTGAGCATGTTGAGAAAAGTGCCAGTCTGTTTGTGGTACCAGGACTTCCTGAGCATGTTGAGAACAGTGCCAGTCTGTTTGTGGTACCAGGACTTCCTGAGCATGTTGAGAACAGTGCCAGTCTGTTTATGGTACCAGGACTTCCTGAGCATGTTGAGAACAGTGCCAGTCTGTTTGTGGTACCAGGACTTCCTGAGCATGTTGAGAACACTGCCAGTCTGTTTGTGGTACCAGGACTTCCTGACCATGTTGAGAACAGTGCCAGTCTGTTTGTGATATCAGGACTTCCTGAGCATGTTGAGAACAGTGCCAGTCTGTTTGTGGTATCAGGACTTCCTGAGCCTGTTGAGAACACTGCCAGTCTGTTTGTGGTATCAGGACTTCCTGAGCATGTTGAGAACCTTAGTGCCAGTCTGTTTGTGGTATCAGGACTTCCTGAGCATGTTGAGAACAGTGCTAGTCTGTTTGTGGTACCAGGACTTCCTGAGCATGTTGAGAACAGTGCCAGTGTGTTTGTGGTATCAGGACTTCCTGAGCATGTTGAGAACAGTGCCAGTGTGTTTGTCGTATCAGGACTTCCTGAGCATGTTGAGAACAGTGCCATTCTGTTTGTGGTACCAGGACTTCCTGAGCATGTTGAGAACAGTGCCAGTCTGTTTGTGGTATCAGGACTTCCTGAGAATTTTGAGAACAGTACCAGTATTTTGAGATATCAGGACTTCCTGAGCATGTTGAGGACAGTGCCATTCTTTTAGTGATATCAGCACTTCCTGAGCATGTTGAGAACAGTGCCATTCTGTTTGTGATATCAGGACTTCCTGAGCATGTTGAGAACAGTGCCACTCTGTTTGCGATATCAGGACTTCCTGAGCATGTTGAGAACAGTGCCATTATGTTAAAGATATCAGGACTTCCTGACCATGTTGAGAACAGTGCCATTCTGTTTGTGGTACCAGGACTTCCTGACCATGTTGAGAACAGTGCCAGTCTGTTTGCGATATCAGGACTTCCTGAGCATGTTGAGAACAGTGCCAGTCTGTTTGTGGTTCCAGGACTTCCTGAGCATGTTGAGAACAGTGCCAGTCTGTTTGTGGTATCAGGACTTCCCGAGCATGTTGAGAACAGTGCCAGTCTGTTTGTGGTACCAGGACTTCCTGAGCATGTTGAGAACAGTGCCAGTCTGTTTGTCGTATCAGGACTTCCTGAGCATGTTGAGAACAGTGCCATTCTGTTTGTGGTACCAGGACTTCCTGAGCATGTTGAGAACAGTGCCAGTCTGTTTGTGGTATCAGGACTTCCTGAGAATGTTGAGAATAGTACCAGTCTGTTTGCGATATCAGGACTTCCTGAGCATGTTGAGGACAGTGCCATTCTGTTAGTGATATCAGCACTTCCTGAGCATGTTGAGAACAGTGCCAGTCTGTTTGTGATATCAGGACTTCCTGAGCATGTTGAGAACAGTGCCAGTCTGTTTTTGGTACCAGGACTTCCTGAGCATGTTGAGAACAGTGCCAGTCTGTTAATCGTATCAGGACTTCCTGAGCATGTTGAGAACAGTGCCATTCTGTTTGTGGTACCAGGACTTCCTGAGCATGTTGAGAACAGTGCCAGTCTGTTTGTGGTATCAGGACTTCCTGAGCATGTTGAGAACAGTACCAGTCTGTTTGCGATATCAGGACTTCCTGAGCATGTTGAGGACAGTGCCATTCTGTTAGTGATATCAGCACTTCCTGAGCATGTTGAGAACAGTGCCATTCTGTTTGTGATATCAGTACTTCCTGAGCATGTTGAGAACAGTGCCAGTCTGTTTGCGATATCAGGACTTCCTGAGCATGTTGAGAACAGTGCCATTCTGTTAGTGATACCAGGACTTCCTGAGCATGTTGAGAACAGTGCCAGTCTGTTTGTGGTACCAGGACTTCCTGAGCATGTTGAGAACAGTGCCAGTCTGTTTGTGGTACCAGGACTTCCTGAACATGTTGAGAACAGTGCCAGTCTGTTTGTGGTACCAGGACTTCCTGACCATGTTGAGAACAGTGCCAGTCTGTTTGTGATATCAGGACTTCCTGAGCATGTTGAGAACAGTGCCAGTCTGTTTGTGATATCAGGACTTCCTGAGCATGTTGAGAACAGTACCAGTCTGTTTGTGGTACCAGGACTTCCTGAGCATGTTAAGAACAGTGCCAGTCTGTTTGTGATATCAGGACTTCCTGAGCATGTTGAGAACAGTGCCAGTCTGTTTGTCGTATCAGGACTTCCTGAGCATGTTGAGAACAGTGCCATTATGTTTGTGGTACCAGGACTTCCTGAGCATGTTGAGAACAGTGCCAGTCTGTTTGTGGTATCAGGACTTCCTGAGCATGTTGAGAACAGTACCAGTCTGTTTGTGATATCAGGACTTCCTGAGCATGTTGAGGACAGTGCCATTCTGTTAGTGATATCAGCACTTCCTGAGCATGTTGAGAACAGTGCCATTCTTTTTGTGATATCAGGACTTCCTGAGCATGTTGAGAACAGTGCCAGTCTGTTTGCGATATCAGGACTTCCTGAGCATGTTGAGAACAGTGCCATTCTGTTAGTGATATCAGGACTTCCTGACCATGTTGAGAACAGTGCCATTCTGTTTGTGGTACCAGGACTTCCTGACCATGTTGAGAACAGTGCCAGTCTGTTTGCGATATCAGGACTTCCTGACCATGTTGAGAACAGTGCCAGTCTGTTTGTGGTACCAGGACTTCCTGAGCATGTTAAGAACAGTGCCAGTTTGTTTGTGATATCAGGACTTCCTGAGCATGTTGAGAACAGTGCCAGTCTGTTTGTCGTATCAGGACTTCCTGAGCATGTTGAGAACAGTGCCATTCTGTTTGTGGTATCAGGACTTCCTGAGCATGTTGAGAACAGTACCAGTCTGTTTGCGATATCAGGACTTCCTGAGCATGTTGAGGACAGTGCCATTCTGTTACTGATATCAGCACTTCCTGAGCATGTTGAGAACAGTGCCATTCTGTTTGTGGTATCAGGACTTCCTGAGCATGTTGAGAACAGTACCAGTCTGTTTGTGGTACCAGGACTTCCTGAGAATGTTGAGAACAGTACCAGTCTGTTTGCGATATCAGGACTTCCTGAGCATGTTGAGGACAGTGCCATTCTGTTAGTGATATCAGCACTTCCTGAGCGTGTTGAGAACAGTGCCATTCTGTTTGTGATATCAGGACTTCCTGAGCATGTTGAGAACAGTGCCAGTCTGTTTGCGATATCAGGACTTCCTGAGCGTTTTGAGAACAGTGCCATTCTGTTAGTGATATCAGGACTTCCTGACCATGTTGAGAACAGTGCCATTCTGTTTGTGGTACCAGGACTTCCTGACCATGTTGAGAACAGTGCCAGTCTGTTTGCAATATCAGGACTTCCTGAGCATGTTGAGAACAGTGCCAGTCTGTTTGTGGTACCAGGACTTCCTGAGCATGTTGAGAACAGTGCCAGTCTGTTTGTGGTATCAGGACTTCCTGAGCATGTTGAGAACAGTGCCAGTCTGTTTGTGGTACCAGGACTTCCTGAGCATGTTGAGAACAGTGCCAGTCTGTTTATGGTACCAGGACTTCCTGAGCATGTTGAGAACAGTGCCAGTCTGTTTGCAATATCAGGACTTCCTGAGCATGTTGAGAACAGTGCCAGTCTGTTTGTGGTACCAGGACTTCCTGAGCATGTTGAGAACAGTACCAGTCTGTTTGCGATATCAGGACTTCCTGAGCATGTTGAGGACAGTGCCATTCTGTTAGTGATATCAGCACTTCCTGAGCATGTTGAGAACAGTGCCATTCTGTTTGTGGTACCAGGACTTCCTGACCATGTTGAGAACAGTGCCATTCTGTTTGTGGTACCAGGACTTCCTGACCATGTTGAGAACAGTGCCAGTCTGTTTGCGATATCAGGACTTCCTGACCATGTTGAGAACAGTGCCAGTCTGTTTGTGGTACCAGGACTTCCTGAGCATGTTGAGAACAGTGCCAGTCTGTTTGTGGTATCAGGACTTCCTGAGCATGTTGAGAACAGTGCCAGTCTGTTTGTGGTACCAGGACTTCCTGAGCATGTTGAGAACAGTGCCAGTCTGTTTGTGGTACCAGGACTTCCTGAGCATGTTGAGAACAGTGCCAGTCTGTTTGTGGTACCAGGACTTCCTGAGCATGTTGAGAACAGTGCCAGTCTGTTAATCGTATCAGGACTTCCTGAGCATGTTGAGAACAGTGCCATTCTGTTTGTGGTACCAGGACTTCCTGAGCATGTTGAGAACAGTGCCATTCTGTTAATCGTATCAGGACTTCCTGACCATGTTGAGAACAGTGCCATTCTGTTTGTTGTACCAGGACTTCCTGACCATGTTGAGAACAGTGCCAGTCTGTTTGCGATATCAGGACTTCCTGAGCATGTTGAGAACAGTGTCAGTCTGTTTGCGGTACCAGGACTTCCTGAGCATGTTGAGAACAGTGCCAGTCTGTTTGTGGTATCAGGACTTCCCGAGCATGTTGAGAACAGTGCCAGTCTGTTTGTGGTACCAGGACTTCATGAGCATGTTGAGAACAGTGCCAGTCTGTTTGTGGTACCAGGACTTCCTGAGCATGTTGAGAACAGTGCCAGTCTGTTTGTCGTATCAGGACTTCCTGAGCATGTTGAGAACAGTGCCATTCTGTTTGTGGTACCAGGACTTCCTGAGCATGTTGAGAACAGTGCCAGTCTGTTTGCGATATCAGGACTTCCTGAGCATGTTGAGAACAGTGCCATTCTGTTTGTGGTACCAGGACTTCCTGACCATGTTGAGAACAGTGCCAGTCTGTTTGCGATATCAGGACTTCCTGAGCATGTTGAGAACAGTGCCAGTCTGTTTGTGGTACCAGGACTTCCTGAGCATGTTGAGAACAGTGCCAGTCTGTTTGTGTATCAGGACTTCCTGAGCATGTTGAGAACAGTGCCAGTCTGTTTATGGTACCAGGACTTCCTGAGCATGTTGAGAACAGTGCCAGTCTGTTTGCGATATCAGGACTTCCTGAGCATGTTGAGAACAGTGCCAGTCTGTTTGTGGTACCAGGACTTCCTGAGCATGTTGAGAACAGTGCCAGTCTGTTTGTGGTACCAGGACTTCCTGAGCATGTTGAGAACAGTGCCAGTCTGTTTGTGATATCAGGACTTCCTGAGCATGTTGAGAACAGTGCCAGTCTGTTTGTGATATCAGGACTTCCTGAGCATGTTGAGAACAGTGCCAGTCTGTTTGTGGTATCAGGACTTCCTGAGCATGTTGAGAACAGTACCAGTCTGTTTGCGATATCAGGACTTCCTGAGCATGTTGAGGACAGTGCCATTCTGTTAGGTATATCAGCACTTCCTGAGCATGTTGAGAACAGTGCCATTCTGTTAGTGATATCAGGACTTGCTGACCATGTTGAGAACAGTGCCATTCTGTTTGTGGTACCAGGACTTCCTGACCATGTTGAGAACAGTGCCAGTCTGTTTGCAATATCAGGACTTCCTGAGCATGTTGAGAACAGTGCCAGTCTGTTTGTGGTACCAGGACTTCCTGAGCATGTTGAGAACAGTGCCAGTCTGTTTGTGGTATCAGGACTTCCTGAGCATGTTGAGAACAGTGCCAGTCTGTTTGTGGTACCAGGACTTCCTGAGCATGTTGAGAACAGTGCCAGTCTGTTTATGGTACCAGGACTTCCTGAGCATGTTGAGAACAGTGCCAGTCTGTTTGCGATATCAGGACTTCCTGAGCATGTTGAGAACAGTGCCAGTCTGTTTGTGGTACCAGGACTTCCTGAGCATGTTGAGAAAAGTGCCAGTCTGTTTGTGGTACCAGGACTTCCTGAGCATGTTGAGAACAGTGCCAGTCTGTTTGTGGTACCAGGACTTCCTGAGCATGTTGAGAACAGTACCAGTCTGTTTATGGTACCAGGACTTCCTGAGCATGTTGAGAACAGTGCCAGTCTGTTTGTGGTACCAGGACTTCCTGAGCATGTTGAGAACAGTGCCAGTCTGTTTGTGGTACCAGGACTTCCTGACCATGTTGAGAACAGTGCCAGTCTGTTTGTGATATCAGGACTTCCTGAGCATGTTGAGAACAGTGCCAGTCTGTTTGTGGTATCAGGACTTCCTGAGCCTGTTGAGAACACTGCCAGTCTGTTTGTGGTATCAGGACTTCCTGAGCATGTTGAGAACCTTAGTGCCAGTCTGTTTGTGGTATCAGGACTTCCTGAGCATGTTGAGAACAGTGCTAGTCTGTTTGTGGTACCAGGACTTCCTGAGCATGTTGAGAACAGTGCCAGTGTGTTTGTGGTATCAGGACTTCCTGAGCATGTTGAGAACAGTGCCAGTGTGTTTGTCGTATCAGGACTTCCTGAGCATGTTGAGAACAGTGCCATTCTGTTTGTGGTACCAGGACTTCCTGAGCATGTTGAGAACAGTGCCAGTCTGTTTGTGGTATCAGGACTTCCTGAGAATTTTGAGAACAGTACCAGTATTTTGAGATATCAGGACTTCCTGAGCATGTTGAGGACAGTGCCATTCTTTTAGTGATATCAGCACTTCCTGAGCATGTTGAGAACAGTGCCATTCTGTTTGTGATATCAGGACTTCCTGAGCATGTTGAGAACAGTGCCACTCTGTTTGCGATATCAGGACTTCCTGAGCATGTTGAGAACAGTGCCATTATGTTAAAGATATCAGGACTTCCTGACCATGTTGAGAACAGTGCCAGTGTGTTTGTCGTATCAGGACTTCCTGAGCATGTTGAGAACAGTGCCATTCTGTTTGTGGTACCAGGACTTCCTGAGCATGTTGAGAACAGTGCCAGTCTGTTTGTGGTATCAGGACTTCCTGAGAATTTTGAGAACAGTACCAGTATTTTGAGATATCAGGACTTCCTGAGCATGTTGAGGACAGTGCCATTCTTTTAGTGATATCAGCACTTCCTGAGCATGTTGAGAACAGTGCCACTCTGTTTGCGATATCAGGACTTCCTGAGCATGTTGAGAACAGTGCCATTATGTTAAAGATATCAGGACTTCCTGACCATGTTGAGAACAGTGCCATTCTGTTTGTGGTACCAGGACTTCCTGACCATGTTGAGAACAGTGCCAGTCTGTTTGCGATATCAGGACTTCCTGAGCATGTTGAGAACAGTGCCAGTCTGTTTGTGGTTCCAGGACTTCCTGAGCATGTTGAGAACAGTGCCAGTCTGTTTGTGGTATCAGGACTTCCCGAGCATGTTGAGAACAGTGCCAGTCTGTTTGTGGTACCAGGACTTCCTGAGCATGTTGAGAACAGTGCCAGTCTGTTTGTCGTATCAGGACTTCCTGAGCATGTTGAGAACAGTACCAGTCTGTTTGTGGTACCAGGACTTCCTGAGAATGTTGAGAACAGTGCCAGTCTGTTTGTGGTATCAGGACTTCCCGAGCATGTTGAGAACAGTGCCAGTCTGTTTGTGGTACCAGGACTTCCTGAGCATGTTGAGAACAGTGCCAGTCTGTTTGTCGTATCAGGACTTCCTGAGCATGTTGAGAACAGTGCCAGTCTGTTTGTGGTTCCAGGACTTCCTGAGCATGTTGAGAACAGTGCCAGTCTGTTTGTGGTATCAGGACTTCCCGAGCATGTTGAGAACAGTGCCAGTCTGTTTGTGGTACCAGGACTTCCTGAGCATGTTGAGAACAGTGCCAGTCTGTTTGTCGTATCAGGACTTCCTGAGCATGTTGAGAACAGTACCAGTCTGTTTGTGGTACCAGGACTTCCTGAGAATGTTGAGAACAGTACCAGTCTGTTTGCGATATCAGGACTTCCTGAGCATGTTGAGGACAGTGCCATTCTGTTAGTGATATCAGCACTTCCTGAGCGTGTTGAGAACAGTGCCATTCTGTTTGTGATATCAGGACTTCCTGAGCATGTTGAGAACAGTGCCAGTCTGTTTGCGATATCAGGACTTCCTGAGCGTTTTGAGAACAGTGCCATTCTGTTAGTGATATCAGGACTTCCTGACCATGTTGAGAACAGTGCCATTCTGTTTGTGGTACCAGGACTTCCTGACCATGTTGAGAACAGTGCCAGTCTGTTTGCAATATCAGGACTTCCTGAGCATGTTGAGAACAGTGCCAGTCTGTTTGTGGTACCAGGACTTCCTGAGCATGTTGAGAACAGTGCCAGTCTGTTTGTGGTATCAGGACTTCCTGAGCATGTTGAGAACAGTGCCAGTCTGTTTGTGGTACCAGGACTTCCTGAGCATGTTGAGAACAGTGCCAGTCTGTTTATGGTACCAGGACTTCCTGAGCATGTTGAGAACAGTGCCAGTCTGTTTGCAATATCAGGACTTCCTGAGCATGTTGAGAACAGTGCCAGTCTGTTTGTGGTACCAGGACTTCCTGAGCATGTTGAGAACAGTACCAGTCTGTTTGCGATATCAGGACTTCCTGAGCATGTTGAGGACAGTGCCATTCTGTTAGTGATATCAGCACTTCCTGAGCATGTTGAGAACAGTGCCATTCTGTTTGTGATATCAGGACTTCCTGAGCATGTTGAGAACAGTGCCAGTCTGTTTGCGATATCAGGACTTCCTGAGCATGTTGAGAACAGTGCCATTCTGTTAGTGATATCAGGACTTCCTGACCATGTTGAGAACAGTGCCATTCTGTTTGTGGTACCAGGACTTCCTGACCATGTTGAGAACAGTGCCAGTCTGTTTGCGATATCAGGACTTCCTGACCATGTTGAGAACAGTGCCAGTCTTTTTGTGGTACCAGGACTTCCTGAGCATGTTGAGAACATTGCCATTCTGTTAGTGATATCAGGACTTCCTGACCATGTTGAGAACAGTGCCATTCTGTTTGTGGTACCAGGACTTCCTGACCATGTTGAGAACAGTGCCATTCTGTTTGTGGTACCAGGACTTCCTGACCATGTTGAGAACAGTGCCAGTCTGTTTGCGATATCAGGACTTCCTGACCATGTTGAGAACAGTGCCAGTCTGTTTGTGGTACCAGGACTTCCTGAGCATGTTGAGAACAGTGCCAGTCTGTTTGTGGTATCAGGACTTCCTGAGCATGTTGAGAACAGTGCCAGTCTGTTTGTGGTACCAGGACTTCCTGAGCATGTTGAGAACAGTGCCAGTCTGTTTGTGGTACCAGGACTTCCTGAGCATGTTGAGAACAGTGCCAGTCTGTTTGTGGTACCAGGACTTCCTGAGCATGTTGAGAACAGTGCCAGTCTGTTAATCGTATCAGGACTTCCTGAGCATGTTGAGAACAGTGCCATTCTGTTTGTGGTACCAGGACTTCCTGAGCATGTTGAGAACAGTGCCATTCTGTTAATCGTATCAGGACTTCCTGACCATGTTGAGAACAGTGCCATTCTGTTTGTTGTACCAGGACTTCCTGACCATGTTGAGAACAGTGCCAGTCTGTTTGCGATATCAGGACTTCCTGAGCATGTTGAGAACAGTGCCAGTCTGTTTGCGGTACCAGGACTTCCTGAGCATGTTGAGAACAGTGCCAGTCTGTTTGTGGTATCAGGACTTCCCGAGCATGTTGAGAACAGTGCCAGTCTGTTTGTGGTACCAGGACTTCATGAGCATGTTGAGAACAGTGCCAGTCTGTTTGTGGTACCAGGACTTCCTGAGCATGTTGAGAACAGTGCCAGTCTGTTTGTCGTATCAGGACTTCCTGAGCATGTTGAGAACAGTGCCATTCTGTTTGTGGTACCAGGACTTCCTGAGCATGTTGAGAACAGTGCCAGTCTGTTTGCGATATCAGGACTTCCTGAGCATGTTGAGAACAGTGCCATTCTGTTTGTGGTACCAGGACTTCCTGACCATGTTGAGAACAGTGCCAGTCTGTTTGCGATATCAGGACTTCCTGAGCATGTTGAGAACAGTGCCAGTCTGTTTGTGGTACCAGGACTTCCTGAGCATGTTGAGAACAGTGCCAGTCTGTTTGTGTATCAGGACTTCCTGAGCATGTTGAGAACAGTGCCAGTCTGTTTATGGTACCAGGACTTCCTGAGCATGTTGAGAACAGTGCCAGTCTGTTTGCGATATCAGGACTTCCTGAGCATGTTGAGAACAGTGCCAGTCTGTTTGTGGTACCAGGACTTCCTGAGCATGTTGAGAACAGTGCCAGTCTGTTTGTGGTACCAGGACTTCCTGAGCATGTTGAGAACAGTGCCAGTCTGTTTGTGATATCAGGACTTCCTGAGCATGTTGAGAACAGTGCCAGTCTGTTTGTGATATCAGGACTTCCTGAGCATGTTGAGAACAGTGCCAGTCTGTTTGTGGTATCAGGACTTCCTGAGCATGTTGAGAACAGTACCAGTCTGTTTGCGATATCAGGACTTCCTGAGCATGTTGAGGACAGTGCCAGTCTGTTTGTGGTACCAGGACTTCCTGAGCATGTTGAGAACAGTACCAGTCTGTTTGCGATATCAGGACTTCCTGAGCATGTTGAGGACAGTGCCATTCTGTTAGTGATATCAGCACTTCCTGAGCATGTTGAGAACAGTGCCATTCTGTTTGTGATATCAGGACTTCCTGAGCATGTTGAGAACAGTGCCAGTCTGTTTGCGATATCAGGACTTCCTGAGCATGTTGAGAACAGTGCCATTCTGTTAGTGATATCAGGACTTCCTGACCATGTTGAGAACAGTGCCATTCTGTTTGTGGTACCAGGACTTCCTGACCATGTTGAGAACAGTGCCAGTCTGTTTGCGATATCAGGACTTCCTGACCATGTTGAGAACAGTGCCAGTCTTTTTGTGGTACCAGGACTTCCTGAGCATGTTGAGAACATTGCCATTCTGTTAGTGATATCAGGACTTCCTGACCATGTTGAGAACAGTGCCATTCTGTTTGTGGTACCAGGACTTCCTGACCATGTTGAGAACAGTGCCATTCTGTTTGTGGTACCAGGACTTCCTGACCATGTTGAGAACAGTGCCAGTCTGTTTGCGATATCAGGACTTCCTGACCATGTTGAGAACAGTGCCAGTCTGTTTGTGGTACCAGGACTTCCTGAGCATGTTGAGAACAGTGCCAGTCTGTTTGTGGTATCAGGACTTCCTGAGCATGTTGAGAACAGTGCCAGTCTGTTTGTGGTACCAGGACTTCCTGAGCATGTTGAGAACAGTGCCAGTCTGTTTGTGGTACCAGGACTTCCTGAGCATGTTGAGAACAGTGCCAGTCTGTTTGTGGTACCAGGACTTCCTGAGCATGTTGAGAACAGTGCCAGTCTGTTAATCGTATCAGGACTTCCTGAGCATGTTGAGAACAGTGCCATTCTGTTTGTGGTACCAGGACTTCCTGAGCATGTTGAGAACAGTGCCATTCTGTTAATCGTATCAGGACTTCCTGACCATGTTGAGAACAGTGCCATTCTGTTTGTTGTACCAGGACTTCCTGACCATGTTGAGAACAGTGCCAGTCTGTTTGCGATATCAGGACTTCCTGAGCATGTTGAGAACAGTGCCAGTCTGTTTGCGGTACCAGGACTTCCTGAGCATGTTGAGAACAGTGCCAGTCTGTTTGTGGTATCAGGACTTCCCGAGCATGTTGAGAACAGTGCCAGTCTGTTTGTGGTACCAGGACTTCATGAGCATGTTGAGAACAGTGCCAGTCTGTTTGTGGTACCAGGACTTCCTGAGCATGTTGAGAACAGTGCCAGTCTGTTTGTCGTATCAGGACTTCCTGAGCATGTTGAGAACAGTACCAGTCTGTTTGTGGTACCAGGACTTCCTGAGAATGTTGAGAACAGTGCCAGTCTGTTTGTGGTATCAGGACTTCCCGAGCATGTTGAGAACAGTGCCAGTCTGTTTGTGGTACCAGGACTTCCTGAGCATGTTGAGAACAGTGCCAGTCTGTTTGTCGTATCAGGACTTCCTGAGCATGTTGAGAACAGTGCCAGTCTGTTTGTGGTTCCAGGACTTCCTGAGCATGTTGAGAACAGTGCCAGTCTGTTTGTGGTATCAGGACTTCCCGAGCATGTTGAGAACAGTGCCAGTCTGTTTGTGGTACCAGGACTTCCTGAGCATGTTGAGAACAGTGCCAGTCTGTTTGTCGTATCAGGACTTCCTGAGCATGTTGAGAACAGTACCAGTCTGTTTGTGGTACCAGGACTTCCTGAGAATGTTGAGAACAGTACCAGTCTGTTTGCGATATCAGGACTTCCTGAGCATGTTGAGGACAGTGCCATTCTGTTAGTGATATCAGCACTTCCTGAGCGTGTTGAGAACAGTGCCATTCTGTTTGTGATATCAGGACTTCCTGAGCATGTTGAGAACAGTGCCAGTCTGTTTGCGATATCAGGACTTCCTGAGCGTTTTGAGAACAGTGCCATTCTGTTAGTGATATCAGGACTTCCTGACCATGTTGAGAACAGTGCCATTCTGTTTGTGGTACCAGGACTTCCTGACCATGTTGAGAACAGTGCCAGTCTGTTTGCAATATCAGGACTTCCTGAGCATGTTGAGAACAGTGCCAGTCTGTTTGTGGTACCAGGACTTCCTGAGCATGTTGAGAACAGTGCCAGTCTGTTTGTGGTATCAGGACTTCCTGAGCATGTTGAGAACAGTGCCAGTCTGTTTGTGGTACCAGGACTTCCTGAGCATGTTGAGAACAGTGCCAGTCTGTTTATGGTACCAGGACTTCCTGAGCATGTTGAGAACAGTGCCAGTCTGTTTGCAATATCAGGACTTCCTGAGCATGTTGAGAACAGTGCCAGTCTGTTTGTGGTACCAGGACTTCCTGAGCATGTTGAGAACAGTACCAGTCTGTTTGCGATATCAGGACTTCCTGAGCATGTTGAGGACAGTGCCATTCTGTTAGTGATATCAGCACTTCCTGAGCATGTTGAGAACAGTGCCATTCTGTTTGTGATATCAGGACTTCCTGAGCATGTTGAGAACAGTGCCAGTCTGTTTGCGATATCAGGACTTCCTGAGCATGTTGAGAACAGTGCCATTCTGTTAGTGATATCAGGACTTCCTGACCATGTTGAGAACAGTGCCATTCTGTTTGTGGTACCAGGACTTCCTGACCATGTTGAGAACAGTGCCAGTCTGTTTGCGATATCAGGACTTCCTGACCATGTTGAGAACAGTGCCAGTCTTTTTGTGGTACCAGGACTTCCTGAGCATGTTGAGAACATTGCCATTCTGTTAGTGATATCAGGACTTCCTGACCATGTTGAGAACAGTGCCATTCTGTTTGTGGTACCAGGACTTCCTGACCATGTTGAGAACAGTGCCATTCTGTTTGTGGTACCAGGACTTCCTGACCATGTTGAGAACAGTGCCAGTCTGTTTGCGATATCAGGACTTCCTGACCATGTTGAGAACAGTGCCAGTCTGTTTGTGGTACCAGGACTTCCTGAGCATGTTGAGAACAGTGCCAGTCTGTTTGTGGTATCAGGACTTCCTGAGCATGTTGAGAACAGTGCCAGTCTGTTTGTGGTACCAGGACTTCCTGAGCATGTTGAGAACAGTGCCAGTCTGTTAATCGTATCAGGACTTCCTGAGCATGTTGAGAACAGTGCCATTCTGTTTGTGGTACCAGGACTTCCTGAGCATGTTGAGAACAGTGCCATTCTGTTAATCGTATCAGGACTTCCTGACCATGTTGAGAACAGTGCCATTCTGTTTGTTGTACCAGGACTTCCTGACCATGTTGAGAACAGTGCCAGTCTGTTTGCGATATCAGGACTTCCTGAGCATGTTGAGAACAGTGCCAGTCTGTTTGCGGTACCAGGACTTCCTGAGCATGTTGAGAACAGTGCCAGTCTGTTTGTGGTATCAGGACTTCCCGAGCATGTTGAGAACAGTGCCAGTCTGTTTGTGGTACCAGGACTTCATGAGCATGTTGAGAACAGTGCCAGTCTGTTTGTGGTACCAGGACTTCCTGAGCATGTTGAGAACAGTGCCAGTCTGTTTGTCGTATCAGGACTTCCTGAGCATGTTGAGAACAGTACCAGTCTGTTTGTGGTACCAGGACTTCCTGAGAATGTTGAGAACAGTGCCAGTCTGTTTGTGGTATCAGGACTTCCCGAGCATGTTGAGAACAGTGCCAGTCTGTTTGTGGTACCAGGACTTCCTGAGCATGTTGAGAACAGTGCCAGTCTGTTTGTCGTATCAGGACTTCCTGAGCATGTTGAGAACAGTGCCAGTCTGTTTGTGGTTCCAGGACTTCCTGAGCATGTTGAGAACAGTGCCAGTCTGTTTGTGGTATCAGGACTTCCCGAGCATGTTGAGAACAGTGCCAGTCTGTTTGTGGTACCAGGACTTCCTGAGCATGTTGAGAACAGTGCCAGTCTGTTTGTCGTATCAGGACTTCCTGAGCATGTTGAGAACAGTACCAGTCTGTTTGTGGTACCAGGACTTCCTGAGAATGTTGAGAACAGTACCAGTCTGTTTGCGATATCAGGACTTCCTGAGCATGTTGAGGACAGTGCCATTCTGTTAGTGATATCAGCACTTCCTGAGCGTGTTGAGAACAGTGCCATTCTGTTTGTGATATCAGGACTTCCTGAGCATGTTGAGAACAGTGCCAGTCTGTTTGCGATATCAGGACTTCCTGAGCGTTTTGAGAACAGTGCCATTCTGTTAGTGATATCAGGACTTCCTGACCATGTTGAGAACAGTGCCATTCTGTTTGTGGTACCAGGACTTCCTGACCATGTTGAGAACAGTGCCAGTCTGTTTGCAATATCAGGACTTCCTGAGCATGTTGAGAACAGTGCCAGTCTGTTTGTGGTACCAGGACTTCCTGAGCATGTTGAGAACAGTGCCAGTCTGTTTGTGGTATCAGGACTTCCTGAGCATGTTGAGAACAGTGCCAGTCTGTTTGTGGTACCAGGACTTCCTGAGCATGTTGAGAACAGTGCCAGTCTGTTTATGGTACCAGGACTTCCTGAGCATGTTGAGAACAGTGCCAGTCTGTTTGCAATATCAGGACTTCCTGAGCATGTTGAGAACAGTGCCAGTCTGTTTGTGGTACCAGGACTTCCTGAGCATGTTGAGAACAGTACCAGTCTGTTTGCGATATCAGGACTTCCTGAGCATGTTGAGGACAGTGCCATTCTGTTAGTGATATCAGCACTTCCTGAGCATGTTGAGAACAGTGCCATTCTGTTTGTGATATCAGGACTTCCTGAGCATGTTGAGAACAGTGCCAGTCTGTTTGCGATATCAGGACTTCCTGAGCATGTTGAGAACAGTGCCATTCTGTTAGTGATATCAGGACTTCCTGACCATGTTGAGAACAGTGCCATTCTGTTTGTGGTACCAGGACTTCCTGACCATGTTGAGAACAGTGCCAGTCTGTTTGCGATATCAGGACTTCCTGACCATGTTGAGAACAGTGCCAGTCTTTTTGTGGTACCAGGACTTCCTGAGCATGTTGAGAACATTGCCATTCTGTTAGTGATATCAGGACTTCCTGACCATGTTGAGAACAGTGCCATTCTGTTTGTGGTACCAGGACTTCCTGACCATGTTGAGAACAGTGCCATTCTGTTTGTGGTACCAGGACTTCCTGACCATGTTGAGAACAGTGCCAGTCTGTTTGCGATATCAGGACTTCCTGACCATGTTGAGAACAGTGCCAGTCTGTTTGTGGTACCAGGACTTCCTGAGCATGTTGAGAACAGTGCCAGTCTGTTTGTGGTATCAGGACTTCCTGAGCATGTTGAGAACAGTGCCAGTCTGTTTGTGGTACCAGGACTTCCTGAGCATGTTGAGAACAGTGCCAGTCTGTTTGTGGTACCAGGACTTCCTGAGCATGTTGAGAACAGTGCCAGTCTGTTTGTGGTACCAGGACTTCCTGAGCATGTTGAGAACAGTGCCAGTCTGTTAATCGTATCAGGACTTCCTGAGCATGTTGAGAACAGTGCCATTCTGTTTGTGGTACCAGGACTTCCTGAGCATGTTGAGAACAGTGCCATTCTGTTAATCGTATCAGGACTTCCTGACCATGTTGAGAACAGTGCCATTCTGTTTGTTGTACCAGGACTTCCTGACCATGTTGAGAACAGTGCCAGTCTGTTTGCGATATCAGGACTTCCTGAGCATGTTGAGAACAGTGCCAGTCTGTTTGCGGTACCAGGACTTCCTGAGCATGTTGAGAACAGTGCCAGTCTGTTTGTGGTATCAGGACTTCCCGAGCATGTTGAGAACAGTGCCAGTCTGTTTGTGGTACCAGGACTTCATGAGCATGTTGAGAACAGTGCCAGTCTGTTTGTGGTACCAGGACTTCCTGAGCATGTTGAGAACAGTGCCAGTCTGTTTGTCGTATCAGGACTTCCTGAGCATGTTGAGAACAGTGCCATTCTGTTTGTGGTACCAGGACTTCCTGAGCATGTTGAGAACAGTGCCAGTCTGTTTGCGATATCAGGACTTCCTGAGCATGTTGAGAACAGTGCCATTCTGTTTGTGGTACCAGGACTTCCTGACCATGTTGAGAACAGTGCCAGTCTGTTTGCGATATCAGGACTTCCTGAGCATGTTGAGAACAGTGCCAGTCTGTTTGTGGTACCAGGACTTCCTGAGCATGTTGAGAACAGTGCCAGTCTGTTTGTGTATCAGGACTTCCTGAGCATGTTGAGAACAGTGCCAGTCTGTTTATGGTACCAGGACTTCCTGAGCATGTTGAGAACAGTGCCAGTCTGTTTGCGATATCAGGACTTCCTGAGCATGTTGAGAACAGTGCCAGTCTGTTTGTGGTACCAGGACTTCCTGAGCATGTTGAGAACAGTGCCAGTCTGTTTGTGGTACCAGGACTTCCTGAGCATGTTGAGAACAGTGCCAGTCTGTTTGTGATATCAGGACTTCCTGAGCATGTTGAGAACAGTGCCAGTCTGTTTGTGATATCAGGACTTCCTGAGCATGTTGAGAACAGTGCCAGTCTGTTTGTGGTATCAGGACTTCCTGAGCATGTTGAGAACAGTACCAGTCTGTTTGCGATATCAGGACTTCCTGAGCATGTTGAGGACAGTGCCAGTCTGTTTGTGGTACCAGGACTTCCTGAGCATGTTGAGAACAGTACCAGTCTGTTTGCGATATCAGGACTTCCTGAGCATGTTGAGGACAGTGCCATTCTGTTAGTGATATCAGCACTTCCTGAGCATGTTGAGAACAGTGCCATTCTGTTTGTGATATCAGGACTTCCTGAGCATGTTGAGAACAGTGCCAGTCTGTTTGCGATATCAGGACTTCCTGAGCATGTTGAGAACAGTGCCATTCTGTTAGTGATATCAGGACTTCCTGACCATGTTGAGAACAGTGCCATTCTGTTTGTGGTACCAGGACTTCCTGACCATGTTGAGAACAGTGCCAGTCTGTTTGCGATATCAGGACTTCCTGACCATGTTGAGAACAGTGCCAGTCTTTTTGTGGTACCAGGACTTCCTGAGCATGTTGAGAACATTGCCATTCTGTTAGTGATATCAGGACTTCCTGACCATGTTGAGAACAGTGCCATTCTGTTTGTGGTACCAGGACTTCCTGACCATGTTGAGAACAGTGCCATTCTGTTTGTGGTACCAGGACTTCCTGACCATGTTGAGAACAGTGCCAGTCTGTTTGCGATATCAGGACTTCCTGACCATGTTGAGAACAGTGCCAGTCTGTTTGTGGTACCAGGACTTCCTGAGCATGTTGAGAACAGTGCCAGTCTGTTTGTGGTATCAGGACTTCCTGAGCATGTTGAGAACAGTGCCAGTCTGTTTGTGGTACCAGGACTTCCTGAGCATGTTGAGAACAGTGCCAGTCTGTTTGTGGTACCAGGACTTCCTGAGCATGTTGAGAACAGTGCCAGTCTGTTTGTGGTACCAGGACTTCCTGAGCATGTTGAGAACAGTGCCAGTCTGTTAATCGTATCAGGACTTCCTGAGCATGTTGAGAACAGTGCCATTCTGTTTGTGGTACCAGGACTTCCTGAGCATGTTGAGAACAGTGCCATTCTGTTAATCGTATCAGGACTTCCTGACCATGTTGAGAACAGTGCCATTCTGTTTGTTGTACCAGGACTTCCTGACCATGTTGAGAACAGTGCCAGTCTGTTTGCGATATCAGGACTTCCTGAGCATGTTGAGAACAGTGCCAGTCTGTTTGCGGTACCAGGACTTCCTGAGCATGTTGAGAACAGTGCCAGTCTGTTTGTGGTATCAGGACTTCCCGAGCATGTTGAGAACAGTGCCAGTCTGTTTGTGGTACCAGGACTTCATGAGCATGTTGAGAACAGTGCCAGTCTGTTTGTGGTACCAGGACTTCCTGAGCATGTTGAGAACAGTGCCAGTCTGTTTGTCGTATCAGGACTTCCTGAGCATGTTGAGAACAGTGCCATTCTGTTTGTGGTACCAGGACTTCCTGAGCATGTTGAGAACAGTGCCAGTCTGTTTGCGATATCAGGACTTCCTGAGCATGTTGAGAACAGTGCCATTCTGTTTGTGGTACCAGGACTTCCTGACCATGTTGAGAACAGTGCCAGTCTGTTTGCGATATCAGGACTTCCTGAGCATGTTGAGAACAGTGCCAGTCTGTTTGTGGTACCAGGACTTCCTGAGCATGTTGAGAACAGTGCCAGTCTGTTTGTGTATCAGGACTTCCTGAGCATGTTGAGAACAGTGCCAGTCTGTTTATGGTACCAGGACTTCCTGAGCATGTTGAGAACAGTGCCAGTCTGTTTGCGATATCAGGACTTCCTGAGCATGTTGAGAACAGTGCCAGTCTGTTTGTGGTACCAGGACTTCCTGAGCATGTTGAGAACAGTGCCAGTCTGTTTGTGGTACCAGGACTTCCTGAGCATGTTGAGAACAGTGCCAGTCTGTTTGTGATATCAGGACTTCCTGAGCATGTTGAGAACAGTGCCAGTCTGTTTGTGATATCAGGACTTCCTGAGCATGTTGAGAACAGTGCCAGTCTGTTTGTGGTATCAGGACTTCCTGAGCATGTTGAGAACAGTACCAGTCTGTTTGCGATATCAGGACTTCCTGAGCATGTTGAGGACAGTGCCATTCTGTTAGGTATATCAGCACTTCCTGAGCATGTTGAGAACAGTGCCATTCTGTTAGTGATATCAGGACTTGCTGACCATGTTGAGAACAGTGCCATTCTGTTTGTGGTACCAGGACTTCCTGACCATGTTGAGAACAGTGCCAGTCTGTTTGCAATATCAGGACTTCCTGAGCATGTTGAGAACAGTGCCAGTCTGTTTGTGGTACCAGGACTTCCTGAGCATGTTGAGAACAGTGCCAGTCTGTTTGTGGTATCAGGACTTCCTGAGCATGTTGAGAACAGTGCCAGTCTGTTTGTGGTACCAGGACTTCCTGAGCATGTTGAGAACAGTGCCAGTCTGTTTATGGTACCAGGACTTCCTGAGCATGTTGAGAACAGTGCCAGTCTGTTTGCGATATCAGGACTTCCTGAGCATGTTGAGAACAGTGCCAGTCTGTTTGTGGTACCAGGACTTCCTGAGCATGTTGAGAAAAGTGCCAGTCTGTTTGTGGTACCAGGACTTCCTGAGCATGTTGAGAACAGTGCCAGTCTGTTTGTGGTACCAGGACTTCCTGAGCATGTTGAGAACAGTACCAGTCTGTTTATGGTACCAGGACTTCCTGAGCATGTTGAGAACAGTGCCAGTCTGTTTGTGGTACCAGGACTTCCTGAGCATGTTGAGAACAGTGCCAGTCTGTTTGTGGTACCAGGACTTCCTGACCATGTTGAGAACAGTGCCAGTCTGTTTGTGATATCAGGACTTCCTGAGCATGTTGAGAACAGTGCCAGTCTGTTTGTGGTATCAGGACTTCCTGAGCCTGTTGAGAACACTGCCAGTCTGTTTGTGGTATCAGGACTTCCTGAGCATGTTGAGAACCTTAGTGCCAGTCTGTTTGTGGTATCAGGACTTCCTGAGCATGTTGAGAACAGTGCTAGTCTGTTTGTGGTACCAGGACTTCCTGAGCATGTTGAGAACAGTGCCAGTGTGTTTGTGGTATCAGGACTTCCTGAGCATGTTGAGAACAGTGCCAGTGTGTTTGTCGTATCAGGACTTCCTGAGCATGTTGAGAACAGTGCCATTCTGTTTGTGGTACCAGGACTTCCTGAGCATGTTGAGAACAGTGCCAGTCTGTTTGTGGTATCAGGACTTCCTGAGAATTTTGAGAACAGTACCAGTATTTTGAGATATCAGGACTTCCTGAGCATGTTGAGGACAGTGCCATTCTTTTAGTGATATCAGCACTTCCTGAGCATGTTGAGAACAGTGCCATTCTGTTTGTGATATCAGGACTTCCTGAGCATGTTGAGAACAGTGCCACTCTGTTTGCGATATCAGGACTTCCTGAGCATGTTGAGAACAGTGCCATTATGTTAAAGATATCAGGACTTCCTGACCATGTTGAGAACAGTGCCAGTGTGTTTGTCGTATCAGGACTTCCTGAGCATGTTGAGAACAGTGCCATTCTGTTTGTGGTACCAGGACTTCCTGAGCATGTTGAGAACAGTGCCAGTCTGTTTGTGGTATCAGGACTTCCTGAGAATTTTGAGAACAGTACCAGTATTTTGAGATATCAGGACTTCCTGAGCATATTGAGGACAGTGCCATTCTTTTAGTGATATCAGCACTTCCTGAGCATGTTGAGAACAGTGCCATTCTGTTTGTGATATCAGGACTTCCTGAGCATGTTGAGAACAGTGCCACTCTGTTTGCGATATCAGGACTTCCTGAGCATGTTGAGAACAGTGCCATTATGTTAAAGATATCAGGACTTCCTGACCATGTTGAGAACAGTGCCATTCTGTTTGTGGTACCAGGACTTCCTGACCATGTTGAGAACAGTGCCAGTCTGTTTGTGATATCAGGACTTCCTGAGCATGTTGAGAACAGTGCCAGTCTGTTTGTGGTTCCAGGACTTCCTGAGCATGTTGAGAACAGTGCCAGTCTGTTTGTGGTATCAGGACTTCCCGAGCATGTTGAGAACAGTGCCAGTCTGTTTGTGGTACCAGGACTTCCTGAGCATGTTGAGAACAGTGCCAGTCTGTTTGTCGTATCAGGACTTCCTGAGCATGTTGAGAACAGTGCCATTCTGTTTGTGGTACCAGGACTTCCTGAGCATGTTGAGAACAGTGCCAGTCTGTTTGTGGTATCAGGACTTCCTGAGAATGTTGAGAATAGTACCAGTCTGTTTGCGATATCAGGACTTCCTGAGCATGTTGAGGACAGTGCCATTCTGTTAGTGATATCAGCACTTCCTGAGCATGTTGAGAACAGTGCCAGTCTGTTTGTGATATCAGGACTTCCTGAGCATGTTGAGAACAGTGCCAGTCTGTTTTTGGTACCAGGACTTCCTGAGCATGTTAAGAACAGTGCCAGTCTGTTAATCGTATCAGGACTTCCTGAGCATGTTGAGAACAGTGCCATTCTGTTTGTGGTACCAGGACTTCCTGAGCATGTTGAGAACAGTGCCAGTCTGTTTGTGGTATCAGGACTTCCTGAGCATGTTGAGAACAGTACCAGTCTGTTTGCGATATCAGGACTTCCTGAGCATGTTGAGGACAGTGCCATTCTGTTAGTGATATCAGCACTTCCTGAGCATGTTGAGAACAGTGCCATTCTGTTTGTGATATCAGTACTTCCTGAGCATGTTGAGAACAGTGCCAGTCTGTTTGCGATATCAGGACTTCCTGAGCATGTTGAGAACAGTGCCATTCTGTTAGTTATACCAGGACTTCCTGAGCATGTTGAGAACAGTGCCAGTCTGTTTGTGGTACCAGGACTTCCTGAGCATGTTGAGAACAGTGCCAGTCTGTTTGTGGTACCAGGACTTCCTGAGCATGTTGAGAACAGTGCCAGTCTGTTTGTGGTACCAGGACTTTCTGACCATTTTGAGAACAGTGCCAGTCTGTTTGTGATATCAGGACTTCCTGAGCATGTTGAGAACAGTGCCAGTCTGTTTGTGATATCAGGACTTCCTGAGCATGTTGAGAACAGTACCAGTCTGTTTGTGGTACCAGGACTTCCTGAGCATGTTAAGAACAGTGCCAGTCTGTTTGTGATATCAGGACTTCCTGAGCATGTTGAGAACAGTGCCAGTCTGTTTGTCGTATCAGGACTTCCTGAGCATGTTGAGAACAGTGCCATTATGTTTGTGGTACCAGGACTTCCTGAGCATGTTGAGAACAGTGCCAGTCTGTTTGTGGTATCAGGACTTCCTGAGCATGTTGAGAACAGTACCAGTCTGTTTGCGATATCAGGACTTCCTGAGCATGTTGAGGACAGTGCCATTCTGTTAGTGATATCAGCACTTCCTGAGCATGTTGAGAACAGTGCCATTCTGTTTGTGATATCAGGACTTCCTGAGCATGTTGAGAACAGTGCCAGTCTGTTTGCGATATCAGGACTTCCTGAGCATGTTGAGAACAGTGCCATTCTGTTAGTGATATCAGGACTTCCTGACCATGTTGAGAACAGTGCCATTCTGTTTGTGGTACCAGGACTTCCTGACCATGTTGAGAACAGTGCCAGTCTGTTTGCGATATCAGGACTTCCTGACCATGTTGAGAACAGTGCCAGTCTGTTTGTGGTACCAGGACTTCCTGAGCATGTTGAGAACATTGCCATTCTGTTAGTGATATCAGGACTTCCTGACCATGTTGAGAACAGTGCCATTCTGTTTGTGGTACCAGGACTTCCTGACCATGTTGAGAACAGTGCCATTCTGTTTGTGGTACCAGGACTTCCTGACCATGTTGAGAACAGTGCCAGTCTGTTTGCGATATCAGGACTTCCTGACCATGTTGAGAACAGTGCCAGTCTGTTTGTGGTACCAGGACTTCCTGAGCATGTTGAGAACAGTGCCAGTCTGTTTGTGGTATCAGGACTTCCTGAGCATGTTGAGAACAGTGCCAGTCTGTTTGTGGTACCAGGACTTCCTGAGCATGTTGAGAACAGTGCCAGTCTGTTTGTGGTACCAGGACTTCCTGAGCATGTTGAGAACAGTGCCAGTCTGTTTGTGGTACCAGGACTTCCTGAGCATGTTGAGAACAGTGCCAGTCTCTTTGTGGTACCAGGACTTCCTGACCATGTTGAGAACAGTGCCAGTCTGTTTGTGATATCAGGACTTCCTGAGCATGTTGAGAACAGTGCCAGTCTGTTTTTGGTACCAGGACTTCCTGAGCATGTTAAGAACAGTGCCAGTCTGTTTGTGATATCAGGACTTCCTGAGCATGTTGAGAACAGTGCTAGTCTGTTAATCGTATCAGGACTTCCTGAGCATGTTGAGAACAGTGCCATTCTGTTTGTGGTACCAGGACTTCCTGAGCATGTTGAGAACAGTGCCAGTCTGTTTGTGGTATCAGGACTTCCTGAGCATGTTGAGAACAGTACCAGTCTGTTTGCGATATCAGGACTTCCTGAGCATGTTGAGGACAGTGCCATTCTGTTAGTGATATCAGCACTTCCTGAGCATGTTGAGAACAGTGCCATTCTGTTTGTGATATCAGTACTTCCTGAGCATGTTGAGAACAGTGCCAGTCTGTTTGCGATATCAGGACTTCCTGAGCATGTTGAGAACAGTGCCATTCTGTTAGTGATACCAGGACTTCCTGAGCATGTTGAGAACAGTGCCAGTCTGTTTGTGGTACCAGGACTTCCTGAGCATGTTGAGAACAGTGCCAGTCTGTTTGTGGTACCAGGACTTCCTGAACATGTTGAGAACAGTGCCAGTCTGTTTGTGGTACCAGGACTTCCTGACCATGTTGAGAACAGTGCCAGTCTGTTTGTGATATCAGGACTTCCTGAGCATGTTGAGAACAGTGCCAGTCTGTTTGTGATATCAGGACTTCCTGAGCATGTTGAGAACAGTACCAGTCTGTTTGTGGTACCAGGACTTCCTGAGCATGTTAAGAACAGTGCCAGTCTGTTTGTGATATCAGGACTTCCTGAGCATGTTGAGAACAGTGCCAGTCTGTTTGTCGTATCAGGACTTCCTGAGCATGTTGAGAACAGTGCCATTATGTTTGTGGTACCAGGACTTCCTGAGCATGTTGAGAACAGTGCCAGTCTGTTTGTGGTATCAGGACTTCCTGAGCATGTTGAGAACAGTACCAGTCTGTTTGTGATATCAGGACTTCCTGAGCATGTTGAGGACAGTGCCATTCTGTTAGTGATATCAGCACTTCCTGAGCATGTTGAGAACAGTGCCAGTCTGTTTGCGATATCAGGACTTCCTGAGCATGTTGAGAACAGTGCCATTCTGTTAGTGATATCAGGACTTCCTGACCATGTTGAGAACAGTGCCATTCTGTTTGTGGTACCAGGACTTCCTGACCATGTTGAGAACAGTGCCAGTCTGTTTGCGATATCAGGACTTCCTGACCATGTTGAGAACAGTGCCAGTCTGTTTGTGGTACCAGGACTTCCTGAGCATGTTAAGAACAGTGCCAGTCTGTTTGTGATATCAGGACTTCCTGAGCATGTTGAGAACAGTGCCAGTCTGTTTGTCGTATCAGGACTTCCTGAGCATGTTGAGAACAGTGCCATTCTGTTTGTGGTATCAGGACTTCCTGAGCATGTTGAGAACAGTACCAGTCTGTTTGCGATATCAGGACTTCCTGAGCATGTTGAGGACAGTGCCATTCTGTTACTGATATCAGCACTTCCTGAGCATGTTGAGAACAGTGCCAGTCTGTTTGTGGTATCAGGACTTCCTGAGCATGTTTAGAATATTGCCAGTCTGTTTGTGGTACCAGGACTTCCTGAGAATGTTGAGAACAGTACCAGTCTGTTTGCGATATCAGGACTTCCTGAGCATGTTGAGGACAGTGCCATTCTGTTAGTGATATCAGCACTTCCTGAGCGTGTTGAGAACAGTGCCATTCTGTTTGTGATATCAGGACTTCCTGAGCATGTTGAGAACAGTGCCAGTCTGTTTGCGATATCAGGACTTCCTGAGCGTTTTGAGAACAGTGCCATTCTGTTAGTGATATCAGGACTTCCTGACCATGTTGAGAACAGTGCCATTCTGTTTGTGGTACCAGGACTTCCTGACCATGTTGAGAACAGTGCCAGTCTGTTTGCAATATCAGGACTTCCTGAGCATGTTGAGAACAGTGCCAGTCTGTTTGTGGTACCAGGACTTCCTGAGCATGTTGAGAACAGTGCCAGTCTGTTTGTGGTATCAGGACTTCCTGAGCATGTTGAGAACAGTGCCAGTCTGTTTGTGGTACCAGGACTTCCTGAGCATGTTGAGAACAGTGCCAGTCTGTTTATGGTACCAGGACTTCCTGAGCATGTTGAGAACAGTGCCAGTCTGTTTGCAATATCAGGACTTCCTGAGCATGTTGAGAACAGTGCCAGTCTGTTTGTGGTACCAGGACTTCCTGAGCATGTTGAGAACAGTACCAGTCTGTTTGCGATATCAGGACTTCCTGAGCATGTTGAGGACAGTGCCATTCTGTTAGTGATATCAGCACTTCCTGAGCATGTTGAGAACAGTGCCATTCTGTTTGTGATATCAGGACTTCCTGAGCATGTTGAGAACAGTGCCAGTCTGTTTGCGATATCAGGACTTCCTGAGCATGTTGAGAACAGTGCCATTCTGTTAGTGATATCAGGACTTCCTGACCATGTTGAGAACAGTGCCATTCTGTTTGTGGTACCAGGACTTCCTGACCATGTTGAGAACAGTGCCAGTCTGTTTGCGATATCAGGACTTCCTGACCATGTTGAGAACAGTGCCAGTCTTTTTGTGGTACCAGGACTTCCTGAGCATGTTGAGAACATTGCCATTCTGTTAGTGATATCAGGACTTCCTGACCATGTTGAGAACAGTGCCATTCTGTTTGTGGTACCAGGACTTCCTGACCATGTTGAGAACAGTGCCATTCTGTTTGTGGTACCAGGACTTCCTGACCATGTTGAGAACAGTGCCAGTCTGTTTGCGATATCAGGACTTCCTGACCATGTTGAGAACAGTGCCAGTCTGTTTGTGGTACCAGGACTTCCTGAGCATGTTGAGAACAGTGCCAGTCTGTTTGTGGTATCAGGACTTCCTGAGCATGTTGAGAACAGTGCCAGTCTGTTTGTGGTACCAGGACTTCCTGAGCATGTTGAGAACAGTGCCAGTCTGTTTGTGGTACCAGGACTTCCTGAGCATGTTGAGAACAGTGCCAGTCTGTTTGTGGTACCAGGACTTCCTGAGCATGTTGAGAACAGTGCCAGTCTCTTTGTGGTACCAGGACTTCCTGACCATGTTGAGAACAGTGCCAGTCTGTTTGTGATATCAGGACTTCCTGAGCATGTTGAGAACAGTGCCAGTCTGTTTTTGGTACCAGGACTTCCTGAGCATGTTAAGAACAGTGCCAGTCTGTTTGTGATATCAGGACTTCCTGAGCATGTTGCGAACAGTGCCAGTCTGTTAATCGTATCAGGACTTCCTGAGCATGTTGAGAACAGTGCCATTCTGTTTGTGGTACCAGGACTTCCTGAGCATGTTGAGAACAGTGCCAGTCTGTTTGTGGTATCAGGACTTCCTGAGCATGTTGAGAACAGTACCAGTCTGTTTGCGATATCAGGACTTCCTGAGCATGTTGAGGACAGTGCCATTCTGTTAGTGATATCAGCACTTCCTGAGCATGTTGAGAACAGTGCCATTCTGTTTGTGATATCAGTACTTCCTGAGCATGTTGAGAACAGTGCCAGTCTGTTTGCGATATCATGACTTCCTGAGCATGTTGAGAACAGTGCCATTCTGTTAGTGATACCAGGACTTCCTGAGCATGTTGAGAACAGTGCCAGTCTGTTTGTGGTACCAGGACTTCCTGAGCATGTTGAGAACAGTGCCAGTCTGTTTGTGGTACCAGGACTTCCTGAGCATGTTGAGAACAGTGCCATTCTGTTAGTGATATCAGGACTTCCTGACCATGTTGAGAACAGTGCCATTCTGTTTGTGGTACCAGGACTTCCTGACCATGTTGAGAACAGTGCCAGTCTGTTTGCGATATCAGGACTTCCTGACCATGTTGAGAACAGTGCCAGTCTGTTTGTGGTACCAGGACTTCCTGAGCATGTTAAGAACAGTGCCAGTCTGTTTGTGATATCAGGACTTCCTGAGCATGTTGAGAACAGTGCCAGTCTGTTTGTCGTATCAGGACTTCCTGAGCATGTTGAGAACAGTGCCATTCTGTTTGTGGTATCAGGACTTCCTGAGCATGTTGAGAACAGTACCAGTCTGTTTGCGATATCAGGACTTCCTGAGCATGTTGAGGACAGTGCCATTCTGTTACTGATATCAGCACTTCCTGAGCATGTTGAGAACAGTGCCAGTCTGTTTGTGGTATCAGGACTTCCTGAGCATGTTTAGAACAGTGCCAGTCTGTTTGTGGTACCAGGACTTCCTGAGAATGTTGAGAACAGTACCAGTCTGTTTGCGATATCAGGACTTCCTGAGCATGTTGAGGACAGTGCCATTCTGTTAGTGATATCAGCACTTCCTGAGCGTGTTGAGAACAGTGCCATTCTGTTTGTGATATCAGGACTTCCTGAGCATGTTGAGAACAGTGCCAGTCTGTTTGCGATATCAGGACTTCCTGAGCGTTTTGAGAACAGTGCCATTCTGTTAGTGATATCAGGACTTCCTGACCATGTTGAGAACAGTGCCATTCTGTTTGTGGTACCAGGACTTCCTGACCATGTTGAGAACAGTGCCAGTCTGTTTGCAATATCAGGACTTCCTGAGCATGTTGAGAACAGTGCCAGTCTGTTTGTGGTACCAGGACTTCCTGAGCATGTTGAGAACAGTGCCAGTCTGTTTGTGGTATCAGGACTTCCTGAGCATGTTGAGAACAGTGCCTGTCTGTTTGTGGTACCAGGACTTCCTGAGCATGTTGAGAACAGTGCCAGTCTGTTTATGGTACCAGGACTTCCTGAGCATGTTGAGAACAGTGCCAGTCTGTTTGCAATATCAGGACTTCCTGAGCATGTTGAGAACAGTGCCAGTCTGTTTGTGGTACCAGGACTTCCTGAGCATGTTGAGAACAGTACCAGTCTGTTTGCGATATCAGGACTTCCTGAGCATGTTGAGGACAGTGCCATTCTGTTAGTGATATCAGCACTTCCTGAGCATGTTGAGAACAGTGCCATTCTGTTTGTGATATCAGGACTTCCTGAGCATGTTGAGAACAGTGCCAGTCTGTTTGCGATATCAGGACTTCCTGAGCATGTTGAGATCAGTGCCATTCTGTTAGTGATATCAGGACTTCCTGACCATGTTGAGAACAGTGCCATTCTGTTTGTGGTACCAGGACTTCCTGACCATGTTGAGAACAGTGCCAGTCTGTTTGCGATATCAGGACTTCCTGACCATGTTGAGAACAGTGCCAGTCTTTTTGTGGTACCAGGACTTCCTGAGCATGTTGAGAACATTGCCATTCTGTTAGTGATATCAGGACTTCCTGACCATGTTGAGAACAGTGCCATTCTGTTTGTGGTACCAGGACTTCCTGACCATGTTGAGAACAGTGCCATTCTGTTTGTGGTACCAGGTCTTCCTGACCATGTTGAGAACAGTGCCAGTCTGTTTGCGATATCAGGACTTCCTGACCATGTTGAGAACAGTGCCAGTCTGTTTGTGGTACCAGGACTTCCTGAGCATGTTGAGAACAGTGCCAGTCTGTTTGTGGTATCAGGACTTCCTGAGCATGTTGAGAACAGTGCCAGTCTGTTTGTGGTACCAGGACTTCCTGAGCATGTTGAGAACAGTGCCAGTCTGTTTGTGGTACCAGGACTTCCTGAGCATGTTGAGAACAGTGCCAGTCTGTTTGTGGTACCAGGACTTCCTGAGCATGTTGAGAACAGTGCCAGTCTCTTTGTGGTACCAGGACTTCCTGACCATGTTGAGAACAGTGCCAGTCTGTTTGTGATATCAGGACTTCCTGAGCATGTTGAGAACAGTGCCAGTCTGTTTTTGGTACCAGGACTTCCTGAGCATGTTAAGAACAGTGCCAGTCTGTTTGTGATATCAGGACTTCCTGAGCATGTTGAGAACAGTGCCAGTCTGTTAATCGTATCAGGACTTCCTGAGCATGTTGAGAACAGTGCCATTCTGTTTGTGGTACCAGGACTTCCTGAGCATGTTGAGAACAGTGCCAGTCTGTTTGTGGTATCAGGACTTCCTGAGCATGTTGAGAACATTACCAGTCTGTTTGCGATATCAGGACTTCCTGAGCATGTTGAGGACAGTGCCATTCTGTTAGTGATATCAGCACTTCCTGAGCATGTTGAGAACAGTGCCATTCTGTTTGTGATATCAGTACTTCCTGAGCATGTTGAGAACAGTGCCAGTCTGTTTGCGATATCATGACTTCCTGAGCATGTTGAGAACAGTGCCATTCTGTTAGTGATACCAGGACTTCCTGAGCATGTTGAGAACAGTGCCAGTCTGTTTGTGGTACCAGGACTTCCTGAGCATGTTGAGAACAGTGCCAGTCTGTTTGTGGTACCAGGACTTCCTGAGCATGTTGAGAACAGTGCCAGTCTGTTTGTGGTATCAGGACTTCCTGAGCATGTTGAGAACAGTGCCAGTCTGTTTGTGGTACCAGGACTTCCTGAGCATGTTGAGAACAGTGCCAGTCTGTTTGTGGTACCAGGACTTCCTGAGCATGTTGAGAACAGTGCCAGTCTGTTTGTGGTACCAGGACTTCCTGAGCATGTTGAGAACAGTGCCAGTCTCTTTGTGGTACCAGGACTTCCTGACCATGTTGAGAACAGTGCCAGTCTTTTGTGATATCAGGACTTCCTGAGCATGTTGAGAACAGTGCCAGTCTGTTTTTGGTACCAGGACTTCCTGAGCATGTTAAGAACAGTGCCAGTCTGTTTGTGATATCAGGACTTCCTGAGCATGTTGAGAACAGTGCCAGTCTGTTAATCGTATCAGGACTTCCTGAGCATGTTGAGAACAGTGCCATTCTGTTTGTGGTACCAGGACTTCCTGAGCATGTTGAGAACAGTGCCAGTCTGTTTGTGGTATCAGGACTTCCTGAGCATGTTGAGAACAGTACCAGTCTGTTTGCGATATCAGGACTTCCTGAGCATGTTGAGGACAGTGCCATTCTGTTAGTGATATCAGCACTTCCTGAGCATGTTGAGAACAGTGCCATTCTGTTTGTGATATCAGTACTTCCTGAGCATGTTGAGAACAGTGCCAGTCTGTTTGCGATATCAGGACTTCCTGAGCATGTTGAGAACAGTGCCATTCTGTTAGTGATACCAGGACTTCCTGAGCATGTTGAGAATAGTGCCAGTCTGTTTGTGGTACCAGGACTTCCTGAGCATGTTGAGAACAGTGCCAGTCTGTTTGTGGTACCAGGACTTCCTGAGCATGTTGAGAACAGTGCCAGTCTGTTTGTGGTACCAGGACTTCCTGACCATGTTGAGAACAGTGCCAGTCTGTTTATGATATCAGGACTTCCTGAGCATGTTGAGAACAGTGCCAGTCTGTTTGTGATATCAGGACTTCCTGAGCATGTTGAGAACAGTACCAGTCTGTTTGTGGTACCAGGACTTCCTGAGCATGTTAAGAACAGTGCCAGTCTGTTTGTGATATCAGGACTTCCTGAGCATGTTGAGAACAGTGCCAGTCTGTTTGTCGTATCAGGACTTCCTGAGCATGTTGAGAACAGTGCCATTATGTTTGTGGTACCAGGACTTCCTGAGCATGTTGAGAACAGTGCCAGTCTGTTTGTGGTATCAGGACTTCCTGAGCATGTTGAGAACAGTACCAGTCTGTTTGCGATATCAGGACTTCCTGAGCATGTTGAGGACAGTGCCATTCTGTTAGTGATATCAGCACTTCCTGAGCATGTTGAGAACAGTGCCATTCTGTTTGTGATATCAGGACTTCCTGAGCATGTTGAGAACAGTGCCAGTCTGTTTGCGATATCAGGACTTCCTGAGCATGTTGAGAACAGTGCCATTCTGTTAGTGATATCAGGACTTCCTGACCATGTTGAGAACAGTGCCATTCTGTTTGTGGTACCAGGACTTCCTGACCATGTTGAGAACAGTGCCAGTCTGTTTGCGATATCAGGACTTCCTGACCATGTTGAGAACAGTGCCAGTCTGTTTGTGGTACCAGGACTTCCTGAGCATGTTGAGAACATTGCCATTCTGTTAGTGATATCAGGACTTCCTGACCATGTTGAGAACAGTGCCATTCTGTTTGTGGTACCAGGACTTCCTGACCATGTTGAGAACAGTGCCATTCTGTTTGTGGTACCAGGACTTCCTGACCATGTTGAGAACAGTGCCAGTCTGTTTGCGATATCAGGACTTCCTGACCATGTTGAGAACAGTGCCAGTCTGTTTGTGGTACCAGGACTTCCTGAGCATGTTGAGAACAGTGCCAGTCTGTTTGTGGTATCAGGACTTCCTGAGCATGTTGAGAACAGTGCCAGTCTGTTTGTGGTACCAGGACTTCCTGAGCATGTTGAGAACAGTGCCAGTCTGTTTGTGGTACCAGGACTTCCTGAGCATGTTGAGAACAGTGCCAGTCTGGTTGTGGTACCAGGACTTCCTGAGCATGTTGAGAACAGTGCCAGTCTCTTTGTGGTACCAGGACTTCCTGACCATGTTGAGAACAGTGCCAGTCTGTTTGTGATATCAGGACTTCCTGAGCATGTTGAGAACAGTGCCAGTCTGTTTTTGGTACCAGGACTTCCTGAGCATGTTAAGAACAGTGCCAGTCTGTTTGTGATATCAGGACTTCCTGAGCATGTTGAGAACAGTGCCAGTCTGTTAATCGTATCAGGACTTCCTGAGCATGTTGAGAACAGTGCCATTCTGTTTGTGGTACCAGGACTTCCTGAGCATGTTGAGAACAGTGCCAGTCTGTTTGTGGTATCAGGACTTCCTGAGCATGTTGAGAACAGTACCAGTCTGTTTGCGATATCAGGACTTCCTGAGCATGTTGAGGACAGTGCCATTCTGTTAGTGATATCAGCACTTCCTGAGCATGTTGAGAACAGTGCCATTCTGTTTGTGATATCAGTACTTCCTGAGCATGTTGAGAACAGTGCCAGTCTGTTTGCGATATCAGGACTTCCTGAGCATGTTGAGAACAGTGCCATTCTGTTAGTGATACCAGGACTTCCTGAGCATGTTGAGAACAGTGCCAGTCTGTTTGTGGTACCAGGACTTCCTGAGCATGTTGAGAACAGTGCCAGTCTGTTTGTGGTACCAGGACTTCCTGAGCATGTTGAGAACAGTGCCAGTCTGTTTGTGGTACCAGGACTTCCTGACCATGTTGAGAACAGTGCCAGTCTGTTTGTGATATCAGGACTTCCTGAGCATGTTAAGAACAGTGCCAGTCTGTTTGTGATATCAGGACTTCCTGAGCATGTTGAGAACAGTACCAGTCTGTTTGCGATATCAGGACTTCCTGAGCATGTTGAGGACAGTGCCATTCTGTTAGTGATATCAGCACTTCCTGAGCATGTTGAGAACAGTGCCATTCTGTTTGTGATATCAGTACTTCCTGAGCATGTTGAGAACAGTGCCAGTCTGTTTGCGATATCAGGACTTCCTGAGCATGTTGAGAACAGTGCCATTCTGTTAGTGATACCAGGACTTCCTGAGCATGTTGAGAACAGTGCCAGTCTGTTTGTGGTACCAGGACTTCCTGAGCATGTTGAGAACAGTGCCAGTCTGTTTGTGGTACCAGGACTTCCTGAGCATGTTGAGAACAGTGCCAGTCTGTTTGTGGTACCAGGACTTCCTGACCATGTTGAGAACAGTGCCAGTCTGTTTGTGATATCAGGACTTCCTGAGCATGTTGAGAACAGTGCCAGTCTGTTTGTGATATCAGGACTTCCTGAGCATGTTGAGAACAGTACCAGTCTGTTTGTGGTACCAGGACTTCCTGAGCATGTTAAGAACAGTGCCAGTCTGTTTGTGATATCAGGACTTCCTGAGCATGTTGAGAACAGTGCCAGTCTGTTTGTCGTATCAGGACTTCCTGAGCATGTTGAGAACAGTGCCATTATGTTTGTGGTACCAGGACTTCCTGAGCATGTTGAGAACAGTGCCAGTCTGTTTGTGGTATCAGGACTTCCTGAGCATGTTGAGAACAGTACCAGTCTGTTTGCGATATCAGGACTTCCTGAGCATGTTGAGGACAGTGCCATTCTGTTAGTGATATCAGCACTTCCTGAGCATGTTGAGAACAGTGCCATTCTGTTTGTGATATCAGGACTTCCTGAGCATGTTGAGAACAGTGCCAGTCTGTTTGCGATATCAGGACTTCCTGAGCATGTTGAGAACAGTGCCATTCTGTTAGTGATATCAGGACTTCCTGACCATGTTGAGAACAGTGCCATTCTGTTTGTGGTACCAGGACTTCCTGACCATGTTGAGAACAGTGCCAGTCTGTTTGCGATATCAGGACTTCCTGACCATGTTGAGAACAGTGCCAGTCTGTTTGTGGTACCAGGACTTCCTGAGCATGTTAAGAACAGTGCCAGTCTGTTTGTGATATCAGGACTTCCTGAGCATGTTGAGAACAGTGCCAGTCTGTTTGTCGTATCAGGACTTCCTGAGCATGTTGAGAACAGTGCCATTCTGTTTGTGGTATCAGGACTTCCTGAGCATGTTGAGAACAGTACCAGTCTGTTTGCGATATCAGGACTTCCTGAGCATGTTGAGGACAGTGCCATTCTGTTAGTGATATCAGCACTTCCTGAGCATGTTGAGAACAGTGCCAGTCTGTTTGTGGTATCAGGACTTCCTGAGCATGTTTAGAACAGTGCCAGTCTGTTTGTGGTACCAGGACTTCCTGAGAATGTTGAGAACAGTACCAGTCTGTTTGCGATATCAGGACTTCCTGAGCATGTTGAGGACAGTGCCATTCTGTTTGTGATATCAGCACTTCCTGAGCGTGTTGAGAACAGTGCCATTCTGTTTGTGGTACCAGGACTTCCTGAGCATGTTGAGAACATTGCCATTCTGTTAGTGATATCAGGACTTCCTGACCATGTTGAGAACAGTGCCATTCTGTTTGTGGTACCAGGACTTCCTGACCATGTTGAGAACAGTGCCATTCTGTTTGTGGTACCAGGACTTCCGGACCATGTTGAGAACAGTGCCAGTCTGTTTGCGATATCAGGACTTCCTGACCATGTTGAGAACAGTGCCAGTCTGTTTGTGGTACCAGGACTTCCTGAGCATGTTGAGAACAGTGCCAGTCTGTTTGTGGTATCAGGACTTCCTGAGCATGTTGAGAACAGTGCCAGTCTGTTTGTGGTACCAGGACTTCCTGAGCATGTTGAGAACAGTGCCAGTCTGTTTGTGGTACCAGGACTTCCTGAGCATGTTGAGAACAGTGCCAGTCTGGTTGTGGTACCAGGACTTCCTGAGCATGTTGAGAACAGTGCCAGTCTCTTTGTGGTACCAGGACTTCCTGACCATGTTGAGAACAGTGCCAGTCTGTTTGTGATATCAGGACTTCCTGAGCATGTTGAGAACAGTGCCAGTCTGTTTTTGGTACCAGGACTTCCTGAGCATGTTAAGAACAGTGCCAGTCTGTTTGTGATATCAGGACTTCCTGAGCATGTTGAGAACAGTGCCAGTCTGTTAATCGTATCAGGACTTCCTGAGCATGTTGAGAACAGTGCCATTCTGTTTGTGGTACCAGGACTTCCTGAGCATGTTGAGAACAGTGCCAGTCTGTTTGTTGTATCAGGACTTCCTGAGCATGTTGAGAACAGTACCAGTCTGTTTGCGATATCAGGACTTCCTGAGCATGTTGAGGACAGTGCCATTCTGTTAGTGATATCAGCACTTCCTGAGCATGTTGAGAACAGTGCCATTCTGTTTGTGATATCAGTACTTCCTGAGCATGTTGAGAACAGTGCCAGTCTGTTTGCGATATCAGGACTTCCTGAGCATGTTGAGAACAGTGCCATTCTGTTAGTGATACCAGGACTTCCTGAGCATGTTGAGAACAGTGCCAGTCTGTTTGTGGTACCAGGACTTCCTGAGCATGTTGAGAACAGTGCCAGTCTGTTTGTGGTACCAGGACTTCCTGAGCATGTTGAGAACAGTGCCAGTCTGTTTGTGGTACCAGGACTTCCTGACCATGTTGAGAACAGTGCCAGTCTGTTTGTGATATCAGGACTTCCTGAGCATGTTAAGAACAGTGCCAGTCTGTTTGTGATATCAGGACTTCCTGAGCATGTTGAGAACAGTACCAGTCTGTTTGCGATATCAGGACTTCCTGAGCATGTTGAGGACAGTGCCATTCTGTTAGTGATATCAGCACTTCCTGAGCATGTTGAGAACAGTGCCATTCTGTTTGTGATATCAGTACTTCCTGAGCATGTTGAGAACAGTGCCAGTCTGTTTGCGATATCAGGACTTCCTGAGCATGTTGAGAACAGTGCCATTCTGTTAGTGATACCAGGACTTCCTGAGCATGTTGAGAACAGTGCCAGTCTGTTTGTGGTACCAGGACTTCCTGAGCATGTTGAGAACAGTGCCAGTCTGTTTGTGGTACCAGGACTTCCTGAGCATGTTGAGAACAGTGCCAGTCTGTTTGTGGTACCAGGACTTCCTGACCATGTTGAGAACAGTGCCAGTTTGTTTGTGATATCAGGACTTCCTGAGCATGTTGAGAACAGTGCCAGTCTGTTTGTGATATCAGGACTTCCTGAGCATGTTGAGAACAGTACCAGTCTGTTTGTGGTACCAGGACTTCCTGAGCATGTTAAGAACAGTGCCAGTCTGTTTGTGATATCAGGACTTCCTGAGCATGTTGAGAACAGTGCCAGTCTGTTTGTCGTATCAGGACTTCCTGAGCATGTTGAGAACAGTGCCATTATGTTTGTGGTACCAGGACTTCCTGAGCATGTTGAGAACAGTGCCAGTCTGTTTGTGGTATCAGGACTTCCTGAGCATGTTGAGAACAGTACCAGTCTGTTTGCGATATCAGGACTTCCTGAGCATGTTGAGGACAGTGCCATTCTGTTAGTGATATCAGCACTTCCTGAGCATGTTGAGAACAGTGCCATTCTGTTTGTGATATCAGGACTTCCTGAGCATGTTGAGAACAGTGCCAGTCTGTTTGCGATATCAGGACTTCCTGAGCATGTTGAGAACAGTGCCATTCTGTTAGTGATATCAGGACTTCCTGACCATGTTGAGAACAGTGCCATTCTGTTTGTGGTACCAGGACTTCCTGACCATGTTGAGAACAGTGCCAGTCTGTTTGCGATATCAGGACTTCCTGACCATGTTGAGAACAGTGCCAGTCTGTTTGTGGTACCAGGACTTCCTGAGCATGTTAAGAACAGTGCCAGTCTGTTTGTGATATCAGGACTTCCTGAGCATGTTGAGAACAGTGCCAGTCTGTTTGTCGTATCAGGACTTCCTGAGCATGTTGAGAACAGTACCAGTCTGTTTGCGATATCAGGACTTCCTGAGCATGTTGAGGACAGTGCCATTCTGTTAGTGATATCAGCACTTCCTGAGCATGTTGAGAACAGTGCCATTCTGTTTGTGATATCAGGACTTCCTGAGCATGTTGAGAACAGTGCCAGTCTGTTTGCGATATCAGGACTTCCTGAGCATGTTGAGAACAGTGCCATTCTGTTAGTGATATCAGGACTTCCTGACCATGTTGAGAACAGTGCCATTCTGTTTGTGGTACCAGGACTTCCTGACCATGTTGAGAACAGTGCCAGTCTGTTTGCGATATCAGGACTTCCTGACCATGTTGAGAACAGTGCCAGTCTGTTTGTGGTACCAGGACTTCCTGAGCATGTTAAGAACAGTGCCAGTCTGTTTGTGATATCAGGACTTCCTGAGCATGTTGAGAACAGTGCCAGTCTGTTTGTCGTATCAGGACTTCCTGAGCATGTTGAGAACAGTGCCATTCTGTTTGTGGTATCAGGACTTCCTGAGCATGTTGAGAACAGTACCAGTCTGTTTGCGATATCAGGACTTCCTGAGCATGTTGAGGACAGTGCCATTCTGTTTGTGATATCAGCACTTCCTGAGCGTGTTGAGAACAGTGCCATTCTGTTTGTGATATCAGGACTTCCTGAGCATGTTGAGAACAGTGCCAGTCTGTTTGCGATATCAGGACTTCCTGAGCGTTTTGAGAACAGTGCCATTCTGTTAGTGATATCAGGACTTCCTGACCATGTTGAGAACAGTGCCATTCTGTTTGTGGTACCAGGACTTCCTGACCATGTTGAGAACAGTGCCAGTCTGTTTGCGATATCAGGACTTCCTGAGCATGTTGAGAACAGTGCCAGTCTGTTTGTGGTACCAGGACTTCCTGAGCATGTTGAGAACAGTGCCAGTCTGTTTGTGGTATCAGGACTTCCTGAGCATGTTGAGAACAGTGCCAGTCTGTTTGTGGTACCAGGACTTCCTGAGCATGTTGAGAACAGTGCCAGTCTGTTTATGGTACCAGGACTTCCTGAGCATGTTGAGAACAGTGCCAGTCTGTTTGCAATATCAGGACTTCCTGAGCATGTTGAGAACAGTGCCAGTATGTTTGTGGTACCAGGACTTCCTGAGCATGTTGAGAACAGTACCAGTCTGTTTGCGATATCAGGACTTCCTGAGCATGTTGAGGACAGTGCCATTCTGTTAGTGATATCAGCACTTCCTGAGCATGTTGAGAACAGTGCCATTCTGTTTGTGATATCAGGACTTCCTGAGCATGTTGAGAACAGTGCCAGTCTGTTTGCGATATCAGGACTTCCTGAGCATGTTGAGAACAGTGCCATTCTGTTAGTGATATCAGGACTTCCTGACCATGTTGAGAACAGTGCCATTCTGTTTGTGGTACCAGGACTTCCTGACCATGTTGAGAACAGTGCCAGTCTGTTTGCGATATCAGGACTTCCTGACCATGTTAAGAACAGTGCCAGTCTTTTTGTGGTACCAGGACTTCCTGAGCATGTTGAGAACATTGCCATTCTGTTAGTGATATCAGGACTTCCTGACCATGTTGAGAACAGTGCCATTCTGTTTGTGGTACCAGGACTTCCTGACCATGTTGAGAACAGTGCCATTCTGTTTGTGGTACCAGGACTTCCTGACCATGTTGAGAACAGTGCCAGTCTGTTTGCGATATCAGGACTTCCTGACCATGTTGAGAACAGTGCCAGTCTGTTTGTGGTACCAGGACTTCCTGAGCATGTTGAGAACAGTGCCAGTCTGTTTGTGGTATCAGGACTTCCTGAGCATGTTGAGAACAGTGCCAGTCTGTTTGTGGTACCAGGACTTCCTGAGCATGTTGAGAACAGTATCAGTCTGTTTGTGGTACCAGGACTTCCTGAGCATGTTGAGAACAGTGCCAGTCTGTTTGTGGTACCAGGACTTCCTGAGCATGTTGAGAACAGTGCCAGTCTCTTTGTGGTACCAGGACTTCCTGACCATGTTGAGAACAGTGCAAGTCTGTTTGTGATATCAGGACTTCCTGAGCATGTTGAGAACAGTGCCAGTCTGTTTTTGGTACCAGGACTTCCTGAGCATGTTAAGAACAGTGCCAGTCTGTTTGTGATATCATGACTTCCTGAGCATGTTGAGAACAGTGCCAGTCTGTTAATCGTATCAGGACTTCCTGAGCATGTTGAGAACAGTGCCATTCTGTTTGTGGTACCAGGACTTCCTGAGCATGTTGAGAACAGTGCCAGTCTGTTTGTGGTATCAGGACCTCCTGAGCATGTTGAGAACAGTACCAGTCTGTTTGCGATATCAGGACTTCCTGAGCATGTTGAGGACAGTGCCATTCTGTTAGTGATATCAGCACTTCCTGAGCATGTTGAGAACAGTGCCATTCTGTTTGTGATATCAGTACTTCCTGAGCATGTTGAGAACAGTGCCAGTCTGTTTGCGATATCAGGACTTCCTGAGCATGTTGAGAACAGTGCCATTCTGTTAGTGATACCAGGACTTCCTGAGCATGTTGAGAACAGTGCCAGTCTGTTTGTGGTACCAGGACTTCCTGAGCATGTTGAGAACAGTGCCAGTCTGTTTGTGGTACCAGGACTTCCTGAGCATGTTGACAACAGTGCCAGTCTGTTTATGGTACCAGGACTTCCTGACCATGTTGAGAACAGTGCCAGTCTGTTTGTGATATCAGGACTTCCTGAGCATGTTGAGAACAGTGCCAGTCTGTTTGTGATATCAGGACTTCCTGAGCATGTTGAGAACAGTTCCAGTCTGTTTGTGGTACCAGGACTTCCTGAGCATGTTAAGAACAGTGCCAGTCTGTTTGTGATATCAGGACTTCCTGAGCATGTTGAGAACAGTGCCAGTCTGTTAGTGATATCAGGACTTCCTGACCATGTTGAGAACAGTGCCATTCTGTTTGTGGTACCAGGACTTCCTGACCATGTTGAGAACAGTGCCAGTCTGTTTGCGATATCAGGACTTCCTGACCATGTTGAGAACAGTGCCAGTCTGTTTGTGGTACCAGGACTTCCTGAGCATGTTAAGAACAGTGCCAGTCTGTTTGTGATATCAGGACTTCCTGAGCATGTTGAGAACAGTGCCAGTCTGTTTGTCGTATCAGGACTTCCTGAGCATGTTGAGAACAGTGCCATTCTGTTTGTGGTATCAGGACTTCCTGAGCATGTTGAGAACAGTACCAGTCTGTTTGCGATATCAGGACTTCCTGAGCATGTTGAGGACAGTGCCATTCTGTTAGTGATATCAGCACTTCCTGAGCATGTTGAGAACAGTGCCAGTCTGTTTGTGGTATCAGGACTTCCTGAGCATGTTTAGAACAGTGCCAGTCTGTTTGTGGTACCAGGACTTCCTGAGAATGTTGAGAACAGTACCAGTCTGTTTGCGATATCAGGACTTCCTGAGCATGTTGAGGACAGTGCCATTCTGTTTGTGATATCAGCACTTCCTGAGCGTGTTGAGAACAGTGCCATTCTGTTTGTGATATCAGGACTTCCTGAGCATGTTGAGAACAGTGCCAGTCTGTTTGCGATATCAGGACTTCCTGAGCGTTTTGAGAACAGTGCCATTCTGTTAGTGATATCAGGACTTCCTGACCATGTTGAGAACAGTGCCATTCTGTTTGTGGTACCAGGACTTCCTGACCATGTTGAGAACAGTGCCAGTCTGTTTGCGATATCAGGACTTCCTGAGCATGTTGAGAACAGTGCCAGTCTGTTTGTGGTACCAGGACTTCCTGAGCATGTTGAGAACAGTGCCAGTCTGTTTGTGGTATCAGGACTTCCTGAGCATGTTGAGAACAGTGCCAGTCTGTTTGTGGTACCAGGACTTCCTGAGCATGTTGAGAACAGTGCCAGTCTGTTTATGGTACCAGGACTTCCTGAGCATGTTGAGAACAGTGCCAGTCTGTTTGCAATATCAGGACTTCCTGAGCATGTTGAGAACAGTGCCAGTATGTTTGTGGTACCAGGACTTCCTGAGCATGTTGAGAACAGTACCAGTCTGTTTGCGATATCAGGACTTCCTGAGCATGTTGAGGACAGTGCCATTCTGTTAGTGATATCAGCACTTCCTGAGCATGTTGAGAACAGTGCCATTCTGTTTGTGATATCAGGACTTCCTGAGCATGTTGAGAACAGTGCCAGTCTGTTTGCGATATCAGGACTTCCTGAGCATGTTGAGAACAGTGCCATTCTGTTAGTGATATCAGGACTTCCTGACCATGTTGAGAACAGTGCCATTCTGTTTGTGGTACCAGGACTTCCTGACCATGTTGAGAACAGTGCCAGTCTGTTTGCGATATCAGGACTTCCTGACCATGTTAAGAACAGTGCCAGTCTTTTTGTGGTACCAGGACTTCCTGAGCATGTTGAGAACATTGCCATTCTGTTAGTGATATCAGGACTTCCTGACCATGTTGAGAACAGTGCCATTCTGTTTGTGGTACCAGGACTTCCTGACCATGTTGAGAACAGTGCCATTCTGTTTGTGGTACCAGGACTTCCTGACCATGTTGAGAACAGTGCCAGTCTGTTTGCGATATCAGGACTTCCTGACCATGTTGAGAACAGTGCCAGTCTGTTTGTGGTACCAGGACTTCCTGAGCATGTTGAGAACAGTGCCAGTCTGTTTGTGGTATCAGGACTTCCTGAGCATGTTGAGAACAGTGCCAGTCTGTTTGTGGTACCAGGACTTCCTGAGCATGTTGAGAACAGTATCAGTCTGTTTGTGGTACCAGGACTTCCTGAGCATGTTGAGAACAGTGCCAGTCTGTTTGTGGTACCAGGACTTCCTGAGCATGTTGAGAACAGTGCCAGTCTCTTTGTGGTACCAGGACTTCCTGACCATGTTGAGAACAGTGCAAGTCTGTTTGTGATATCAGGACTTCCTGAGCATGTTGAGAACAGTGCCAGTCTGTTTTTGGTACCAGGACTTCCTGAGCATGTTAAGAACAGTGCCAGTCTGTTTGTGATATCATGACTTCCTGAGCATGTTGAGAACAGTGCCAGTCTGTTAATCGTATCAGGACTTCCTGAGCATGTTGAGAACAGTGCCATTCTGTTTGTGGTACCAGGACTTCCTGAGCATGTTGAGAACAGTGCCAGTCTGTTTGTGGTATCAGGACTTCCTGAGCATGTTGAGAACAGTACCAGTCTGTTTGCGATATCAGGACTTCCTGAGCATGTTGAGGACAGTGCCATTCTGTTAGTGATATCAGCACTTCCTGAGCATGTTGAGAACAGTGCCATTCTGTTTGTGATATCAGTACTTCCTGAGCATGTTGAGAACAGTGCCAGTCTGTTTGCGATATCAGGACTTCCTGAGCATGTTGAGAACAGTGCCATTCTGTTAGTGATACCAGGACTTCCTGAGCATGTTGAGAACAGTGCCAGTCTGTTTGTGGTACCAGGACTTCCTGAGCATGTTGAGAACAGTGCCAGTCTGTTTGTGGTACCAGGACTTCCTGAGCATGTTGACAACAGTGCCAGTCTGTTTATGGTACCAGGACTTCCTGACCATGTTGAGAACAGTGCCAGTCTGTTTGTGATATCAGGACTTCCTGAGCATGTTGAGAACAGTGCCAGTCTGTTTGTGATATCAGGACTTCCTGAGCATGTTGAGAACAGTACCAGTCTGTTTGTGGTACCAGGACTTCCTGACCATGTTAAGAACAGTGCCAGTCTGTTTGTGGTATCAGGACTTCCTGAGCATGTTGAGAACAGTACCAGTCTGTTTGCGATATCAGGACTTCCTGAGCATTTTGAGGACAGTGCCATTCTGTTAGTGATATCAGCACTTCCTGAGCATGTTGAGAACAGTGCCATTCTGTTTGTGATATCAGGACTTCCTGAGCATGTTGAGAACAGTGCCAGTCTGTTTGCGATATCAGGACTTCCTGAGCATGTTGAGAACAGTGCCATTCTGTTTGTGGTACCAGGACTTCCTGACCATGTTGAGAACAGTGCCAGTCTGTTTGCGATATCAGGACTTCCTGACCATGTTGAGAACAGTGCCAGTCTGTTTGTGGTACCAGGACTTCCTGAGCATGTTAAGAACAGTGCCAGTCTGTTTGTGATATCAGGACTTCCTGAGCATGTTGAGAACAGTGCCAGTCTGTTTGTCGTATCAGGACTTCCTGAGCATGTTGAGAACAGTGCCATTCTGTTTGTGGTATCAGGACTTCCTGAGCATGTTGAGAACAGTACCAGTCTGTTTGCGATATCAGGACTTCCTGAGCATGTTGAGGACAGTGCCATTCTGTTAGTGATATCAGCACTTCCTGAGCATGTTGAGAACAGTGCCAGTCTGTTTGTGGTATCAGGACTTCCTGAGCATGTTTAGAACAGTGCCAGTCTGTTTGTGGTACCAGGACTTCCTGAGAATGTTGAGAACAGTACCAGTCTGTTTGCGATATCAGGACTTCCTGAGCATGTTGAGGACAGTGCCATTCTGTTAGTGATATCAGCACTTCCTGAGCGTGTTGAGAACAGTGCCATTCTGTTTGTGATATCAGGACTTCCTGAGCATGTTGAGAACAGTGCCAGTCTGTTTGCGATATCAGGACTTCCTGAGCGTTTTGAGAACAGTGCCATTCTGTTAGTGATATCAGGACTTCCTGACCATGTTGAGAACAGTGCCATTCTGTTTGTGGTACCAGGACTTCCTGACCATGTTGAGAACAGTGCCAGTCTGTTTGCGATATCAGGACTTCCTGAGCATGTTGAGAACAGTGCCAGTCTGTTTGTGGTACCAGGACTTCCTGAGCATGTTGAGAACAGTGCCAGTCTGTTTGTGGTATCAGGACTTCCTGAGCATGTTGAGAACAGTGCCAGTCTGTTTGTGGTACCAGGACTTCCTGAGCATGTTGAGAACAGTGCCAGTCTGTTTATGGTACCAGGACTTCCTGAGCATGTTGAGAACAGTGCCAGTCTGTTTGCAATATCAGGACTTCCTGAGCATGTTGAGAACAGTGCCAGTCTGTTTGTGGTACCAGGACTTCCTGAGCATGTTGAGAACAGTGCCAGTCTGTTTGTGATATCAGGACTTCCTGAGCATGTTCAGAACAGTGCCAGTCTGTTTGTGATATCAGGACTTCCTGAGCATGTTGAGAACAGTGCCAGTCTGTTTGTGCTATCCGGACTTCCTGAGAATGTTGAGAACCGTACAGTCTGTTTGCGATATCAGGACTTCCTGAGCATGTTGAGGACAGTGCCATTCTGTTAGTTATATCAGCACTTCCTGAGCATGTTGAGAACAGTGCCATTCTGTTTGTGATATCAGGACTTCCTGAGCATGTTGAGAACCGTGCCAGTCTGTTTGCGATATCAGGACTTCCTGAGCATGTTGAGAACAGTGCCATTCTGTTAGTGATATCAGGACTTCCTGACAATGTTGAGAACAGTGCCATTCTGTTTGTGGTACCAGGACTTCCTGACCATGTTGAGAACAGTGCCAGTCTGTTTGCGATATCAGGACTTCCTGAGCATGTTGAGAACAGTGCCAGTCTGTTTGTGGTACCAGGACGTCCTGAGCATGTTGAGAACAGTGCCAGTCTGTTTGTGGTATCAGGACTTCCTGAGCATGTTGAGAACAGTGCAAGTCTGTTTGTGGTACCAGGACTTCCTGAGCATGTTGAGAAAAGTGCCAGTCTGTTTATGGTACCAGGACTTCCTGAGCATGTTGAGAACAGTGCCAGTCTGTTTGCGATATCAGGACTTCCTGTGCATGTTGAGAACAGTGCCAGTCTGTTTGTGGTACCAGGACTTCCTGAGCATGTTGAGAAAAGTGCCAGTCTGTTTGTGGTACCAGGACTTGCTGAGCATGTTGAGAACAGTGCCAGTCTGTTTGTGGTACCAGGACTTCCTGAGCATGTTGAGAACAGTGCCAGTCTGTTTGTGATATCAGGACTTCCTGTGCATGTTGAGAACAGTGCCATTCTGTTTGCGATATCAGGACTTCCTGAGCATGTTGAGAACAGTGCCAGTCTGTTTGTGATATCAGGACTTCCTGAGCATGTTGAGAACAGTGCCAGTCTGTTTGTGATATCAGGACTTCCTGAGCATGTTGAGAACAGTGCCATTCTGTTTTGGTACCAGGACTTCCTGACCATGTTGAGAACAGTGCCAGTCTGTTTGCGATATCAGGACTTCCTGAGCATGTTGAGAACAGTGCCAGTCTGTTTGTGGTACCAGGACTTCCTGAGCATGTTGAGAACAGTGCCAGTCTGTTTGTGGTATCAGGACTTCCTGAGCATGTTGAGAACAGTGCCAGTCTGTTTGTGGTACCAGGACTTCCTGAGCATGTTGAGAACAGTGCCAGTCTGTTTGTGGTACCAGGACTTCCTGAGCATGTTGAGAACAGTGCCAGTCTGTTTGTGGTACCAGGACTTCCTGAGCATGTTGAGAACAGTGGCAGTCTGTTTATGGTACCAGGACTTCCTGAGCATGTTGAGAACAGTGCCAGTCTGTTTGCGATATCAGGACTTCCTGAGCATGTTGAGAACAGTGCCATTCTGTTTGTGGTACCAGGACTTCCTGAGCATGTTGAGAACAGTGCCAGTCTGTTTATGATATCAGGACTTCCTTTGCATGTTGAGAACAGTGCCAGTCTGTTTGTGATATCAGGACTTCCTGAGCATGTTGAGAACAGTGCCAGTCTGTTTGTGCTATCCGGACTTCCTGAGAATGTTGAGAACCGTACAGTCTGTTTGCGATATCAGGACTTCCTGAGCATGTTGAGGACAGTGCCATTCTGTTAGTGATATCAGGACTTCCTGAGCATGTTGAGAACCGTGCCAGTCTGTTTGCGATATCAGGACTTCCTGAGCATGTTGATAACAGTGCCATTCTGTTAGTGATATCAGGACTTCCTGACCATGTTGAGAACAGTGCCATTCTGTTTGTGGTACCAGGACTTCCTGACCATGTTGAGAACAGTGCCAGTCTGTTTGCGCTATCAGGACTTCCTGAGCATGTTGAGAACAGTGCCAGTCTGTTTGTGGTACCAGGACTTCCTGAGCATGTTGAGAACAGTGCAAGTCTGTTTGTGGTACCAGGACTTCCTGAGCATGTTGAGAACAGTGCCAGTCTGTTTGTGGTATCAGGACTTCCTGAGCATGTTGAGAACAGTGCAAGTCTGTTTGTGGTACCAGGACTTCCTGAGCATGTTGAGAACAGTGCCAGTCTGTTTATGGTACCAGGACTTCCTGAGCATGTTGAGAACAGTGCCAGTCTGTTTGCGATATCAGGACTTCCTGAGCATGTTGAGAACAGTGCCAGTCTGTTTGTGGTACCAGGACTTCCTGAGCATGTTGAGAAAAGTGCCAGTCTGTTTGTGGTACCAGGACTTGCTGAGCATGTTGAGAACAGTGCCAGTCTGTTTGTGGTACCAGGACTTCCTGAGCATGTTGAGATCAGTGCCAGTCTGTTTGTGATATCAGGACTTCCTGTGCATGTTGAGAACAGTGCCATTCTGTTTGCGATATCAGGACTTCCTGAGCATGTTGAGAACAGTGCCAGTCTGTTTGTGATATCAGGACTTCCTGAGCATGTTGAGAACAGTGCCAGTCTGTTTGTGATATCAGGACTTCCTGAGCATGTTGAGAACAGTGCCATTCTGTTAGTGATATCAGGACTTCCTGAGCATGTTGAGAACAGTGCCAGTCTGTTTGTGGTATCAGGACTTCCTGAGAATGTTGAGAATAGTACCAGTCTGTTTGCGATATCAGGACTTCCTGAGCATGTTGAGGACTGTGCCATTCTGTTAGTGATATCAGCACTTCCTGAGCATGTTGAGAACAGTGCCATTCTGTTTGTGATATCAGGACTTCCTGAGCATGTTGAGAACAGTGCCAGTCTGTTTGCGATATCAGGACTTCCTGAGCATGTTGAGAACAGTGCCATTCTGTTAGTGATATCAGGACTTCCTGACCATGTTGAGAACAGTGCCAGTCTGTTTGTGGTACCAGGACTTCCTGAGCATGTTGAGAACAGTGCCAGTCTGTTTGTGGTACCAGGACTTCCTGAGCATGTTGAGAACAGTGCCAGTCTGTTTGCAATACCAGGACTTCCTGAGCATGTTGAGAACAGTGCCAGTCTGTTTGTGGTACCAGGACTTCCTGAGCATGTTGAGAACAGTGCCAGTCTGTTTGTGATATCAGGACTTCCTGAGCATGTTCAGAACAGTGCCAGTCTGTTTGTGATATCAGGACTTCCTGAGCATGTTGAGAACAGTGCCAGTCTGTTTGTGCTATCCGGACTTCCTGAGAATGTTGAGAACCGTACAGTCTGTTTGCGATATCAGGACTTCCTGAGCATGTTGAGGACAGTGCCATTCTGTTAGTTATATCAGCACTTCCTGAGCATGTTGAGAACAGTGCCATTCTGTTTGTGATATCAGGACTTCCTGAGCATGTTGAGAACCGTGCCAGTCTGTTTGCGATATCAGGACTTCCTGAGCATGTTGAGAACAGTGCCATTCTGTTAGTGATATCAGGACTTCCTGACAATGTTGAGAACAGTGCCATTCTGTTTGTGGTACCAGGACTTCCTGACCATGTTGAGAACAGTGCCAGTCTGTTTGCGATATCAGGACTTCCTGAGCATGTTGAGAACAGTGCCAGTCTGTTTGTGGTACCAGGACGTCCTGAGCATGTTGAGAACAGTGCCAGTCTGTTTGTGGTATCAGGACTTCCTGAGCATGTTGAGAACAGTGCCAGTCTGTTTGTGGTACCAGGACTTCCTGAGCATGTTGAGAACAGTGCCAGTCTGTTTATGGTACCAGGACTTCCTGAGCATGTTGAGAACAGTGCCAGTCTGTTTGCGATATCAGGACTTCCTGTGCATGTTGAGAACAGTGCCAGTCTGTTTGTGGTACCAGGACTTCCTGAGCATGTTGAGAAAAGTGCCAGTCTGTTTGTGGTACCAGGACTTGCTGAGCATGTTGAGAACAGTGCCAGTCTGTTTGTGGTACCAGGACTTCCTGAGCATGTTGAGAACAGTGCCAGTCTGTTTGTGATATCAGGACTTCCTGTGCATGTTGAGAACAGTGCCATTCTGTTTGCGATATCAGGACTTCCTGAGCATGTTGAGAACAGTGCCAGTCTGTTTGTGATATCAGGACTTCCTGAGCATGTTGAGAACAGTGCCAGTCTGTTTGTGATATCAGGACTTCCTGAGCATGTTGAGAACAGTGCCATTCTGTTTTGGTACCAGGACTTCCTGACCATGTTGAGAACAGTGCCAGTCTGTTTGCGATATCAGGACTTCCTGAGCATGTTGAGAACAGTGCCAGTCTGTTTGTGGTACCAGGACTTCCTGAGCATGTTGAGAACAGTGCCAGTCTGTTTGTGGTATCAGGACTTCCTGAGCATGTTGAGAACAGTGCCAGTCTGTTTGTGGTACCAGGACTTCCTGAGCATGTTGAGAACAGTGCCAGTCTGTTTGTGGTACCAGGACTTCCTGAGCATGTTGAGAACAGTGCCAGTCTGTTTGTGGTACCAGGACTTCCTGAGCATGTTGAGAACAGTGGCAGTCTGTTTATGGTACCAGGACTTCCTGAGCATGTTGAGAACAGTGCCAGTCTGTTTGCGATATCAGGACTTCCTGAGCATGTTGAGAACAGTGCCATTCTGTTTGTGGTACCAGGACTTCCTGAGCATGTTGAGAACAGTGCCAGTCTGTTTATGATATCAGGACTTCCTTTGCATGTTGAGAACAGTGCCAGTCTGTTTGTGATATCAGGACTTCCTGAGCATGTTGAGAACAGTGCCAGTCTGTTTGTGCTATCCGGACTTCCTGAGAATGTTGAGAACCGTACAGTCTGTTTGCGATATCAGGACTTCCTGAGCATGTTGAGGACAGTGCCATTCTGTTAGTGATATCAGGACTTCCTGAGCATGTTGAGAACCGTGCCAGTCTGTTTGCGATATCAGGACTTCCTGAGCATGTTGATAACAGTGCCATTCTGTTAGTGATATCAGGACTTCCTGACGATGTTGAGAACAGTGCCATTCTGTTTGTGGTACCAGGACTTCCTGACCATGTTGAGAACAGTGCCAGTCTGTTTGCGCTATCAGGACTTCCTGAGCATGTTGAGAACAGTGCCAGTCTGTTTGTGGTACCAGGACTTCCTGAGCATGTTGAGAACAGTGCAAGTCTGTTTGTGGTACCAGGACTTCCTGAGCATGTTGAGAACAGTGCCAGTCTGTTTGTGGTATCAGGACTTCCTGAGCATGTTGAGAACAGTGCAAGTCTGTTTGTGGTACCAGGACTTCCTGAGCATGTTGAGAACAGTGCCAGTCTGTTTATGGTACCAGGACTTCCTGAGCATGTTGAGAACAGTGCCAGTCTGTTTGCGATATCAGGACTTCCTGAGCATGTTGAGAACAGTGCCAGTCTGTTTGTGGTACCAGGACTTCCTGAGCATGTTGAGAAAAGTGCCAGTCTGTTTGTGGTACCAGGACTTGCTGAGCATGTTGAGAACAGTGCCAGTCTGTTTGTGGTACCAGGACTTCCTGAGCATGTTGAGATCAGTGCCAGTCTGTTTGTGATATCAGGACTTCCTGTGCATGTTGAGAACAGTGCCATTCTGTTTGCGATATCAGGACTTCCTGAGCATGTTGAGAACAGTGCCAGTCTGTTTGTGATATCAGGACTTCCTGAGCATGTTGAGAACAGTGCCAGTCTGTTTGTGATATCAGGACTTCCTGAGCATGTTGAGAACAGTGCCATTCTGTTAGTGATATCAGGACTTCCTGAGCATGTTGAGAACAGTGCCAGTCTGTTTGTGGTATCAGGACTTCCTGAGAATGTTGAGAATAGTACCAGTCTGTTTGCGATATCAGGACTTCCTGAGCATGTTGAGGACTGTGCCATTCTGTTAGTGATATCAGCACTTCCTGAGCATGTTGAGAACAGTGCCATTCTGTTTGTGATATCAGGACTTCCTGAGCATGTTGAGAACAGTGCCAGTCTGTTTGCGATATCAGGACTTCCTGAGCATGTTGAGAACAGTGCCATTCTGTTAGTGATATCAGGACTTCCTGACCATGTTGAGAACAGTGCCAGTCTGTTTGTGGTACCAGGACTTCCTGAGCATGTTGAGAACAGTGCCAGTCTGTTTGTGGTACCAGGACTTCCTGAGCATGTTGAGAACAGTGCCAGTCTGTTTGTGGTACCAGGTCTTCCTGAGCATGTTGAGAACAGTGCCAGTCTGTTTGTGGTACCAGGACTTCCTGAGCATGTTGAGAACAGTGCCAGTCTGTTTGTGGTACCAGGTCTTCCTGAGCATGTGGGAACAGTGCCAGTCTGTTTGTGGTACCAGGACTTCCTGAGCATGTTGAGAACAGTGCCAGTCTGTTTATGGTACCAGGACTTCCTGAGCATGTTGAGAACAGTGCCAGTCTGTTTGCGATATCAGGACTTCCTGAGCATGTTGAGAACAGTGCCAGTCTGTTTGTGGTACCAGGACTTCCTGAGCATGTTGAGAACAGTGCCAGTCTGTTTGTGGTACCAGGACTTCCTGAGCATGTTGAGAACAGTGCCAGTCTGTTTGTGATATCAGGACTTCCTTAGCATGTTGAGAACAGTGCCAGTCTGTTTGTGATATCAGGACTTCCTGAGCATGTTGAGAACAGTGCCAGTCTGTTTGTGCTATCCGGACTTCCTGAGAATGTTGAGAACCGTACAGTCTGTTTGCGATATCAGGACTTCCTGAGCATGTTGAGAACAGTGCCAGTCTGTTTGTGGTACCAGGACTTCCTGAGCATGTTGAGAACAGTGCCAGTCTGTTTGCGATATCAGGACTTCCTGAGCATGTTGAGAACAGTGCCAGTCTGTTTGTGGTACCAGGACTTCCTGAGCATGTTGAGAACCGTGCCAGTCTGTTAGTGATATCAGGACTTCCTGACCATGTTGAGAACAGTGCCATTCTGTTTGTGGTACCAGGACTTCCTGACCATGTTGAGAACAGTGCCAGTCTGTTTGCGATATCAGGACTTCCTGAGCATGTTGAGAACAGTGCCAGTCTGTTTGTGGTACCAGGACTTCCTGAGCATGTTGAGAACAGTGCCAGTCTGTTTGTGGTATCAGGACTTCCTGAGCATGTTGAGAACAGTGCAAGTCTGTTTGTGGTACCAGGACTTCCTGAGCATGTTGAGAACAGTGCCAGTCTGTTTATGGTACCAGGACTTCCTGAGCATGTTGAGAACAGTGCCAGTCTGTTTGCGATATCAGGACTTCCTGAGCATGTTGAGAACAGTGCCAGTCTGTTTGTGGTACCAGGACTTCCTGAGCATGTTGAGAAAAGTGCCAGTCTGTTTGTGGTACCAGGACTTGCTGAGCATGTTGAGAACAGTGCCAGTCTGTTTGTGGTACCAGGACTTCCTGAGCATGTTGAGAACAGTGCCAGTCTGTTTGTGATATCAGGACTTCCTGTGCATGTTGAGAACAGTGCCATTCTGTTTGCGATATCAGGACTTCCTGAGCATGTTGAGAACAGTGCCAGTCTGTTTGTGATATCAGGACTTCCTGAGCATGTTGAGAACAGTGCCAGTCTGTTTGTGATATCAGGACTTCCTGAGCATGTTGAGAACAGTGCCATTCTGTTATTGATATCAGGACTTCCTGAGCATGTTGAGAACAGTGCCAGTCTGTTTGTGGTACCAGGACTTCCTGACCATGTTGAGAACAGTGCCATTCTGTTTGTGGTACCAGGACTTCCTGACCATGTTGAGAACAGTGCCAGTCTGTTTGCGATATCAGGACTTCCTGAGCATGTTGAGAACAGTGCCAGTCTGTTTGTGGTACCAGGACTTCCTGAGCATGTTGAGAACAGTGCCAGTCTGTTTGTGGTATCAGGACTTCCTGAGCATGTTGAGAACAGTGCCAGTCTGTTTGTGGTACCAGGACTTCCTGAGCATGTTGAGAACAGTGCCAGTCTGTTTGTGGTACCAGGACTTCCTGAGCATGTTGAGAACAGTGCCAGTCTGTTTGTGGTACCAGGACATCCTGAGCATGTTGAGAACAGTGCCAGTCTGTTTGTGATATCAGGACTTCCTGACCATGTTGAGAACAGTGCCAGTCTGTTTGTGATATCAGGACTTCCTGAGCATGTTGAGAACAGTGCCAGTCTGTTTGTGGTACCAGGACTTCCTGAGCATGTTGAGAAAAGTGCCAGTCTGTTTGTGATATCAGGACTTCCTGAGCATGTTGAGAACAGTGCCAGTCTGTTTGTCGTATCAGGACTTCCTGAGCATGTTGAGCACAGTGCCATTCTGTTTGTGGTACCAGGACTTCCTGACCATGTTGAGAACAGTGCCATTCTGTTTGTGGTACCAGGACTTCCTGACCATGTTGAGAACAGTGCCAGTCTGTTTGCGATATCAGGACTTCCTGAGCATGTTGACAACAGTGCCAGTCTGTTTGTGGTACCAGGACTTCCTGAGCATGTTGAGAACAGTGCAAGTCTGTTTGTGGTATCAGGACTTCCCGAGCATGTTGAGAACAGTGCCAGTCTGTTTGTGGTACCAGGACTTCCTGAGCATGTTGAGAACAGTGCCAGTATAGTTGTCGTATCAGGACTTCCTGAGCATGTTGAGAACAGTGCCATTCTGTTTGTGGTACCAGGACTTCCTGAGCATGTTGAGAACAGTGCCAGACTGTTTGTGGTATCAGGACTTCCTGAGAATGTTGAGAATAGTACCAGTCTGTTTGCGATATCAGGACATCCTGAGCATGTTGAGGACAGTGCCATTCTGTTAGTGATATCAGCACTTCCTGATTATGTTGAGAACAGTGCCATTCTGTTTGTGATATCAGGACTTCCTGAGCATGTTGAGAACAGTGCCAGTCTGTTTGCGATATCAGGACTTCCTGAGCATGTTGAGAACAGTGCCATTCTGTTAGTGATATCAGGACTTCCTGACCATGTTGAGAACAGTGCCATTCTGTTTGTGGTACCAGGACTTCCTGACCATGTTGAGAACAGTGCCATTCTGTTTGTGGTACCAGGACTTCCTGACCATGTTGAGAACAGTGCCAGTCTGTTTGCGATATCAGGACTTCCTGAGCATGTTGAGAACAGTACCAGTCTGTTTGCGATATCAGGACTTCCTGAGCATGTTGAGGACAGTGCCATTCTGTTAGTGATATCAGCACTTCCTGAGCATGTTGAGAACAGTGCCATTCTGTTTGTGATATCAGGACTTCCTGAGCATGTTGAGAACAGTGCCAGTCTGTTTGCGATATCAGGACTTCCTGAGCATGTTGAGAACAGTGCCATTCTGTTAGTGATACCAGGACTTCCTGAGCATGTTGAGAACAGTGCCAGTCTGTTTGTGGAACCAGGACTTCCTGAGCATGTTGAGAACAGTGCCAGTGTGTTTGTGGTACCAGGACTTCCTGAGCATGTTGAGAACAGTGCCAGTCTGTTTGTGGTACCAGGACTTCCTGACCATGTTGAGAACAGTGCGAGTCTGTTTGTGATATCAGGACTTCCTGAGCATGTTGAGAACAGTGCCAGTCTGTTTGTGATATCAGGACTTCCTGAGCATGTTGAGAACAGTGCCAGTCTGTTTGTGGTACCAGGACTTCCTGAGCATGTTAAGAACAGTGCCAGTCTGTTTGTGATATCAGGACTTCCTGAGCATGTTGAGAACAGTGCCAGTCTGTTTGTCGTATCAGGACTTCCTGAGCATGTTGAGAACAGTGCCATTCTGTTTGTGGTACCAGGACTTCCTGAGCATGTTGAGAACAGTGCCAGTCTGTTTGTGGTATCAGGACTTCCTGAGCATGTTGAGAACAGTACCAGTCTGTTTGCGATATCAGGACTTCCTGAGCATGTTGAGGACAGTGCCATTCTGTTAGTGATATCAGCACTTCCTGAGCATGTTGAGAACAGTGCCATTCTGTTTGTGATATCAGGACTTCCTGAGCATGTTGAGAACAGTGCCAGTCTGTTTGCGATATCAGGACTTCCTGAGCATGTTGAGAACAGTGCCATTCTGTTAGTGATATCAGGACTTCCTGACCATGTTGAGAACAGTGCCATTCTGTTTGTGGTACCAGGACTTCCTGACCATGTTGAGAACAGTGCCAGTCTGTTTGTGGTACCAGGACTTCCTGAGCATGTTGAGAACAGTGCCAGTCTGTTTGTGGTATCAGGACTTCCTGAGCATGTTGAGAACAGTGCCAGTCTGTTTGTGGTACCAGGACTTCCTGAGCATGTTGAGAACAGTGCCAGTCTGTTTGTGGTACCAGGACTTCCTGAGCATGTTGAGAACAGTGCCAGTCTGTTTGTGATATCAGCACTTCATGAGCATGTTGAGAACAGTGCCAGTCTCTTTGTGGTACCAGGACTTCCTGACCATGTTGAGAACAGTGCCAGTCTGTTTGCGATATCAGGACTTCCTGAGCATGTTGAGAACAGTGCCATTCTGTTAGTGATACCAGGACTTCCTGAGCATGTTGAGAACAGTGCCAGTCTGTTTGTGGTACCAGGACTTCCTGAGCATGTTGAGAACAGTGCCAGTCTGTTTGTGGTACCAGGACTTCCTGAGCATGTTGAGAACAGTGCCAGTCTGTTTGTGGTACCAGGAATTCCTGACCATGTTGAGAACAGTGCCAGTCTGTTTGTGATATCAGGACTTCCTGAGCATGTTGAGAACAGTGCCAGTCTGTTTGTGATATCAGGACTTCCTGAGCATGTTGAGAACAGTGCCAGTCTGTTTGTGGTACCAGGACTTCCTGAGCATGTTAAGAACAGTGCCAGTCTGTTTGTGATATCAGGACTTCCTGAGCATGTTGAGAACAGTGCCAGTCTGTTTGTCGTATCAGGACTTCCTGAGCATGTTGAGAACAGTGCCATTCTGTTTGTGGTACCAGGACTTCCTGAGCATGTTGAGAACAGTGCCAGTCTGTTTGTGGTATCAGGACTTCCTGAGCATGTTGAGAACAGTACCAGTCTGTTTGCGATATCAGGACTTCCTGAGCATGTTGAGGACAGTGCCATTCTGTTAGTGATATCAGCAATTCCTGAGCATGTTGAGAACAGTGCCATTCTGTTTGTGATATCAGGACTTCCTGAGCATGTTGAGAACAGTGCCAGTCTGTTTGCGATATCAGGACTTCCTGAGCATGTTGAGAACAGTGCCATTCTGTTAGTGATATCAGGACTTCATGACCATGTTGAGAACAGTGCCATTCTGTTTGTGGTACCAGGACTTCCTGACCATGTTGAGAACAGTGCCAGTCTGTTTGCGATATCAGGACTTCCTGAGCATGTTGAGAACAGTGCCAGTCTGTTTGTGGTACCAGGACTTCCTGAGCATGTTGAGAACAGTGCCAGTCTGTTTGTGGTATCAGGACTTTCTGAGCATGTTTAGAACAGTGCCAGTCTGTTTGTGGTACCAGGACTTCCTGAGAATGTTGAGAACAGTACCAGTCTGTTTGCGATATCAGGACTTCCTGAGCATGTTGAGGACAGTGCCATTCTGTTAGTGATATCAGCACTTCCTGAGCGTGTTGAGAACAGTGCCATTCTGTTTGTGATATCAGGACTTCCTGAGCATGTTGAGAACAGTGCCAGTCTGTTTGCGATATCAGGACTTCCTGAGCATGTTGAGAACAGTGCCATTCTGTTAGTGATATCAGGACTTCCTGACCATGTTGAGAACAGTGCCATTCTGTTTGCGGTACCAGGACTTCCTGACCATGTTGAGAACAGTGCCAGTCTGTTTGCGATATCAGGACTTCCTGAGCATGTTGAGAACAGTGCCAGTCTGTTTGTGGTACCAGGACTTCCTAACCATGTTGAGAACAGTGTCAGTCTGTTTGTGATATCAGGACTTCCTGAGCATGTTGAGAACAGTGCCAGTCTGTTTGTGATATCAGGACTTCCTGAGCATGTTGAGAACAGTGCCAGTCTGTTTGTGGTACCAGGACTTCCTGAGCATGTTAAGAACAGTGCCAGTCTGTTTGTGATATCAGGACTTCCTGAGCATGTTGAGAACAGTGCCAGTCTGTTTGTCGTATCAGGACTTCCTGAGCATGTTGAGAACAGTGACATTCTGTTTGTGGTACCAGGACTTCCTGAGCATGTTGAGAACAGTGCCAGTCTGTTTGTGGTATCAGGACTTCCTGAGCATGTTGAGAACAGTACCAGTCTGTTTGCGATATCAGGACTTCCTGAGCATGTTGAGGACAGTGCCATTCTGTTAGTGATATCAGCACTTCCTGAGAATGTTGAGAACAGTACCAGTCTGTTTGCGATATCAGGACTTCCTGAGCATGTTGAGGACAGTGCCATTCTGTTAGTGATATCAGCACTTCCTGAGCGTGTTGAGAACAGTGCCATTCTGTTTGTGATATCAGGACTTCCTGAGCATGTTGAGAACAGTGCCAGTCTGTTTGCGATATCAGGACTTCCTGAGCGTTTTGAGAACAGTGCTATTCTGTTAGTGATATCAGGACTTCCTGACCATGTTGAGAACAGTGCCATTCTGTTTGTGGTACCAGGACTTCCTGACCATGTTGAGAACAGTGCCAGTCTTTTTGCGATATCAGGACTTCCTGAGCATGTTGAGAACAGTGCCAGTCTGTTTGTGGTACCAGGACTTCCTGAGCATGGTGAGAACAGTGCCAGTCTGTTTGTGGTATCAGGACTTCCTGAGCATGTTGAGAACAGTGCCAGTCTGTTTGTGGTACCAGGACTTCCTGAGCATGTTGAGAACAGTGCCAGTCTGTTTATGGTACCAGGACTTCCTGAGCATGTTGAGAACAGTGCCAGTCTGTTTGCGATATCAGGACTTCCTGAGCATGTTGAGAACAGTGCCAGTCTGTTTGTGGTACCAGGACTTCCTGAGCATGTTGAGAACAGTGCCAGTCTGTTTGTGGTACCAGGACTTCCTGACCATGTTGAGAACAGTGCCAGTCTGTTTGTGATATCAGGACTTCCTGAGCATGTTGAGAACAGTGCCAATCTGTTTGTGATATCAGGACTTCCTGAGCATGTTGAGAACAGTGCCAGTCTGTTTGTGCTATCCGGACTTCCTGAGAATGTTGAGAACCGTACAGTCTGTTTGCGATATCAGGACTTCCTGAGCATGTTGAGGACAGTGCCATTCTGTTAGTGATATCAGCACTTCCTGAGCATGTTGAGAACAGTGCCATTCTGTTTGTGATATCAGGACTTCCTGAGCATGTTGAGAACCGTGCCAGTCTGTTTGCGATATCAGGACTTCCTGAGCATGTTGAGAACAGTGCCATTCTGTTAGTGATATCAGGACTTCCTGACCATTTTGAGAACAGTGCCATTCTGTTTGTGGTACCAGGACTTCCTGAGCATGTTGAGAACAGTGGCAGTCTGTTTGCGATATCAGGACTTCCTGAGCATGTTGAGAACAGTGCCATTCTGTTAGTGATATCAGGACTTCCTGACCATGTTGAGAACAGTGCCATTCTGTTTGTGGTACCAGGACTTCCTGACCATGTTGAGAACAGTGCCAGTCTGTTTGTGGTACCAGGACTTCCTGAGCATGTTGAGAACAGTGCCAGTCTGTTTGTGGTATCAGGACTTCCTGAGCATGTTGAGAACAGTGCCAGTCTGTTTGTGGTACCAGGACTTCCTGAGCATGTTGAGAACAGTGCCAGTCTGTTTGTGGTACCAGGACTTCCTGAGCATGTTGAGAACAGTGCCAGTCTGTTTGTGATATCAGCACTTCATGAGCATGTTGAGAACAGTGCCAGTCTCTTTGTGGTACCAGGACTTCCTGACCATGTTGAGAACAGTGCCAGTCTGTTTGCGATATCAGGACTTCCTGAGCATGTTGAGAACAGTGCCATTCTGTTAGTGATACCAGGACTTCCTGAGCATGTTGAGAACAGTGCCAGTCTGTTTGTGGTACCAGGACTTCCTGAGCATGTTGAGAACAGTGCCAGTCTGTTTGTGGTACCAGGACTTCCTGAGCATGTTGAGAACAGTGCCAGTCTGTTTGTGGTACCAGGAATTCCTGACCATGTTGAGAACAGTGCCAGTCTGTTTGTGATATCAGGACTTCCTGAGCATGTTGAGAACAGTGCCAGTCTGTTTGTGATATCAGGACTTCCTGAGCATGTTGAGAACAGTGCCAGTCTGTTTGTGGTACCAGGACTTCCTGAGCATGTTAAGAACAGTGCCAGTCTGTTTGTGATATCAGGACTTCCTGAGCATGTTGAGAACAGTGCCAGTCTGTTTGTCGTATCAGGACTTCCTGAGCATGTTGAGAACAGTGCCATTCTGTTTGTGGTACCAGGACTTCCTGAGCATGTTGAGAACAGTGCCAGTCTGTTTGTGGTATCAGGACTTCCTGAGCATGTTGAGAACAGTACCAGTCTGTTTGCGATATCAGGACTTCCTGAGCATGTTGAGGACAGTGCCATTCTGTTAGTGATATCAGCAATTCCTGAGCATGTTGAGAACAGTGCCATTCTGTTTGTGATATCAGGACTTCCTGAGCATGTTGAGAACAGTGCCAGTCTGTTTGCGATATCAGGACTTCCTGAGCATGTTGAGAACAGTGCCATTCTGTTAGTGATATCAGGACTTCATGACCATGTTGAGAACAGTGCCATTCTGTTTGTGGTACCAGGACTTCCTGACCATGTTGAGAACAGTGCCAGTCTGTTTGCGATATCAGGACTTCCTGAGCATGTTGAGAACAGTGCCAGTCTGTTTGTGGTACCAGGACTTCCTGAGCATGTTGAGAACAGTGCCAGTCTGTTTGTGGTATCAGGACTTTCTGAGCATGTTTAGAACAGTGCCAGTCTGTTTGTGGTACCAGGACTTCCTGAGAATGTTGAGAACAGTACCAGTCTGTTTGCGATATCAGGACTTCCTGAGCATGTTGAGGACAGTGCCATTCTGTTAGTGATATCAGCACTTCCTGAGCGTGTTGAGAACAGTGCCATTCTGTTTGTGATATCAGGACTTCCTGAGCATGTTGAGAACAGTGCCAGTCTGTTTGCGATATCAGGACTTCCTGAGCATGTTGAGAACAGTGCCATTCTGTTAGTGATATCAGGACTTCCTGACCATGTTGAGAACAGTGCCATTCTGTTTGCGGTACCAGGACTTCCTGACCATGTTGAGAACAGTGCCAGTCTGTTTGCGATATCAGGACTTCCTGAGCATGTTGAGAACAGTGCCAGTCTGTTTGTGGTACCAGGACTTCCTAACCATGTTGAGAACAGTGTCAGTCTGTTTGTGATATCAGGACTTCCTGAGCATGTTGAGAACAGTGCCAGTCTGTTTGTGATATCAGGACTTCCTGAGCATGTTGAGAACAGTGCCAGTCTGTTTGTGGTACCAGGACTTCCTGAGCATGTTAAGAACAGTGCCAGTCTGTTTGTGATATCAGGACTTCCTGAGCATGTTGAGAACAGTGCCAGTCTGTTTGTCGTATCAGGACTTCCTGAGCATGTTGAGAACAGTGACATTCTGTTTGTGGTACCAGGACTTCCTGAGCATGTTGAGAACAGTGCCAGTCTGTTTGTGGTATCAGGACTTCCTGAGCATGTTGAGAACAGTACCAGTCTGTTTGCGATATCAGGACTTCCTGAGCATGTTGAGGACAGTGCCATTCTGTTAGTGATATCAGCACTTCCTGAGAATGTTGAGAACAGTACCAGTCTGTTTGCGATATCAGGACTTCCTGAGCATGTTGAGGACAGTGCCATTCTGTTAGTGATATCAGCACTTCCTGAGCGTGTTGAGAACAGTGCCATTCTGTTTGTGATATCAGGACTTCCTGAGCATGTTGAGAACAGTGCCAGTCTGTTTGCGATATCAGGACTTCCTGAGCGTTTTGAGAACAGTGCTATTCTGTTAGTGATATCAGGACTTCCTGACCATGTTGAGAACAGTGCCATTCTGTTTGTGGTACCAGGACTTCCTGACCATGTTGAGAACAGTGCCAGTCTTTTTGCGATATCAGGACTTCCTGAGCATGTTGAGAACAGTGCCAGTCTGTTTGTGGTACCAGGACTTCCTGAGCATGGTGAGAACAGTGCCAGTCTGTTTGTGGTATCAGGACTTCCTGAGCATGTTGAGAACAGTGCCAGTCTGTTTGTGGTACCAGGACTTCCTGAGCATGTTGAGAACAGTGCCAGTCTGTTTATGGTACCAGGACTTCCTGAGCATGTTGAGAACAGTGCCAGTCTGTTTGCGATATCAGGACTTCCTGAGCATGTTGAGAACAGTGCCAGTCTGTTTGTGGTACCAGGACTTCCTGAGCATGTTGAGAACAGTGCCAGTCTGTTTGTGGTACCAGGACTTCCTGACCATGTTGAGAACAGTGCCAGTCTGTTTGTGATATCAGGACTTCCTGAGCATGTTGAGAACAGTGCCAATCTGTTTGTGATATCAGGACTTCCTGAGCATGTTGAGAACAGTGCCAGTCTGTTTGTGCTATCCGGACTTCCTGAGAATGTTGAGAACCGTACAGTCTGTTTGCGATATCAGGACTTCCTGAGCATGTTGAGGACAGTGCCATTCTGTTAGTGATATCAGCACTTCCTGAGCATGTTGAGAACAGTGCCATTCTGTTTGTGATATCAGGACTTCCTGAGCATGTTGAGAACCGTGCCAGTCTGTTTGCGATATCAGGACTTCCTGAGCATGTTGAGAACAGTGCCATTCTGTTAGTGATATCAGGACTTCCTGACCATTTTGAGAACAGTGCCATTCTGTTTGTGGTACCAGGACTTCCTGACCATGTTGAGAACAGTGGCAGTCTGTTTGCGATATCAGGACTTCCTGAGCATGTTGAGAACAGTGCCAGTCTGTTTGTGGTACCAGGACTTCCTGAGCATGTTGAGAACAGTGCCAGTCTGTTTGTGGTATCAGGACTTCCTGAGCATGTTGAGAACAGTGCCAGTCTGTTTGTGGTACCAGGACTTCCTGAGCATGTTGAGAACAGTGCCAGTCTGTTTATGGTACCAGGACTTCCTGAGCATGTTGAGAACAGTGCCAGTCTGTTTGCAATATCAGGACTTCCTGAGCATGTTGAGAACAGTGCCAGTCTGTTTGTGGTACCAGGACTTCCTGAGCATGTTGAGAAAAGTGCCAGTCTGTTTGTGGTACCAGGACTTGCTGAGCATGTTGAGAACAGTGCCAGTCTGTTTGTGGTACCAGGACTTCCTGAGCATGTTGAGAACAGTGCCAGTCTGTTTGTGATATCAGGACTTCCTTTGCATGTTGAGAACAGTGCCATTCTGTTTGCGATATCAGGACTTCCTGAGCATGTTGAGAACAGTGCCAGTCTTTTTGTGATATCAGGACTTCCTGAGCATGTTGAGAACAGTGCCAGTCTGTTTGTGATATCAGGACTTCCTGAGCATGTTGAGAACAGTGCCATTCTGTTAGTGATATCAGGACTTCCTGAGCATGTTGAGAACAGTGCCAGTCTGTTTGTGGTACCAGGACTTCCTGAGCATGTTGAGAACAGTGCCAGTCTGTTTGTGGTACCAGGACTTCCTGAGCATGTTGAGAACAGTGCCAGTTTGTTTGTCGTATCAGGACTTCCTGAGCATGTTGAGAACAGTGCCATTCTGTTTGTGGTACCAGGACTTCCTGAGCATGTTGAGAACAGTGCCAGTCTGTTTGTGGTATCAGGACTTCCTGAGAATGTTGAGAATAGTACCAGTCTGTTTGCGATATCAGGACTTCCTGAGCATGTTGAGGACTGTGCCATTCTGTTAGTGATATCAGCACTTCCTGAGCATGTTGAGAACAGTGCCATTCTGTTTGTGATATCAGGACTTCCTGAGCATGTTGAGAACAGTGCCAGTCTGTTTGCGATGTCAGGACTTCCTGAGCATGTTGAGAACACTGCCATTCTGTTAGTGATATCAGGACTTCCTGACCATGTTGAGAACAGTGCCATTCTGTTTGTGGTACCAGGACTTCCTGACCATGTTGAGAACAGTGCCAGTCTGTTTGCGATATCAGGACTTCCTGAGCATGTTGAGAACAGTGCCAGTCTGTTTGTGGTACCAGGACTTCCTGAGCATGTTGAGAACAGTGCCAGTCTGTTTGTGGTATCAGGACTTCCTGAGCATGTTGAGAACAGTACCAGTCTGTTTGTGGTACCAGGACTTCCTGAGCATGTTGAGAACAGTGCCAGTCTGTTTGTGGTACCAGGACTTCCTGAGCATGTTGAGAACAGTGCCAGTCTGTTTGTGGTACCAGGACTTCCTGAGCATGTTGAGAACAGTGCCAGTCTGTTTGTGATATCAGGACTTCCTGACCATGTTGAGAACAGTGCCAGTCTGTTTGTGATATCAGGACTTCCTGAGCATGTTGAGAACAGTGCCAGTCTGTTTGTGGTACCAGGACTTCCTGAGCATGTTGAGAACAGTGCCAGTCTGTTTGTGATATCAGGACTTCCTGAGCATGTTGAGAACAGTGCCAGTCTGTTTGTCGTATCAGGACTTCCTGAGCATGTTGAGCACAGTGCCATTCTGTTTGTGGTACCAGGACTTCCTGAGCATGTTGAGAACAGTGACAGACTGTTTGTGGTATCAGGACTTCCTGAGCATGTTGAGAAAAGTACCAGTCTGTTTGCGATATCAGGACTTCCTGAGCATGTTGAGGACAGTGCCATTCTGTTAGTGATATCAGCACTTCCTGAGCATGTTGAGAACAGTGCCATTCTGTTTGTGATATCAGGACTTCCTGAGCATGTTGAGAACAGTGCCAGTCTGTTTGCGATATCAGGACTTCCTGAGCATGTTGAGAACAGTGCCATTCTGTTAGTGATATCAGGACTTCCTGAGCATGTTGAGAACAGTGCCATTCTGTTTGTGGTACCAGGACTTCCTGACCATGTTGAGAACAGTGCCAGTCTGTTTGCGATATCAGGACTTCCTGAGCATGTTGAGAACAGTGCCAGTCTGTTTGTGGTACCAGGGCTTCCTGAGCATGTTGAGAACAGTGCCAGTCTGTTTGTGGTATCAGGACTTCCTGAGCATGTTGAGAACAGTGCCAGTCTGTTTGTGGTACCAGGACTTCCTGAGAATGTTGAGAACAGTACCAGTCTGTTTGCGATATCAGGACTTCCTGAGCATGTTGAGGACAGTGCCATTCTGTTAGTGATATCAGCACTTCCTGAGCGTGTTGAGAACAGTGCCATTCTGTTTGTCATATCAGGACTTCCTGAGCATGTTGAGAACAGTGCCAGTCTGTTTGCGATATCAGGACTTCCTGAGCATGTTGAGAACAGTGCCATTCTGTTAGTGATATCAGGACTTCCTGAGCATGTTGAGAACAGTGCCATTCTGTTTGTGGTACCAGGACTTCCTGACCATGTTGAGAACAGTGCCAGTCTGTTTGCGATATCAGGACTTCCTGAGCATGTTGAGAACAGTGCCAGTCTGTTTGCGGTACCAGGACTTCCTGAGCATGTTGAGAACAGTGCCAGTCTGTTTGTGATATCAGGACTTCCTGAGCATGTTGAGAACAGTGCCAGTCTGTTTGTGATATCAGGACTTCCTGAGCATGTTGAGTACAGTGCCAGTCTGTTTGTGGTACCAGGACTTCCTGAGCATGTTGAGAACAGTGCCAGTCTGTTTGTCGTATCAGGACTTCCTGAGCATGTTGAGAACAGTGCCATTCTGTTTGTGGTACCAGGACTTCCTGAGCATGTTGAGAACAGTGCCAGTCTGTTTGTGGTATCAGGACTTCCTGAGAATGTTGAGAACAGTACCAGTCTGTTTGCGATATCAGGACTTCCTGAGCATGTTGAGGACAGTGCCATTCTGTTAGTGATATCAGCACTTCCTGAGAATGTTGAGAACAGTGCCATTCTGTTTGCGATATCAGGACTTCTGGAGCATGTTGAGAACAGTGCCAGTCTGTTTGTGATATCAGGACTTCCTGAGCATGTTGAGAACAGTGCCATTCTGTTTGTGGTATCAGGACTTCCTGAGCATGTTGAGAACAGTGCCAGTCTGTTTGTGATATCAGGACTTCCTGAGCATGTTGAGAACAGTGCCATTCTGTTAGTGATATCAGGACTTCCTGACCATGTTGAGAACAGTGCCATTCTGTTTGTGGTACCAGGACTTCCTGACCATGTTGAGAACAGTGCCAGTCTGTTTGCGATATCAGGACTTCCTGAGCATGTTGAGAACAGTGCCAGTCTGTTTGTGGTACCAGGGCTTCCTGAGCATGTTGAGAACAGTGCCAGTCTGTTTGTGGTATCAGGACTTCCTGAGCATGTTGAGAACAGTGCCAGTCTGTTTGTGGTACCAGGACTTCCTGAGAATGTTGAGAACAGTACCAGTCTGTTTGCGATATCAGGACTTCCTGAGCATGTTGAGGACAGTGCCATTCTGTTAGTGATATCAGCACTTCCTGAGCGTGTTGAGAACAGTGCCATTCTGTTTGTCATATCAGGACTTCCTGAGCATGTTGAGAACAGTGCCAGTCTGTTTGCGATATCAGGACTTCCTGAGCATGTTGAGAACAGTGCCATTCTGTTAGTGATATCAGGACTTCCTGAGCATGTTGAGAACAGTGCCATTCTGTTTGTGGTACCAGGACTTCCTGACCATGTTGAGAACAGTGCCAGTCTGTTTGCGATATCAGGACTTCCTGAGCATGTTGAGAACAGTGCCAGTCTGTTTGCGGTACCAGGACTTCCTGAGCATGTTGAGAACAGTGCCAGTCTGTTTGTGATATCAGGACTTCCTGAGCATGTTGAGAACAGTGCCAGTCTGTTTGTGATATCAGGACTTCCTGAGCATGTTGAGTACAGTGCCAGTCTGTTTGTGGTACCAGGACTTCCTGAGCATGTTGAGAACAGTGCCAGTCTGTTTGTCGTATCAGGACTTCCTGAGCATGTTGAGAACAGTGCCATTCTGTTTGTGGTACCAGGACTTCCTGAGCATGTTGAGAACAGTGCCAGTCTGTTTGTGGTATCAGGACTTCCTGAGAATGTTGAGAACAGTACCAGTCTGTTTGCGATATCAGGACTTCCTGAGCATGTTGAGGACAGTGCCATTCTGTTAGTGATATCAGCACTTCCTGAGAATGTTGAGAACAGTGCCATTCTGTTTGCGATATCAGGACTTCTGGAGCATGTTGAGAACAGTGCCAGTCTGTTTGTGATATCAGGACTTCCTGAGCATGTTGAGAACAGTGCCATTCTGTTTGTGGTATCAGGACTTCCTGAGCATGTTGAGAACAGTGCCAGTCTGTTTGTGATATCAGGACTTCCTGAGCATGTTGAGAACAGTGCCATTCTGTTAGTGATATCAGGACTTCCTGACCATGTTGAGAACAGTGCCATTCTGTTTGTGGTACCAGGACTTCCTGACCATGTTGAGAACAGTGCCAGTCTGTTTGCGATATCAGGACTTCCTGAGCATGTTGAGAACAGTGCCAGTCTGTTTGTGGTACCAGGGCTTCCTGAGCATGTTGAGAACAGTGCCAGTCTGTTTGTGGTATCAGGACTTCCTGAGCATGTTGAGAACAGTGCCAGTCTGTTTGTGGTACCAGGACTTCCTGAGAATGTTGAGAACAGTACCAGTCTGTTTGCGATATCAGGACTTCCTGAGCATGTTGAGGACAGTGCCATTCTGTTAGTGATATCAGCACTTCCTGAGCGTGTTGAGAACAGTGCCATTCTGTTTGTCATATCAGGACTTCCTGAGCATGTTGAGAACAGTGCCAGTCTGTTTGCGATATCAGGACTTCCTGAGCATGTTGAGAACAGTGCCAGTCTGTTTGTGGTATCAGGACTTCCTGAGCATGTTGAGAACAGTGCCATTCTGTTTGTGGTACCAGGACTTCCTGACCATGTTGAGAACAGTGCCAGTCTGTTTGTGGTATCAGGACTTCCTGAGAATGTTGAGAACAGTACCAGTCTGTTTGCGATATCAGGACTTCCTGAGCATGTTGAGGACAGTGCCATTCTGTTAGTGATATCAGCACTTCCTGAGCATGTTGAGAACAGTGCCATTCTGTTTGCGATATCAGGACTTCCTGAGCATGTTGAGAACAGTGCCAGTCTGTTTGTGATATCAGGACTTCCTGAGCATGTTGAGAACAGTGCCATTCTGTTTGTGGTATCAGGACTTCCTGAGCATGTTGAGAACAGTGCCAGTCTGTTTGTGATATCAGGACTTCCTGAGCATGTTGAGAACAGTGCCATTCTGTTAGTGATATCAGGACTTCCTGACCATGTTGAGAACAGTGCCATTCTGTTTGTGGTACCAGGACTTCCTGACTATGTTGAGAACAGTGCCAGTCTGTTTGCGATATCAGGACTTCCTGAGCATGTTGAGAACAGTGCCAGTCTGTTTGTGGTACCAGGGCTTCCTGAGCATGTTGAGAACAGTGCCAGTCTGTTTGTGGTATCAGGAATTCCTGAGCATGTTGAGAACAGTGCCAGTCTGTTTGTGGTACCAGGACTTCCTGAGAATGTTGAGAACAGTACCAGTCTGTTTGCGATATCAGGACTTCCTGAGCATGTTGAGGACAGTGCCATTCTGTTAGTGATATCAGCACTTCCTGAGCGTGTTGAGAACAGTGCCATTCTGTTTGTCATATCAGGACTTCCTGAGCATGTTGAGAACAGTGCCAGTCTGTTTGCGATATCAGGACTTCCTGAGCATGTTGAGAACAGTGCCATTCTGTTAGTGATATCAGGACTTCCTGAGCATGTTGAGAACAGTGCCATTCTGTTTGTGGTACCAGGACTTCCTGACCATGTTGAGAACAGTGCCAGTCTGTTTGCGATATCAGGACTTCCTGAGCATGTTGAGAACAGTGCCAGTCTGTTTGTGGTACCAGGACTTCCTAACCATGTTGAGAACAGTGTCAGTCTGTTTGTGATATCAGGACTTCCTGAGCATGTTGAGAACAGTGCCAGTCTGTTTGTGATATCAGGACTTCCTGAGCATGTTGAGAACAGTGCCAGTCTGTTTGTGGTACCAGGACTTCCTGAGCATGTTAAGAACAGTGCCAGTCTGTTTGTGATATCAGGACTTCCTGAGCATGTTGAGAACAGTGCCAGTCTGTTTGTCGTATCAGGACTTCCTGAGCATGTTGAGAACAGTGACATTCTGTTTGTGGTACCAGGACTTCCTGAGCATGTTGAGAACAGTGCCAGTCTGTTTGTGGTATCAGGACTTCCTGAGCATGTTGAGAACAGTACCAGTCTGTTTGCGATATCAGGACTTCCTGAGCATGTTGAGGACAGTGCCATTCTGTTAGTGATATCAGCACTTCCTGAGAATGTTGAGAACAGTACCAGTCTGTTTGCGATATCAGGACTTCCTGAGCATGTTGAGGACAGTGCCATTCTGTTAGTGATATCAGCACTTCCTGAGCGTGTTGAGAACAGTGCCATTCTGTTTGTGATATCAGGACTTCCTGAGCATGTTGAGAACAGTGCCAGTCTGTTTGCGATATCAGGACTTCCTGAGCGTTTTGAGAACAGTGCTATTCTGTTAGTGATATCAGGACTTCCTGACCATGTTGAGAACAGTGCCATTCTGTTTGTGGTACCAGGACTTCCTGACCATGTTGAGAACAGTGCCAGTCTTTTTGCGATATCAGGACTTCCTGAGCATGTTGAGAACAGTGCCAGTCTGTTTGTGGTACCAGGACTTCCTGAGCATGGTGAGAACAGTGCCAGTCTGTTTGTGGTATCAGGACTTCCTGAGCATGTTGAGAACAGTGCCAGTCTGTTTGTGGTACCAGGACTTCCTGAGCATGTTGAGAACAGTGCCAGTCTGTTTATGGTACCAGGACTTCCTGAGCATGTTGAGAACAGTGCCAGTCTGTTTGCGATATCAGGACTTCCTGAGGATGTTGAGAACAGTGCCAGTCTGTTTGTGGTACCAGGACTTCCTGAGCATGTTGAGAACAGTGCCAGTCTGTTTGTGGTACCAGGACTTCCTGACCATGTTGAGAACAGTGCCAGTCTGTTTGTGATATCAGGACTTCCTGAGCATGTTGAGAACAGTGCCAATCTGTTTGTGATATCAGGACTTCCTGAGCATGTTGAGAACAGTGCCAGTCTGTTTGTGCTATCCGGACTTCCTGAGAATGTTGAGAACCGTACAGTCTGTTTGCGATATCAGGACTTCCTGAGCATGTTGAGGACAGTGCCATTCTGTTAGTGATATCAGCACTTCCTGAGCATGTTGAGAACAGTGCCATTCTGTTTGTGATATCAGGACTTCCTGAGCATGTTGAGAACCGTGCCAGTCTGTTTGCGATATCAGGACTTCCTGAGCATGTTGAGAACAGTGCCATTCTGTTAGTGATATCAGGACTTCCTGACCATTTTGAGAACAGTGCCATTCTGTTTGTGGTACCAGGACTTCCTGACCATGTTGAGAACAGTGGCAGTCTGTTTGCAATATCAGGACTTCCTGAGCATGTTGAGAACAGTGCCAGTCTGTTTGTGGTACCAGGACTTCCTGAGCATGTTGAGAACAGTGCCAGTCTGTTTGTGGTATCAGGACTTCCTGAGCATGTTGAGAACAGTGCCAGTCTGTTTGTGGTACCAGGACTTCCTGAGCATGTTGAGAACAGTGCCAGTCTGTTTATGGTACCAGGACTTCCTGAGCATGTTGAGAACAGTGCCAGTCTGTTTGCAATATCAGGACTTCCTGAGCATGTTGAGAACAGTGCCAGTCTGTTTGTGGTACCAGGACTTCCTGAGCATGTTGAGAAAAGTGCCAGTCTGTTTGTGGTACCAGGACTTGCTGAGCATGTTGAGAACAGTGCCAGTCTGTTTGTGGTACCAGGACTTCCTGAGCATGTTGAGAACAGTGCCAGTCTGTTTGTGATATCAGGACTTCCTTTGCATGTTGAGAACAGTGCCATTCTGTTTGCGATATCAGGACTTCCTGAGCATGTTGAGAACAGTGCCAGTCTTTTTGTGATATCAGGACTTCCTGAGCATGTTGAGAACAGTGCCAGTCTGTTTGTGATATCAGGACTTCCTGAGCATGTTGAGAACAGTGCCATTCTGTTAGTGATATCAGGACTTCCTGAGCATGTTGAGAACAGTGCCAGTCTGTTTGTGGTACCAGGACTTCCTGAGCATGTTGAGAACAGTGCCAGTCTGTTTGTGGTACCAGGACTTCCTGAGCATGTTGAGAACAGTGCCAGTTTGTTTGTCGTATCAGGACTTCCTGAGCATGTTGAGCACAGTGCCATTCTGTTTGTGGTACCAGGACTTCCTGAGCATGTTGAGAACAGTGACAGACTGTTTGTGGTATCAGGACTTCCTGAGCATGTTGAGAAAAGTACCAGTCTGTTTGCGATATCAGGACTTCCTGAGCATGTTGAGGACAGTGCCATTCTGTTAGTGATATCAGCACTTCCTGAGCATGTTGAGAACAGTGCCATTCTGTTTGTGATATCAGGACTTCCTGAGCATGTTGAGAACAGTGCCAGTCTGTTTGCGATATCAGGACTTCCTGAGCATGTTGAGAACAGTGCCATTCTGTTAGTGATATCAGGACTTCCTGAGCATGTTGAGAACAGTGCCATTCTGTTTGTGGTACCAGGACTTCCTGACCATGTTGAGAACAGTGCCAGTCTGTTTGCGATATCAGGACTTCCTGAGCATGTTGAGAACAGTGCCAGTCTGTTTGTGGTACCAGGGCTTCCTGAGCATGTTGAGAACAGTGCCAGTCTGTTTGTGGTATCAGGACTTACTGAGCATGTTGAGAACAGTGCCAGTCTGTTTGTGGTACCAGGACTTCCTGAGAATGTTGAGAACAGTACCAGTCTGTTTGCGATATCAGGACTTCCTGAGCATGTTGAGGACAGTGCCATTCTGTTAGTGATATCAGCACTTCCTGAGCGTGTTGAGAACAGTGCCATTCTGTTTGTCATATCAGGACTTCCTGAGCATGTTGAGAACAGTGCCAGTCTGTTTGCGATATCAGGACTTCCTGAGCATGTTGAGAACAGTGCCATTCTGTTAGTGATATCAGGACTTCCTGAGCATGTTGAGAACAGTGCCATTCTGTTTGTGGTACCAGGACTTCCTGACCATGTTGAGAACAGTGCCAGTCTGTTTGCGATATCAGGACTTCCTGAGCATGTTGAGAACAGTGCCAGTCTGTTTGCGGTACCAGGACTTCCTGAGCATGTTGAGAACAGTGCCAGTCTGTTTGTGATATCAGGACTTCCTGAGCATGTTGAGAACAGTGCCAGTCTGTTTGTGATATCAGGACTTCCTGAGCATGTTGAGTACAGTGCCAGTCTGTTTGTGGTACCAGGACTTCCTGAGCATGTTGAGAACAGTGCCAGTCTGTTTGTCGTATCAGGACTTCCTGAGCATGTTGAGAACAGTGCCTTTCTGTTTGTGGTACCAGGACTTCCTGAGCATGTTGAGAACAGTGCCAGTCTGTTTGTGGTATCAGGACTTCCTGAGAATGTTGAGAATAGTACCAGTCTGTTTGCGATATCAGGACTTCCTGAGCATGTTGAGGACTCTGCCATTCTGTTAGTGATATCAGCACTTCCTGAGCATGTTGAGAACAGTGCCATTCTGTTTGTGATATCAGGACTTCCTGAGCATGTTGAGAACAGTGCCAGTCTGTTTGCGATGTCAGGACTTCCTGAGCATGTTGAGAACACTGCCATTCTGTTAGTGATATCAGGACTTCCTGACCATGTTGAGAACAGTGCCATTCTGTTTGTGGTACCAGGACTTCCTGACCATGTTGAGAACAGTGCCAGTCTGTTTGCGATATCAGGACTTCCTGAGCATGTTGAGAACAGTGCCAGTCTGTTTGTGGTACCAGGACTTCCTGAGCATGTTGAGAACAGTGCCAGTCTGTTTGTGGTATCAGGACTTCCTGAGCATGTTGAGAACAGTACCAGTCTGTTTGTGGTACCAGGACTTCCTGAGCATGTTGAGAACAGTGCCAGTCTGTTTGTGGTACCAGGACTTCCTGAGCATGTTGAGAACAGTGCCAGTCTGTTTGTGGTACCAGGACTTCCTGAGCATGTTGAGAACAGTGCCAGTCTGTTTGTGATATCAGGACTTCCTGACCATGTTGAGAACAGTGCCAGTCTGTTTGTGATATCAGGACTTCCTGAGCATGTTGAGAACAGTGCCAGTCTGTTTGTGGTACCAGGACTTCCTGAGCATGTTGAGAACAGTGCCAGTCTGTTTGTGATATCAGGACTTCCTGAGCATGTTGAGAACAGTGCCAGTCTGTTTGTCGTATCAGGACTTCCTGAGCATGTTGAGCACAGTGCCATTCTGTTTGTGGTACCAGGACTTCCTGAGCATGTTGAGAACAGTGACAGACTGTTTGTGGTATCAGGACTTCCTGAGCATGTTGAGAAAAGTACCAGTCTGTTTGCGATATCAGGACTTCCTGAGCATGTTGAGGACAGTGCCATTCTGTTAGTGATATCAGCACTTCCTGAGCATGTTGAGAACAGTGCCATTCTGTTTGTGATATCAGGACTTCCTGAGCATGTTGAGAACAGTGCCAGTCTGTTTGCGATATCAGGACTTCCTGAGCATGTTGAGAACAGTGCCATTCTGTTAGTGATATCAGGACTTCCTGAGCATGTTGAGAACAGTGCCATTCTGTTTGTGGTACCAGGACTTCCTGACCATGTTGAGAACAGTGCCAGTCTGTTTGCGATATCAGGACTTCCTGAGCATGTTGAGAACAGTGCCAGTCTGTTTGTGGTACCAGGGCTTCCTGAGCATGTTGAGAACAGTGCCAGTCTGTTTGTGGTATCAGGACTTCCTGAGCATGTTGAGAACAGTGCCAGTCTGTTTGTGGTACCAGGACTTCCTGAGAATGTTGAGAACAGTACCAGTCTGTTTGCGATATCAGGACTTCCTGAGCATGTTGAGGACAGTGCCATTCTGTTAGTGATATCAGCACTTCCTGAGCGTGTTGAGAACAGTGCCATTCTGTTTGTCATATCAGGACTTCCTGAGCATGTTGAGAACAGTGCCAGTCTGTTTGCGATATCAGGACTTCCTGAGCATGTTGAGAACAGTGCCATTCTGTTAGTGATATCAGGACTTCCTGAGCATGTTGAGAACAGTGCCATTCTGTTTGTGGTACCAGGACTTCCTGACCATGTTGAGAACAGTGCCAGTCTGTTTGCGATATCAGGACTTCCTGAGCATGTTGAGAACAGTGCCAGTCTGTTTGCGGTACCAGGACTTCCTGAGCATGTTGAGAACAGTGCCAGTCTGTTTGTGATATCAGGACTTCCTGAGCATGTTGAGAACAGTGCCAGTCTGTTTGTGATATCAGGACTTCCTGAGCATGTTGAGTACAGTGCCAGTCTGTTTGTGGTACCAGGACTTCCTGAGCATGTTGAGAACAGTGCCAGTCTGTTTGTCGTATCAGGACTTCCTGAGCATGTTGAGAACAGTGCCATTCTGTTTGTGGTACCAGGACTTCCTGAGCATGTTGAGAACAGTGCCAGTCTGTTTGTGGTATCAGGACTTCCTGAGAATGTTGAGAACAGTACCAGTCTGTTTGCGATATCAGGACTTCCTGAGCATGTTGAGGACAGTGCCATTCTGTTAGTGATATCAGCACTTCCTGAGAATGTTGAGAACAGTGCCATTCTGTTTGCGATATCAGGACTTCCGGAGCATGTTGAGAACAGTGCCAGTCTGTTTGTGATATCAGGACTTCCTGAGCATGTTGAGAACAGTGCCATTCTGTTTGTGGTATCAGGACTTCCTGAGCATGTTGAGAACAGTGCCAGTCTGTTTGTGATATCAGGACTTCCTGAGCATGTTGAGAACAGTGCCATTCTGTTAGTGATATCAGGACTTCCTGACCATGTTGAGAACAGTGCCATTCTGTTTGTGGTACCAGGACTTCCTGACCATGTTGAGAACAGTGCCAGTCTGTTTGCGATATCAGGACTTCCTGAGCATGTTGAGAACAGTGCCAGTCTGTTTGTGGTACCAGGGCTTCCTGAGCATGTTGAGAACAGTGCCAGTCTGTTTGTGGTATCAGGACTTCCTGAGCATGTTGAGAACAGTGCCAGTCTGTTTGTGGTACCAGGACTTCCTGAGAATGTTGAGAACAGTACCAGTCTGTTTCCGATATCAGGACTTCCTGAGCATGTTGAGGACAGTGCCATTCTGTTAGTGATATCAGCACTTCCTGAGCGTGTTGAGAACAGTGCCATTCTGTTTGTCATATCAGGACTTCCTGAGCATGTTGAGAACAGTGCCAGTCTGTTTGCGATATCAGGACTTCCTGAGCATGTTGAGAACAGTGCCAGTCTGTTTGTGGTATCAGGACTTCCTGAGCATGTTGAGAACAGTGCCATTCTGTTTGTGGTACCAGGACTTCCTGACCATGTTGAGAACAGTGCCAGTCTGTTTGTGGTATCAGGACTTCCTGAGAATGTTGAGAACAGTACCAGTCTGTTTGCGATATCAGGACTTCCTGAGCATGTTGAGGACAGTGCCATTCTGTTAGTGATATCAGCACTTCCTGAGCATGTTGAGAACAGTGCCATTCTGTTTGCGATATCAGGACTTCCTGAGCATGTTGAGAACAGTGCCAGTCTGTTTGTGATATCAGGACTTCCTGAGCATGTTGAGAACAGTGCCATTCTGTTTTTGGTATCAGGACTTCCTGAGCATGTTGAGAACAGTGCCAGTCTGTTTGTGATATCAGGACTTCCTGAGCATGTTGAGAACAGTGCCATTCTGTTAGTGATATCAGGACTTCCTGACCATGTTGAGAACAGTGCCATTCTGTTTGTGGTACCAGGACTTCCTGACCATGTTGAGAACAGTGCCAGTCTGTTTGCGATATCAGGACTTCCTGAGCATGTTGAGAACAGTGCCAGTCTGTTTGTGGTACCAGGGCTTCCTGAGCATGTTGAGAACAGTGCCAGTCTGTTTGTGGTATCAGGACTTCCTGAGCATGTTGAGAACAGTGCCAGTCTGTTTGTGGTACCAGGACTTCCTGAGAATGTTGAGAACAGTACCAGTCTGTTTGCGATATCAGGACTTCCTGAGCATGTTGAGGACAGTGCCATTCTGTTAGTGATATCAGCACTTCCTGAGCGTGTTGAGAACAGTGCCATTCTGTTTGTCATATCAGGACTTCCTGAGCATGTTGAGAACAGTGCCAGTCTGTTTGCGATATCAGGACTTCCTGAGCATGTTGAGAACAGTGCCATTCTGTTAGTGATATCAGGACTTCCTGAGCATGTTGAGAACAGTGCCATTCTGTTTGTGGTACCAGGACTTCCTGACCATGTTGAGAACAGTGCCAGTCTGTTTGCGATATCAGGACTTCCTGAGCATGTTGAGAACAGTGCCAGTCTGTTTGCGGTACCAGGACTTCCTGAGCATGTTGAGAACAGTGCCAGTCTGTTTGTGATATCAGGACTTCCTGAGCATGTTGAGAACAGTGCCAGTCTGTTTGTGATATCAGGACTTCCTGAGCATGTTGAGAACAGTGCCAGTCTGTTTGTCGTATCAGGACTTCCTGAGCATGTTGAGAACAGTGCCATTCTGTTTGTGGTACCAGGACTTCCTGAGCATGTTGAGAACAGTGCCAGTCTGTTTGTGGTATCAGGACTTCCTGAGAATGTTGAGAACAGTACCAGTCTGTTTGCGATATCAGGACTTCCTGAGCATGTTGAGGACAGTGCCATTCTGTTAGTGATATCAGCACTTCCTGAGCATGTTGAGAACAGTGCCATTCTGTTTGCGATATCAGGACTTCCTGAGCATGTTGAGAACAGTGCCAGTCTGTTTGTGATATCAGGACTTCCTGAGCATGTTGAGAACAGTGCCATTCTGTTTGTGGTATCAGGACTTCCTGAGCATGTTGAGAACAGTGCCCGTCTGTTTGTGATATCAGGACTTCCTGAACATGTTGAGAACAGTGCCAGTCTGTTTGTCGTATCAGGACTTCCTGAGCATGTTGAGAACAGTGCCATTCTGTTTGTGGTACCAGGACTTCCTGAGCATGTTGAGAACAGTGCCAGTCTGTTTGTGGTATCAGGACTTCCTGACCATGTTGAGAACAGTGCCATTCTGTTTGAGGTATCAGGACTTCCTGAGCATGTTGAGAACAGTTCCAGTCTGTTTGTGGTACCAGGACTTCCTGACCATGTTGAGAACAGTGCCAGTCTGTTTATGGTACCAGGACTTCCTGAGCATGTTGAGAACAGTGCCAGTCTGTTTGTGGTACCAGGACTTCCTGAGCATGTTGAGAACAGTGCCAGTCTGTTTGTGGTATCAGGACTTCCTGAGCATGTTGAGAACAGTGCCAGTCTGTTTGTGGTACCAGGACTTCCTGAGCATGTTGAGAACAGTGCCAGTCTGTTTATGGTACAAGGACTTCCTGAGCATGTTGAGAACAGTGCCAGTCTGTTTGCGATATCAGGACTTCCTGAGCATGTTGAGAACAGTGCCAGTCTGTTTGCGGTACCAGGACTTCCTGAGCATGTTGAGAACAGTGCCAGTCTGTTTGTGGTACCAGGACTTCCTGACCATGTTGAGAACAGTGCCAGTCTGTTTGTGATATCAGGACTTCCTGAGCATGTTGAGAACAGTGCCAGTCTGTTTGTGATATCAGGACATCCTGAGCATGTTGAGAACAGTGCCAGTCTGTTTGTGGTACCAGGACTTCCTGAGCATGTTGAGAACAGTGCCAGTCTGTTTGTCGTATCAGGACTTCCTGAGCATGTTGAGAACAGTGCCATTCTGTTTGTGGTACCAGGACTTCCTGAGCATGTTGAGAACAGTGCCAGTCTGTTTGTGGTATCAAGACTTCCTGAGAATGTTGAGAACAGTACCAGTCTGTTTGCGATATCAGGACTTCCTGAGCATGTTGAGGACAGTGCCATTCTGTTAGTGATATCAGCACTTCCTGAGCATGTTGAGAACAGTGCCATTCTGTTTGCGATATCAGGACTTCCTGAGCATGTTGAGAACAGTGCCAGTCTGTTTGTGATATCAGGACTTCCTGAGCATGTTGAGAACAGTGCCATTCTGTTTGTGGTATCAGGACTTCCTGAGCATGTTGAGAACAGTGCCAGTCTGTTTGTGATATCAGGACTTCCTGAACATGTTGAGAACAGTGCCAGTCTGTTTGTCGTATCAGGACTTCCTGAGCATGTTGAGAACAGTGCCATTCTGTTTGTGGTACCAGGACTTCCTGAGCATATTGAGAACAGTGCCAGTCTGTTTGTGGTATCAGGACTTCCTGAGCATGTTGAGAACAGTACCAGTCTGTTTGCGAAATCAGGACTTCCTGAGCATGTTGAGGACAGTGCCATTCTGTTAGTGATATCAGCACTTCCTGAGCATGTTGAGAACAGTGCCATTCTGTTTGTGATATCAGGACTTCCTGAGCATGTTGAGAACAGTGCCAGTCTGTTTGCGATATCAGGACTTCCTGAGCATGTTGAGAACAGTGCCATTCTGTTAGTGATATCAGGACTTCCTGACCATGTTGAGAACAGTGCCATTCTGTTTGTGCTACCAGGACATCCTGACCATGTTGAGAACAGTGCCAGTCTGTTTGCGATATCAGGACTTCCTGAGCATGTTGAGAACAGTGCCAGTCTGTTTGTGGTACCAGGACTTCCTGAGCATGTTGAGAACAGTGCCAGTCTGTTTGTGGTATCAGGACTTCCTGAGCATGTTGAGAACAGTGCCAGTCTGTTTGTGGTACCAGGACTTCCTGAGCATGTTGAGAACAGTGCCAGTCTTTTTATGGTACCAGGACTTCCTGAGCATGTTGAGAACAGTGCCAGTCTGTTTGCGATATCAGGACTTCCTGAGCATGTTGAGAACAGTGCCAGTCTGTTTGTGGTACCAGGACTTCCTGAGCATGTTGAGAACAGTGCCAGTCTGTTTGTGGTACCAGGACTTCCTGAGCATGTTGAGAACAGTGCCAGTCTGTTTGTGGTACCAGGACTTCCTGACCATGTTGAGAACAGTGCCAGTCTGTTTGTGATATCAGGACTTCCTGAGCATGTTGAGAACAGTGCCAGTCTGTTTGTGGTACCAGGACTTCCTGAGCATGTTGAGAACAGTGCCAGTCTGTTTGTGATATCAGGACTTCCTGAGCATGTTGAGAACAGTGCCAGTCTGTTTGTCGTATCAGGACTTCCTGAGCATGTTGAGAACAGTGCCATTCTGTTTGTGGTACCAGGACTTCCTGAGCATGTTGAGAACAGTGCCAGTCTGTTTGTGGTATCAGGACTTCCTGAGCATGTTGAGAACAGTACCAGTCTGTTTGCGATATCAGGACTTCCTGAGCATGTTGAGAACCGTGCCAGTCTGTTTGTGGTATCAGGACTTCCTGAGCATGTTGAGAACAGTACCAGTCTGTTTGCGAAATCAGGACTTCCTGAGCATGTTGAGGACAGTGCCATTCTGTTAGTGATATCAGCACTTCCTGAGCATGTTGAGAACAGTGCCATTCTGTTTGCGGTACCAGGACTTCCTGAGCATGTTGAGAACAGTGCCAGTCTGTTTGCGATATCAGGACTTCCTGAGCATGTTGAGAACAGTGCCATTCTGTTAGTGATATCAGGACTTCCTGACCATGTTGAGAACAGTGCCAGTCTGTTTGTGGTACCAGGACTTCCTGAGCATGTTGAGAACAGTGCCAGTCTGTTTGTGGTATCAGGACTTCCTGAGCATGTTGAGAACAGTGCCGGTCTGTTTGTGGTACCAGGACTTCCTGAGCATGTTGAGAACAGTGCCAGTCTGTTTATGGTACCTTGACTTCCTGAGCATTGAGAACAGTGCCAGTCTGTTTGCGATATCAGGACTTCCTGAGCATGTTGAGAACAGTGCCAGTCTGTTTGTGGTATCAGGACTTCCTGAGCATGTTGAGAACAGTGCCATTCTGTTTGTGGTATCAGGACTTCCTGAGCATGTTGAGAACAGTGCCAGTCTGTTTGTGATATCAGGACTTCCTGAACATGTTGAGAACAGTGCCAGTCTGTTTGTCGTATCAGGACTTCCTGAGCACGTTGAGAACAGTGCCATTCTGTTTGTGGTACCAGGACTTCCTGAGCATGTTGAGAACAGTGCCAGTCTGTTTGTGGTATCAGGACTTCCTGACCATGTTGAGAACAGTGCCATTCTGTTTGAGGTACCAGGACTTCCTGACCATGTTGAGAACAGTGCCAGTCTGTTTGCGATATCAGGACTTCCTGAGCATGTTGAGAACAGTGCCAGTCTGTTTGTGGTACCAGGAATTCCTGAGCATGTTGAGAACAGTGCCAGTCTGTTTGTGGTATCAGGACTTCCTGAGCATGTTGAGAACAGTGCCAGTCTGTTTGTGGTACCAGGACTTCCTGAGCATGTTGAGAACAGTGCCAGTCTGTTTGTGGTATCAGGACTTCCTGAGCATGTTGAGAACAGTGCCAGTCTGTTTGTGGTACCAGGACTTCCTGAGCATGTTGAGGACAGTGCCAGTCTGTTTATGGTATCAGGACTTCCTGAGCATGTTGAGAACAGTGCCAGTCTGTTTGTGATATCAGGACTTCCTGAGCATGTTGAGAACAGTGCCATTCTGTTAGTGATATCAGGACTTCCTGACCATGTTGAGAACAGTGCCATTCTGTTTGTGGTACCAGGACTTCCTGACCATGTTGAGAACAGTGCCAGTCTGTTTGCGATATCAGGACTTCCTGAGCATGTTGAGAACAGTGCCAGTCTGTTTGTGGTACCAGGGCTTCCTGAGCATGTTGAGAACAGTGCCAGTCTGTTTGTGGTATCAGGACTTCCTGAGCATGTTGAGAACAGTGCCAGTCTGTTTGTGGTACCAGGACTTCCTGAGAATGTTGAGAACAGTACCAGTCTGTTTGCGATATCAGGACTTCCTGAGCATGTTGAGGACAGTGCCATTCTGTTAGTGATATCAGCACTTCCTGAGCGTGTTGAGAACAGTGCCATTCTGTTTGTCATATCAGGACTTCCTGAGCATGTTGAGAACAGTGCCAGTCTGTTTGCGATATCAGGACTTCCTGAGCATGTTGAGAACAGTGCCAGTCTGTTTGTGGTATCAGGACTTCCTGAGCATGTTGAGAACAGTGCCATTCTGTTTGTGGTACCAGGACTTCCTGACCATGTTGAGAACAGTGCCAGTCTGTTTGTGGTATCAGGACTTCCTGAGAATGTTGAGAACAGTACCAGTCTGTTTGCGATATCAGGACTTCCTGAGCATGTTGAGGACAGTGCCATTCTGTTAGTGATATCAGCACTTCCTGAGCATGTTGAGAACAGAGCCATTCTGTTTGCGATATCAGGACTTCCTGAGCATGTTGAGAACAGTGCCAGTCTGTTTGTGATATCAGGACTTCCTGAGCATGTTGAGAACAGTGCCATTCTGTTTGTGGTATCAGGACTTCCTGAGCATGTTGAGAACAGTGCCAGTCTGTTTGTGATATCAGGACTTCCTGAGCATGTTGAGAACAGTGCCATTCTGTTAGTGATATCAGGACTTCCTGACCATGTTGAGAACAGTGCCATTCTGTTTGTGGTACCAGGACTTCCTGACCATGTTGAGAACAGTGCCAGTCTGTTTGCGATATCAGGACTTCCTGAGCATGTTGAGAACAGTGCCAGTCTGTTTGTGGTACCAGGGCTTCCTGAGCATGTTGAGAACAGTGCCAGTCTGTTTGTGGTATCAGGACTTCCTGAGCATGTTGAGAACAGTGCCAGTCTGTTTGTGGTACCAGGACTTCCTGAGAATGTTGAGAACAGTACCAGTCTGTTTGCGATATCAGGACTTCCTGAGCATGTTGAGGACAGTGCCATTCTGTTAGTGATATCAGCACTTCCTGAGCGTGTTGAGAACAGTGCCATTCTGTTTGTCATATCAGGACTTCCTGAGCATGTTGAGAACAGTGCCAGTCTGTTTGCGATATCAGGACTTCCTGAGCATGTTGAGAACAGTGCCATTCTGTTAGTGATATCAGGACTTCCTGAGCATGTTGAGAACAGTGCCATTCTGTTTGTGGTACCAGGACTTCCTGACCATGTTGAGAACAGTGCCAGTCTGTTTGCGATATCAGGACTTCCTGAGCATGTTGAGAACAGTGCCAGTCTGTTTGCGGTACCAGGACTTCCTGAGCATGTTGAGAACAGTGCCAGTCTGTTTGTGATATCAGGACTTCCTGAGCATGTTGAGAACAGTGCCAGTCTGTTTGTGATATCAGGACTTCCTGAGCATGTTGAGAACAGTGCCAGTCTGTTTGTCGTATCAGGACTTCCTGAGCATGTTGAGAACAGTGCCATTCTGTTTGTGGTACCAGGACTTCCTGAGCATGTTGAGAACAGTGCCAGTCTGTTTGTGGTATCAGGACTTCCTGAGAATGTTGAGAACAGTACCAGTCTGTTTGCGATATCAGGACTTCCTGAGCATGTTGAGGACAGTGCCATTCTGTTAGTGATATCAGCACTTCCTGAGCATGTTGAGAACAGTGCCATTCTGTTTGCGATATCAGGACTTCCTGAGCATGTTGAGAACAGTGCCAGTCTGTTTGTGATATCAGGACTTCCTGAGCATGTTGAGAACAGTGCCATTCTGTTTGTGGTATCAGGACTTCCTGAGCATGTTGAGAACAGTGCCAGTCTGTTTGTGATATCAGGACTTCCTGAACATGTTGAGAACAGTGCCAGTCTGTTTGTCGTATCAGGACTTCCTGAGCATGTTGAGAACAGTGCCATTCTGTTTGTGGTACCAGGACTTCCTGAGCATGTTGAGAACAGTGCCAGTCTGTTTGTGGTATCAGGACTTCCTGACCATGTTGAGAACAGTGCCATTCTGTTTGAGGTATCAGGACTTCCTGAGCATGTTGAGAACAGTTCCAGTCTGTTTGTGGTACCAGGACTTCCTGACCATGTTGAGAACAGTGCCAGTCTGTTTATGGTACCAGGACTTCCTGAGCATGTTGAGAACAGTGCCAGTCTGTTTGTGGTACCAGGACTTCCTGAGCATGTTGAGAACAGTGCCAGTCTGTTTGTGGTATCAGGACTTCCTGAGCATGTTGAGAACAGTGCCAGTCTGTTTGTGGTACCAGGACTTCCTGAGCATGTTGAGAACAGTGCCAGTCTGTTTATGGTACAAGGACTTCCTGAGCATGTTGAGAACAGTGCCAGTCTGTTTGCGATATCAGGACTTCCTGAGCATGTTGAGAACAGTGCCAGTCTGTTTGCGGTACCAGGACTTCCTGAGCATGTTGAGAACAGTGCCAGTCTGTTTGTGGTACCAGGACTTCCTGACCATGTTGAGAACAGTGCCAGTCTGTTTGTGATATCAGGACTTCCTGAGCATGTTGAGAACAGTGCCAGTCTGTTTGTGATATCAGGACATCCTGAGCATGTTGAGAACAGTGCCAGTCTGTTTGTGGTACCAGGACTTCCTGAGCATGTTGAGAACAGTGCCAGTCTGTTTGTCGTATCAGGACTTCCTGAGCATGTTGAGAACAGTGCCATTCTGTTTGTGGTACCAGGACTTCCTGAGCATGTTGAGAACAGTGCCAGTCTGTTTGTGGTATCAAGACTTCCTGAGAATGTTGAGAACAGTACCAGTCTGTTTGCGATATCAGGACTTCCTGAGCATGTTGAGGACAGTGCCATTCTGTTAGTGATATCAGCACTTCCTGAGCATGTTGAGAACAGTGCCATTCTGTTTGCGATATCAGGACTTCCTGAGCATGTTGAGAACAGTGCCAGTCTGTTTGTGATATCAGGACTTCCTGAGCATGTTGAGAACAGTGCCATTCTGTTTGTGGTATCAGGACTTCCTGAGCATGTTGAGAACAGTGCCAGTCTGTTTGTGATATCAGGACTTCCTGAACATGTTGAGAACAGTGCCAGTCTGTTTGTCGTATCAGGACTTCCTGAGCATGTTGAGAACAGTGCCATTCTGTTTGTGGTACCAGGACTTCCTGAGCATATTGAGAACAGTGCCAGTCTGTTTGTGGTATCAGGACTTCCTGAGCATGTTGAGAACAGTACCAGTCTGTTTGCGAAATCAGGACTTCCTGAGCATGTTGAGGACAGTGCCATTCTGTTAGTGATATCAGCACTTCCTGAGCATGTTGAGAACAGTGCCATTCTGTTTGTGATATCAGGACTTCCTGAGCATGTTGAGAACAGTGCCAGTCTGTTTGCGATATCAGGACTTCCTGAGAATGTTGAGAACAGTGCCATTCTGTTAGTGATATCAGGACTTCCTGACCATGTTGAGAACAGTGCCAGTCTGTTTGTGGTACCAGGACTTCCTGAGCATGTTGAGAACAGTGCCAGTCTGTTTGTGGTATCAGGACTTCCTGAGCATGTTGAGAACAGTGCCAGTCTGTTTGTGGTACCAGGACTTCCTGAGCATGTTGAGAACAGTGCCAGTCTTTTTATGGTACCAGGACTTCCTGAGCATGTTGAGAACAGTGCCAGTCTGTTTGCGATATCAGGACTTCCTGAGCATGTTGAGAACAGTGCCAGTCTGTTTGTGGTACCAGGACTTCCTGAGCATGTTGAGAACAGTGCCAGTCTGTTTGTGGTACCAGGACTTCCTGAGCATGTTGAGAACAGTGCCAGTCTGTTTGTGGTACCAGGACTTCCTGACCATGTTGAGAACAGTGCCAGTCTGTTTGTGATATCAGGACTTCCTGAGCATGTTGAGAACAGTGCCAGTCTGTTTGTGGTACCAGGACTTCCTGAGCATGTTGAGAACAGTGCCAGTCTGTTTGTGATATCAGGACTTCCTGAGCATGTTGAGAACAGTGCCAGTCTGTTTGTCGTATCAGGACTTCCTGAGCATGTTGAGAACAGTGCCATTCTGTTTGTGGTACCAGGACTTCCTGAGCATGTTGAGAACAGTGCCAGTCTGTTTGTGGTATCAGGACTTCCTGAGCATGTTGAGAACAGTACCAGTCTGTTTGCGATATCAGGACTTCCTGAGCATGTTGAGAACCGTGCCAGTCTGTTTGTGGTATCAGGACTTCCTGAGCATGTTGAGAACAGTACCAGTCTGTTTGCGAAATCAGGACTTCCTGAGCATGTTGAGGACAGTGCCATTCTGTTAGTGATATCAGCACTTCCTGAGCATGTTGAGAACAGTGCCATTCTGTTTGCGGTACCAGGACTTCCTGAGCATGTTGAGAACAGTGCCAGTCTGTTTGCGATATCAGGACTTCCTGAGCATGTTGAGAACAGTGCCATTCTGTTAGTGATATCAGGACTTCCTGACCATGTTGAGAACAGTGCCAGTCTGTTTGTGGTACCAGGACTTCCTGAGCATGTTGAGAACAGTGCCAGTCTGTTTGTGGTATCAGGACTTCCTGAGCATGTTGAGAACAGTGCCAGTCTGTTTGTGGTACCAGGACTTCCTGAGCATGTTGAGAACAGTGCCAGTCTGTTTATGGTACCTTGACTTCCTGAGCATTGAGAACAGTGCCAGTCTGTTTGCGATATCAGGACTTCCTGAGCATGTTGAGAACAGTGCCAGTCTGTTTGTGGTATCAGGACTTCCTGAGCATGTTGAGAACAGTGCCATTCTGTTTGTGGTATCAGGACTTCCTGAGCATGTTGAGAACAGTGCCAGTCTGTTTGTGATTTCAGGACTTCCTGAACATGTTGAGAACAGTGCCAGTCTGTTTGTCGTATCAGGACTTCCTGAGCACGTTGAGAACAGTGCCATTCTGTTTGTGGTACCAGGACTTCCTGAGCATGTTGAGAACAGTGCCAGTCTGTTTGTGGTATCAGGACTTCCTGACCATGTTGAGAACAGTGCCATTCTGTTTGAGGTACCAGGACTTCCTGACCATGTTGAGAACAGTGCCAGTCTGTTTGCGATATCAGGACTTCCTGAGCATGTTGAGAACAGTGCCAGTCTGTTTGTGGTACCAGGAATTCCTGAGCATGTTGAGAACAGTGCCAGTCTGTTTGTGGTATCAGGACTTCCTGAGCATGTTGAGAACAGTGCCAGTCTGTTTGTGGTACCAGGACTTCCTGAGCATGTTGAGAACAGTGCCAGTCTGTTTGTGGTATCAGGACTTCCTGAGCATGTTGAGAACAGTGCCAGTCTGTTTGTGGTACCAGGACTTCCTGAGCATGTTGAGGACAGTGCCAGTCTGTTTATGGTACCAGGACTTCCTGAGCATGTTGAGAACAGTGCCAGTCTGTTTGCGATACCAGGACTTCCTGAGCATGTTGAGAACAGTGCCAGTCTGTTTGCGGTACCAGGACTTCCTGAGCATGTTGAGAACAGTGCCAGTCTGTTTGTGGTACCAGGACTTCCTGAGCATGTTGAGAACAGTGCCAGTCTGTTTGTGGTACCAGGACTTCCTGACCATGTTGAGAACAGTGCCAGTCTGTTTGTGATATCAGGACTTCCTGAGCATGTTGAGAACAGTGCCAGTCTGTTTGTGATATCAGGACTTCCTGAGCATGTTGAGAACAGTGCCAGTCTGTTTGTGTTACCAGGACTTCCTGAGCATGTTGAGAACAGTGCCAGTCTGTTTGTCGTATCAGGACTTCCTGAGCATGTTGAGAACAGTGCCATTCTGTTTGTGGTACCAGGACTTCCTGAGCATGTTGAGAACAGTGCCAGTCTGTTTGTGGTACCAGGACTTCCTGAGCATGTTGAGAACAGTGCCAGTCTGTTTGTGGTATCAGAACTTCCTGAGCATGTTGAGAACAGTGCCAGTGTGTTTGTGCTACCAGTACTTCCTGAGCATGTTGAGAACAGTGCAAGTCTGTTTGCGATATCAGGACTTCCTGAGCATGTTGAGAACAGTGCCATTCTGTTAGTGATATCAGGACTTCCTGACCATGTTGAGAACAGTGCCATTCTGTTTGTGGTACCAGGACTTCCTGACCATGTTGAGAACAGTGCCAGTCTGTTTGAAATATCAGCACTTCCTGAGCATGTTGAGAACAGTGCCAGTGTGTTTGTGCTACCAGTACTTCCTGAGCATGTTGAGAACAGTGCCAGTCTGTTTGCGATATCAGGACTTCCTGAGCATGTTGAGAACAGTGCCATTCTGTTAGTGATATCAGGACTTCCTGACCATGTTGAGAACAGTGCCATTCTGTTTGTGGTACCAGGACTTCCTGACCATGTTGAGAACAGTGCCAGTCTGTTTGAAATATCAGCACTTCCTGAGCATGTTGAGAACAGTGCCATTCTGTTTGTGATATCAGGACTTCCTGAGCATGTTGAGAACAGTGCCAGTCTGTTTGCGATATCAGGACTTCCTGAGCATGTTGAGAACAGTGCCATTCTGTTAGTGATATCAGGACTTCCTGACCATGTTGAGAACAGTGCCATTCTGTTTGTGGTACCAGGACTTCCTGACCATGTTGAGAACAGTGCCAGTCTGTTTGAAATATCAGGACTTCCTGAGCATGTTGAGAACAGTGCCAGTCTGTTTGTGGTACCAGGACTTCCTGAGCATGTTGAGAACAGTGCCAGTCTGTTTGTGGTATCAGGACTTCCTGAGCATGTTGAGAACAGTGCCAGTGTGTTTGTGCTACCAGTACTTCCTGAGCATGTTGAGAACAGTGCCAGTCTGTTTATGGTACCAGGACTTCCTGAGCATGTTGAGAACAGTGCCAGTCTGTTTGCGATATCAGGACTTCCTGAGCATGTTGAGAACAGTGCCAGTCTGTTTGCGGTACCAGGACTTCCTGAGCATGTTGAGAACAGTGCCAGTCTGTTAGTGATATCAGCACTTCCTGAGCATGTTGAGAACAGTGCCATTCTGTTTGCGATATCAGGACTTCCTGAGCATGTTGAGAACAGTGCCAGTCTGTTTGTGATATCAGGACTTCCTGAGCATGTTGAGAACAGTGCCATTCTGTTTGTGGTATCAGGACTTCCTGAGCATGTTGAGAACAGTGCCAGTCTGTTTGTGATATCAGGACTTCCTGAGCATGTTGAGAACAGTGCAAGTCTGTTTGTCGTATCAGGACTTCCTGAGCATGTTGAGAACAGTGCCATTCTGTTTGTGGTACCAGGACTTCCTGAGCATGTTGAGAACAGTGCCAGTCTGTTTGTGGTATCAGGACTTCCTGAGCATGTTGAGAACAGTACCAGTCTGTTTGCAATATCAGGACTTCCTGAGCATGTTGAGGACAGTGCCATTCTGTTACTGATATCAGCACTTCCTGAGCATGTTGAGAAAAGTGCCATTCTGTTTGTGATATCAGGACTTCCTGAGCATGTTGAGAACAGTGCCAGTCTGTTTGCGATATCAGGACTTCCTGAGCATGTTGAGAACAGTGCCATTCTGTTAGTGATATCAGCACTTCCTGAGCATGTTGAGAACAGTGCCATTCTGTTTGCGATATCAGGACTTCCTGAGCATGTTGAGAACAGTGCCAGTCTGTTTGTGATATCAGGACTTCCTGAGCATGTTGAGAACAGTGCCAGTCTGTTTGCGGTACCAGGACTTCCTGAGCATGTTGAGAACAGTGCCAGTCTGTTAGTGATATCAGCACTTCCTGAGCATGTTGAGAACAGTGCCATTCTGTTTGCGATATCAGGACTTCCTGAGCATGTTGAGAACAGTGCCAGTCTGTTTGTGATATCAGGACTTCCTGAGCATGTTGAGAACAGTGCCATTCTGTTTGTGGTATCAGGACTTCCTGAGCATGTTGAGAAAAGTGCCATTCTGTTTGTGATATCAGGACTTCCTGAGCATGTTGAGAACAGTGCCAGTCTGTTTGTGATATCAGGACTTCCTGAGCATGTTGAGAACAGTGCAAGTCTGTTTGTCGTATCAGGACTTCCTGAGCATGTTGAGAACAGTGCCATTCTGTTTGTGGTACCAGGACTTCCTGAGCATGTTGAGAACAGTGCCAGTCTGTTTGTGGTATCAGGACTTCCTGAGCATGTTGAGAACAGTACCAGTCTGTTTGCAATATCAGGACTTCCTGAGCATGTTGAGGACAGTGCCATTCTGTTAGTGATATCAGCACTTCCTGAGCATGTTGAGAAAAGTGCCATTCTGTTTGTGATATCAGGACTTCCTGAGCATGTTGAGAACAGTGCCAGTCTGTTTGCGATATCAGGACTTCCTGAGCATGTTGAGAACAGTGCCATTCTGTTAGTGATATCAGCACTTCCTGAGCATGTTGAGAACAGTGCCATTCTGTTTGCGATATCAGGACTTCCTGAGCATGTTGAGAACAGTGCCAGTCTGTTTGTGATATCAGGACTTCCTGAGCATGTTGAGAACAGTGCCATTCTGTTTGTGGTATCAGGACTTCCTGAGCATGTTGAGAACAGTGCCAGTCTGTTTGTGATATCAGGACTTCCTGAGCATGTTGAGAACAGTGCCAGTCTGTTTGTCGTATCAGGACTTCCTGAGCATGTTGAGAACAGTGCCATTCTGTTTGTGGTACCAGGACTTCCTGAGCATGTTGAAAACAGTGCCAGTCTGTTTGTGGTATCAGGACTTCCTGAGCATGTTGAGAACAGTACCAGTCTGTTTGCGATATCAGGACTTCCTGAGCATGTTGAGGACAGTGCCATTCTGTTAGTGATATCAGCACTTCCTGAGCATGTTGAGAACAGTGCCATTCTGTTTGTGATATCAGGACTTCCTGAGCATGTTGAGAACAGTGCCAGTCTGTTTGCGATATCATGACTTCCTGAGCATGTTGAGAACAGTGCCATTCTGTTAGTGATATCAGGACTTCCTGACCATGTTGAGAACAGTGCCATTCTGTTTGTGGTACCAGGACTTCCTGACCATGTTGAGAACTGTGCCAGTCTGTTTGCGATATCAGGACTTCCTGAGCATGTTGAGGACAGTGCCATTCTGTTAGTGATATCAGCACTTCCTGAGCATGTTGAGAACAGTGCCAGTCTGTTTATGGTACCAGGACATCCTGAGCATGTTGAGAACAGTGCCAGTCTGTTTGCGATATCAGGACTTCCTGAGCATGTTGAGAACAGTGCAAGTCTGTTTGCGGTACCAGGACTTCCTGAGCATGTTGAGAACAGTGCCAGTCTGTTTGTGGTACCAGGACGTCCTGAGCATGTTGAGAACAGTGCCAGTCTGTTTGTGATATCAGGACTTCCTGAGCATGTTGAGAACAGTGCCATTCTGTTTGTGGTACCAGGCCTTCCTGAGCATGTTGAGAACCTTAGTGCCAGTCTGTTTGTGTTATCAGGACTTCCTGAGCATGTTGAGAACAGTGCTAGTCTGTTTGTGGTATCAGGACTTCCTGAGCATGTTGAGAACAGTGCCAGTCTGTTTGTCGTATCAGGACTTCCTGAGCATGTTGAGAACAGTGCCATTCTGTTTGTGACTACCTGAGAATGTTGAGAACAGTCCCAGTCTGTTTGCGATATCAGGACTTCCTGAGCATGTTGAGGACAGTGCCATTCTGTTAGTGATATCAGCACTTCCTGAGCATGTTGAGAACAGTGCCATTCTGTTTGTGATATCAGGACTTCCTGAGCATGTTGAGAACAGTGCCAGTCTGTTTGCGATATCAGTGCTTCCTGAGCATGTTGAGAACAGTGCCAGTCTGTTTGCGATATCAGGACTTCCTGAGCATGTTGAGAACAGTGCCAGTCTGTTTGTGGTACCAGGACTTCCTGAGCATGTTGAGAACAGTGCCATTCTGTTTGTGATATCAGGACTTCCTCAGCATGTTGAGAACAGTGCCATTCTGTTTGCGATATCAGTGCTTCCTGAGCATGTTGAGAACAGTGCCAGTCTGTTTGCGATATCAGGACTTCCTGAGCATGTTGAGAACAGTGCCAGTCTGTTTGTGGTATCAGGACTTCCTGAGCATGTTGAGAACAGTGCCATTCTGTTTGTGGTATCAGGACTTCCTGAGCATGTTGAGAACAGTGCCAGTCTGTTTGTGATATCAGGACTTCCTGAACATGTTGAGAACAGTGCCAGTCTGTTTGTCGTATCAGGACTTCCTGAGCACGTTGAGAACAGTGCCATTCTGTTTGTGGTACCAGGACTTCCTGAGCATGTTGAGAACAGTGCCAGTCTGTTTGTGGTATCAGGACTTCCTGACCATGTTGAGAACAGTGCCATTCTGTTTGAGGTACCAGGACTTCCTGACCATGTTGAGAACAGTGCCAGTCTGTTTGCGATATCAGGACTTCCTGAGCATGTTGAGAACAGTGCCAGTCTGTTTGTGGTACCAGGAATTCCTGAGCATGTTGAGAACAGTGCCAGTCTGTTTGTGGTATCAGGACTTCCTGAGCATGTTGAGAACAGTGCCAGTCTGTTTGTGGTACCAGGACTTCCTGAGCATGTTGAGAACAGTGCCAGTCTGTTTGTGGTATCAGGACTTCCTGAGCATGTTGAGAACAGTGCCAGTCTGTTTGTGGTACCAGGACTTCCTGAGCATGTTGAGGACAGTGCCAGTCTGTTTATGGTATCAGGACTTCCTGAGCATGTTGAGAACAGTGCCAGTCTGTTTGTGATATCAGGACTTCCTGAGCATGTTGAGAACAGTGCCATTCTGTTAGTGATATCAGGACTTCCTGACCATGTTGAGAACAGTGCCATTCTGTTTGTGGTACCAGGACTTCCTGACCATGTTGAGAACAGTGCCAGTCTGTTTGCGATATCAGGACTTCCTGAGCATGTTGAGAACAGTGCCAGTCTGTTTGTGGTACCAGGGCTTCCTGAGCATGTTGAGAACAGTGCCAGTCTGTTTGTGGTATCAGGACTTCCTGAGCATGTTGAGAACAGTGCCAGTCTGTTTGTGGTACCAGGACTTCCTGAGAATGTTGAGAACAGTACCAGTCTGTTTGCGATATCAGGACTTCCTGAGCATGTTGAGGACAGTGCCATTCTGTTAGTGATATCAGCACTTCCTGAGCGTGTTGAGAACAGTGCCATTCTGTTTGTCATATCAGGACTTCCTGAGCATGTTGAGAACAGTGCCAGTCTGTTTGCGATATCAGGACTTCCTGAGCATGTTGAGAACAGTGCCAGTCTGTTTGTGGTATCAGGACTTCCTGAGCATGTTGAGAACAGTGCCATTCTGTTTGTGGTACCAGGACTTCCTGACCATGTTGAGAACAGTGCCAGTCTGTTTGTGGTATCAGGACTTCCTGAGAATGTTGAGAACAGTACCAGTCTGTTTGCGATATCAGGACTTCCTGAGCATGTTGAGGACAGTGCCATTCTGTTAGTGATATCAGCACTTCCTGAGCATGTTGAGAACAGTGCCATTCTGTTTGCGATATCAGGACTTCCTGAGCATGTTGAGAACAGTGCCAGTCTGTTTGTGATATCAGGACTTCCTGAGCATGTTGAGAACAGTGCCATTCTGTTTGTGGTATCAGGACTTCCTGAGCATGTTGAGAACAGTGCCAGTCTGTTTGTGATATCAGGACTTCCTGAGCATGTTGAGAACAGTGCCATTCTGTTAGTGATATCAGGACTTCCTGACCATGTTGAGAACAGTGCCATTCTGTTTGTGGTACCAGGACTTCCTGACCATGTTGAGAACAGTGCCAGTCTGTTTGCGATATCAGGACTTCCTGAGCATGTTGAGAACAGTGCCAGTCTGTTTGTGGTACCAGGGCTTCCTGAGCATGTTGAGAACAGTGCCAGTCTGTTTGTGGTATCAGGACTTCCTGAGCATGTTGAGAACAGTGCCAGTCTGTTTGTGGTACCAGGACTTCCTGAGAATGTTGAGAACAGTACCAGTCTGTTTGCGATATCAGGACTTCCTGAGCATGTTGAGGACAGTGCCATTCTGTTAGTGATATCAGCACTTCCTGAGCGTGTTGAGAACAGTGCCATTCTGTTTGTCATATCAGGACTTCCTGAGCATGTTGAGAACAGTGCCAGTCTGTTTGCGATATCAGGACTTCCTGAGCATGTTGAGAACAGTGCCATTCTGTTAGTGATATCAGGACTTCCTGAGCATGTTGAGAACAGTGCCATTCTGTTTGTGGTACCAGGACTTCCTGACCATGTTGAGAACAGTGCCAGTCTGTTTGCGATATCAGGACTTCCTGAGCATGTTGAGAACAGTGCCAGTCTGTTTGCGGTACCAGGACTTCCTGAGCATGTTGAGAACAGTGCCAGTCTGTTTGTGATATCAGGACTTCCTGAGCATGTTGAGAACAGTGCCAGTCTGTTTGTGATATCAGGACTTCCTGAGCATGTTGAGAACAGTGCCAGTCTGTTTGTCGTATCAGGACTTCCTGAGCATGTTGAGAACAGTGCCATTCTGTTTGTGGTACCAGGACTTCCTGAGCATGTTGAGAACAGTGCCAGTCTGTTTGTGGTATCAGGACTTCCTGAGAATGTTGAGAACAGTACCAGTCTGTTTGCGATATCAGGACTTCCTGAGCATGTTGAGGACAGTGCCATTCTGTTAGTGATATCAGCACTTCCTGAGCATGTTGAGAACAGTGCCATTCTGTTTGCGATATCAGGACTTCCTGAGCATGTTGAGAACAGTGCCAGTCTGTTTGTGATATCAGGACTTCCTGAGCATGTTGAGAACAGTGCCATTCTGTTTGTGGTATCAGGACTTCCTGAGCATGTTGAGAACAGTGCCAGTCTGTTTGTGATATCAGGACTTCCTGAACATGTTGAGAACAGTGCCAGTCTGTTTGTCGTATCAGGACTTCCTGAGCATGTTGAGAACAGTGCCATTCTGTTTGTGGTACCAGGACTTCCTGAGCATGTTGAGAACAGTGCCAGTCTGTTTGTGGTATCAGGACTTCCTGACCATGTTGAGAACAGTGCCATTCTGTTTGAGGTATCAGGACTTCCTGAGCATGTTGAGAACAGTTCCAGTCTGTTTGTGGTACCAGGACTTCCTGACCATGTTGAGAAAAGTGCCAGTCTGTTTATGGTACCAGGACTTCCTGAGCATGTTGAGAACAGTGCCAGTCTGTTTGTGGTACCAGGACTTCCTGAGCATGTTGAGAACAGTGCCAGTCTGTTTGTGGTATCAGGACTTCCTGAGCATGTTGAGAACAGTGCCAGTCTGTTTGTGGTACCAGGACTTCCTGAGCATGTTGAGAACAGTGCCAGTCTGTTTATGGTACAAGGACTTCCTGAGCATGTTGAGAACAGTGCCAGTCTGTTTGCGATATCAGGACTTCCTGAGCATGTTGAGAACAGTGCCAGTCTGTTTGCGGTACCAGGACTTCCTGAGCATGTTGAGAACAGTGCCAGTCTGTTTGTGGTACCAGGACTTCCTGACCATGTTGAGAACAGTGCCAGTCTGTTTGTGATATCAGGACTTCCTGAGCATGTTGAGAACAGTGCCAGTCTGTTTGTGATATCAGGACATCCTGAGCATGTTGAGAACAGTGCCAGTCTGTTTGTGGTACCAGGACTTCCTGAGCATGTTGAGAACAGTGCCAGTCTGTTTGTCGTATCAGGACTTCCTGAGCATGTTGAGAACAGTGCCATTCTGTTTGTGGTACCAGGACTTCCTGAGCATGTTGAGAACAGTGCCAGTCTGTTTGTGGTATCAAGACTTCCTGAGAATGTTGAGAACAGTACCAGTCTGTTTGCGATATCAGGACTTCCTGAGCATGTTGAGGACAGTGCCATTCTGTTAGTGATATCAGCACTTCCTGAGCATGTTGAGAACAGTGCCATTCTGTTTGCGATATCAGGACTTCCTGAGCATGTTGAGAACAGTGCCAGTCTGTTTGTGATATCAGGACTTCCTGAGCATGTTGAGAACAGTGCCATTCTGTTTGTGCTATCAGGACTTCCTGAGCATGTTGAGAACAGTGCCAGTCTGTTTGTGATATCAGGACTTCCTGAACATGTTGAGAACAGTGCCAGTCTGTTTGTCGTATCAGGACTTCCTGAGCATGTTGAGAACAGTGCCATTCTGTTTGTGGTACCAGGACTTCCTGAGCATATTGAGAACAGTGCCAGTCTGTTTGTGGTATCAGGACTTCCTGAGCATGTTGAGAACAGTACCAGTCTGTTTGCGAAATCAGGACTTCCTGAGCATGTTGAGGACAGTGCCATTCTGTTAGTGATATCAGCACTTCCTGAGCATGTTGAGAACAGTGCCATTCTGTTTGTGATATCAGGACTTCCTGAGCATGTTGAGAACAGTGCCAGTCTGTTTGCGATATCAGGACTTCCTGAGCATGTTGAGAACAGTGCCATTCTGTTAGTGATATCAGGACTTCCTGACCATGTTGAGAACAGTGCCATTCTGTTTGCGATATCAGGACTTCCTGAGCATGTTGAGAACAGTGCCAGTCTGTTTGTGGTACCAGGACTTCCTGAGCATGTTGAGAACAGTGCCAGTCTGTTTGTGGTATCAGGACTTCCTGAGCATGTTGAGAACAGTGCCAGTCTGTTTGTGGTACCAGGACTTCCTGAGCATGTTGAGAACAGTGCCAGTCTTTTTATGGTACCAGGACTTCCTGAGCATGTTGAGAACAGTGCCAGTCTGTTTGCGATATCAGGACTTCCTGAGCATGTTGAGAACAGTGCCAGTCTGTTTGTGGTACCAGGACTTCCTGAGCATGTTGAGAACAGTGCCAGTCTGTTTGTGGTACCAGGACTTCCTGAGCATGTTGAGAACAGTGCCAGTCTGTTTGTGGTACCAGGACTTCCTGACCGTGTTGAGAACAGTGCCAGTCTGTTTGTGATATCAGGACTTCCTGAGCATGTTGAGAACAGTGCCAGTCTGTTTGTGGTACCAGGACTTCCTGAGCATGTTGAGAACAGTGCCAGTCTGTTTGTGATATCAGGACTTCCTGAGCATGTTGAGAACAGTGCCAGTCTGTTTGTCGTATCAGGACTTCCTGAGCATGTTGAGAACAGTGCCATTCTGTTTGTGGTACCAGGACTTCCTGAGCATGTTGAGAACAGTGCCAGTCTGTTTGTGGTATCAGGACTTCCTGAGCATGTTGAGAACAGTACCAGTCTGTTTGCGATATCAGGACTTCCTGAGCATGTTGAGAACCGTGCCAGTCTGTTTGTGGTATCAGGACTTCCTGAGCATGTTGAGAACAGTACCAGTCTGTTTGCGAAATCAGGACTTCCTGAGCATGTTGAGGACAGTGCCATTCTGTTAGTGATATCAGCACTTCCTGAGCATGTTGAGAACAGTGCCATTCTGTTTGCGGTACCAGGACTTCCTGAGCATGTTGAGAACAGTGCCAGTCTGTTTGCGATATCAGGACTTCCTGAGCATGTTGAGAACAGTGCCATTCTGTTAGTGATATCAGGACTTCCTGACCATGTTGAGAACAGTGCCAGTCTGTTTGTGGTACCAGGACTTCCTGAGCATGTTGAGAACAGTGCCAGTCTGTTTGTGGTATCAGGACTTCCTGAGCATGTTGAGAACAGTGCCAGTCTGTTTGTGGTACCAGGACTTCCTGAGCATGTTGAGAACAGTGCCAGTCTGTTTATGGTACCTTGACTTCCTGAGCATTGAGAACAGTGCCAGTCTGTTTGCGATATCAGGACTTCCTGAGCATGTTGAGAACAGTGCCAGTCTGTTTGTGGTATCAGGACTTCCTGAGCATGTTGAGAACAGTGCCATTCTGTTTGTGGTATCAGGACTTCCTGAGCATGTTGAGAACAGTGCCAGTCTGTTTGTGATTTCAGGACTTCCTGAACATGTTGAGAACAGTGCCAGTCTGTTTGTCGTATCAGGACTTCCTGAGCACGTTGAGAACAGTGCCATTCTGTTTGTGGTACCAGGACTTCCTGAGCATGTTGAGAACAGTGCCAGTCTGTTTGTGGTATCAGGACTTCCTGACCATGTTGAGAACAGTGCCATTCTGTTTGAGGTACCAGGACTTCCTGACCATGTTGAGAACAGTGCCAGTCTGTTTGCGATATCAGGACTTCCTGAGCATGTTGAGAACAGTGCCAGTCTGTTTGTGGTACCAGGAATTCCTGAGCATGTTGAGAACAGTGCCAGTCTGTTTGTGGTATCAGGACTTCCTGAGCATGTTGAGAACAGTGCCAGTCTGTTTGTGGTACCAGGACTTCCTGAGCATGTTGAGAACAGTGCCAGTCTGTTTGTGGTATCAGGACTTCCTGAGCATGTTGAGAACAGTGCCAGTCTGTTTGTGGTACCAGGACTTCCTGAGCATGTTGAGGACAGTGCCAGTCTGTTTATGGTACCAGGACTTCCTGAGCATGTTGAGAACAGTGCCAGTCTGTTTGCGATACCAGGACTTCCTGAGCATGTTGAGAACAGTGCCAGTCTGTTTGCGGTACCAGGACTTCCTGAGCATGTTGAGAACAGTGCCAGTCTGTTTGTGGTACCAGGACTTCCTGAGCATGTTGAGAACAGTGCCAGTCTGTTTGTGGTACCAGGACTTCCTGACCATGTTGAGAACAGTGCCAGTCTGTTTGTGATATCAGGACTTCCTGAGCATGTTGAGAACAGTGCCAGTCTGTTTGTGATATCAGGACTTCCTGAGCATGTTGAGAACAGTGCCAGTCTGTTTGTGTTACCAGGACTTCCTGAGCATGTTGAGAACAGTGCCAGTCTGTTTGTCGTATCAGGACTTCCTGAGCATGTTGAGAACAGTGCCATTCTGTTTGTGGTACCAGGACTTCCTGAGCATGTTGAGAACAGTGCCAGTCTGTTTGTGGTACCAGGACTTCCTGAGCATGTTGAGAACAGTGCCAGTCTGTTTGTGGTATCAGAACTTCCTGAGCATGTTGAGAACAGTGCCAGTGTGTTTGTGCTACCAGTACTTCCTGAGCATGTTGAGAACAGTGCCAGTCTGTTTGCGATATCAGGACTTCCTGAGCATGTTGAGAACAGTGCCATTCTGTTAGTGATATCAGGACTTCCTGACCATGTTGAGAACAGTGCCATTCTGTTTGTGGTACCAGGACTTCCTGACCATGTTGAGAACAGTGCCAGTCTGTTTGAAATATCAGCACTTCCTGAGCATGTTGAGAACAGTGCCAGTGTGTTTGTGCTACCAGTACTTCCTGAGCATGTTGAGAACAGTGCCAGTCTGTTTGCGATATCAGGACTTCCTGAGCATGTTGAGAACAGTGCCATTCTGTTAGTGATATCAGGACTTCCTGACCATGTTGAGAACAGTGCCATTCTGTTTGTGGTACCAGGACTTCCTGACCATGTTGAGAACAGTGCCAGTCTGTTTGAAATATCAGCACTTCCTGAGCATGTTGAGAACAGTGCCATTCTGTTTGTGATATCAGGACTTCCTGAGCATGTTGAGAACAGTGCCAGTCTGTTTGCGATATCAGGACTTCCTGAGCATGTTGAGAACAGTGCCATTCTGTTAGTGATATCAGGACTTCCTGACCATGTTGAGAACAGTGCCATTCTGTTTGTGGTACCAGGACTTCCTGACCATGTTGAGAACAGTGCCAGTCTGTTTGAAATATCAGGACTTCCTGAGCATGTTGAGAACAGTGCCAGTCTGTTTGTGGTACCAGGACTTCCTGAGCATGTTGAGAACAGTGCCAGTCTGTTTGTGGTATCAGGACTTCCTGAGCATGTTGAGAACAGTGCCAGTGTGTTTGTGCTACCAGTACTTCCTGAGCATGTTGAGAACAGTGCCAGTCTGTTTATGGTACCAGGACTTCCTGAGCATGTTGAGAACAGTGCCAGTCTGTTTGCGATATCAGGACTTCCTGAACATGTTGAGAACAGTGCCAGTCTGTTTGCGGTACCAGGACTTCCTGAGCATGTTGAGAACAGTGCCAGTCTGTTAGTGATATCAGCACTTCCTGAGCATGTTGAGAACAGTGCCATTCTGTTTGCGATATCAGGACTTCCTGAGCATGTTGAGAACAGTGCCAGTCTGTTTGTGATATCAGGACTTCCTGAGCATGTTGAGAACAGTGCCATTCTGTTTGTGGTATCAGGACTTCCTGAGCATGTTGAGAACAGTGCCAGTCTGTTTGTGATATCAGGACTTCCTGAGCATGTTGAGAACAGTGCAAGTCTGTTTGTCGTATCAGGACTTCCTGAGCATGTTGAGAACAGTGCCATTCTGTTTGTGGTACCAGGACTTCCTGAGCATGTTGAGAACAGTGCCAGTCTGTTTGTGGTATCAGGACTTCCTGAGCATGTTGAGAACAGTACCAGTCTGTTTGCAATATCAGGACTTCCTGAGCATGTTGAGGACAGTGCCATTCTGTTACTGATATCAGCACTTCCTGAGCATGTTGAGAAAAGTGCCATTCTGTTTGTGATATCAGGACTTCCTGAGCATGTTGAGAACAGTGCCAGTCTGTTTGCGATATCAGGACTTCCTGAGCATGTTGAGAACAGTGCCATTCTGTTAGTGATATCAGCACTTCCTGAGCATGTTGAGAACAGTGCCATTCTGTTTGCGATATCAGGACTTCCTGAGCATGTTGAGAACAGTGCCAGTCTGTTTGTGATATCAGGACTTCCTGAGCATGTTGAGAACAGTGCCAGTCTGTTTGCGGTACCAGGACTTCCTGAGCATGTTGAGAACAGTGCCAGTCTGTTAGTGATATCAGCACTTCCTGAGCATGTTGAGAACAGTGCCATTCTGTTTGCGATATCAGGACTTCCTGAGCATGTTGAGAACAGTGCCAGTCTGTTTGTGATATCAGGACTTCCTGAGCATGTTGAGAACAGTGCCATTCTGTTTGTGGTATCAGGACTTCCTGAGCATGTTGAGAACAGTGCCAGTCTGTTTGTGATATCAGGACTTCCTGAGCATGTTGAGAACAGTGCAAGTCTGTTTGTCGTATCAGGACTTCCTGAGCATGTTGAGAACAGTGCCATTCTGTTTGTGGTACCAGGACTTCCTGAGCATGTTGAGAACAGTGCCAGTCTGTTTGTGGTATCAGGACTTCCTGAGCATGTTGAGAACAGTACCAGTCTGTTTGCAATATCAGGACTTCCTGAGCATGTTGAGGACAGTGCCATTCTGTTAGTGATATCAGCACTTCCTGAGCATGTTGAGAAAAGTGCCATTCTGTTTGTGATATCAGGACTTCCTGAGCATGTTGAGAACAGTGCCAGTCTGTTTGCGATATCAGGACTTCCTGAGCATGTTGAGAACAGTGCCATTCTGTTAGTGATATCAGCACTTCCTGAGCATGTTGAGAACAGTGCCATTCTGTTTGCGATATCAGGACTTCCTGAGCATGTTGAGAACAGTGCCAGTCTGTTTGTGATATCAGGACTTCCTGAGCATGTTGAGAACAGTGCCATTCTGTTTGTGGTATCAGGACTTCCTGAGCATGTTGAGAACAGTGCCAGTCTGTTTGTGATATCAGGACTTCCTGAGCATGTTGAGAACAGTGCCAGTCTGTTTGTCGTATCAGGACTTCCTGAGCATGTTGAGAACAGTGCCATTCTGTTTGTGGTACCAGGACTTCCTGAGCATGTTGAAAACAGTGCCAGTCTGTTTGTGGTATCAGGACTTCCTGAGCATGTTGAGAACAGTACCAGTCTGTTTGCGATATCAGGACTTCCTGAGCATGTTGAGGACAGTGCCATTCTGTTAGTGATATCAGCACTTCCTGAGCATGTTGAGAACAGTGCCATTCTGTTTGTGATATCAGGACTTCCTGAGCATGTTGAGAACAGTGCCAGTCTGTTTGCGATATCATGACTTCCTGAGCATGTTGAGAACAGTGCCATTCTGTTAGTGATATCAGGACTTCCTGACCATGTTGAGAACAGTGCCATTCTGTTTGTGGTACCAGGACTTCCTGACCATGTTGAGAACTGTGCCAGTCTGTTTGCGATATCAGGACTTCCTGAGCATGTTGAGGACAGTGCCATTCTGTTAGTGATATCAGCACTTCCTGAGCATGTTGAGAACAGTGCCAGTCTGTTTATGGTACCAGGACATCCTGAGCATGTTGAGAACAGTGCCAGTCTGTTTGCGATATCAGGACTTCCTGAGCATGTTGAGAACAGTGCAAGTCTGTTTGCGGTACCAGGACTTCCTGAGCATGTTGAGAACAGTGCCAGTCTGTTTGTGGTACCAGGACGTCCTGAGCATGTTGAGAACAGTGCCAGTCTGTTTGTGATATCAGGACTTCCTGAGCATGTTGAGAACAGTGCCATTCTGTTTGTGGTACCAGGCCTTCCTGAGCATGTTGAGAACCTTAGTGCCAGTCTGTTTGTGTTATCAGGACTTCCTGAGCATGTTGAGAACAGTGCTAGTCTGTTTGTGGTATCAGGACTTCCTGAGCATGTTGAGAACAGTGCCAGTCTGTTTGTCGTATCAGGACTTCCTGAGCATGTTGAGAACAGTGCCATTCTGTTTGTGACTACCTGAGAATGTTGAGAACAGTCCCAGTCTGTTTGCGATATCAGGACTTCCTGAGCATGTTGAGGACAGTGCCATTCTGTTAGTGATATCAGCACTTCCTGAGCATGTTGAGAACAGTGCCATTCTGTTTGTGATATCAGGACTTCCTGAGCATGTTGAGAACAGTGCCAGTCTGTTTGCGATATCAGTGCTTCCTGAGCATGTTGAGAACAGTGCCAGTCTGTTTGCGATATCAGGACTTCCTGAGCATGTTGAGAACAGTGCCAGTCTGTTTGTGGTACCAGGACTTCCTGAGCATGTTGAGAACAGTGCCATTCTGTTTGTGATATCAGGACTTCCTCAGCATGTTGAGAACAGTGCCATTCTGTTTGCGATATCAGTGCTTCCTGAGCATGTTGAGAACAGTGCCAGTCTGTTTGCGATATCAGGACTTCCTGAGCATGTTGAGAACAGTGCCAGTCTGTTTGTGGTACCAGGACTTCCTGAGCATGTTGAGAACAGTGCCAGTCTGTTTGTGGTATCAGGACTTCCTGAGCATGTTGAGAACAGTGCCAGTCTGTTTGTGGTACCAGGACTTCCTGAGAATGTTGAGAACAGTACCAGTCTGTTTGCGATATCAGGACTTCCTGAGCATGTTGAGAACAGTGCCATTCTGTTAGTGATATCAGCACTTCCTGAGCATGTTGAGAACAGTGCCATTCTGTTTGCGATATCAGGACTTCCTGAGCATGTTGAGAACAGTGCCAGTCTGTTTGTGATATCAGGACTTCCTGAGCATGTTGAGAACAGTGCCATTCTGTTTGTGGTATCAGGACTTCCTGAGCATGTTGAGAACAGTGCCAGTCTGTTTGTGATATCAGGACTTCCTGAGCATGTTGAGAACAGTGCCAGTCTGTTTGTCGTATCAGGACTTCCTGAGCATGTTGAGAACAGTGCCATTCTGTTTGTGGTACCAGGACTTCCTGAGCATGTTGAAAACAGTGCCAGTCTGTTTGTGGTATCAGGACTTCCTGAGCATGTTGAGAACAGTACCAGTCTGTTTGCGATATCAGGACTTCCTGAGCATGTTGAGGACAGTGCCATTCTGTTAGTGATATCAGCACTTCCTGAGCATGTTGAGAACAGTGCCATTCTGTTTGTGATATCAGGACTTCCTGAGCATGTTGAGAACAGTGCCAGTCTGTTTGCGATATCATGACTTCCTGAGCATGTTGAGAACAGTGCCATTCTGTTAGTGATATCAGGACTTCCTGACCATGTTGAGAACAGTGCCATTCTGTTTGTGGTACCAGGACTTCCTGACCATGTTGAGAACTGTGCCAGTCTGTTTGCGATATCAGGACTTCCTGAGCATGTTGAGGACAGTGCCATTCTGTTAGTGATATCAGCACTTCCTGAGCATGTTGAGAACAGTGCCAGTCTGTTTATGGTACCAGGACATCCTGAGCATGTTGAGAACAGTGCCAGTCTGCTTGCGATATCAGGACTTCCTGAGCATGTTGAGAACAGTGCAAGTCTGTTTGCGGTACCAGGACTTCCTGAGCATGTTGAGAACAGTGCCAGTCTGTTTGTGGTACCAGGACGTCCTGAGCATGTTGAGAACAGTGCCAGTCTGTTTGTGATATCAGGACTTCCTGAGCATGTTGAGAACAGTGCCATTCTGTTTGTGGTACCAGGCCTTCCTGAGCATGTTGAGAACCTTAGTGCCAGTCTGTTTGTGTTATCAGGACTTCCTGAGCATGTTGAGAACAGTGCTAGTCTGTTTGTGGTATCAGGACTTCCTGAGCATGTTGAGAACAGTGCCAGTCTGTTTGTCGTATCAGGACTTCCTGAGCATGTTGAGAACAGTGCCATTCTGTTTGTGACTACCTGAGAATGTTGAGAACAGTCCCAGTCTGTTTGCGATATCAGGACTTCCTGAGCATGTTGAGGACAGTGCCATTCTGTTAGTGATATCAGCACTTCCTGAGCATGTTGAGAACAGTGCCATTCTGTTTGTGATATCAGGACTTCCTGAGCATGTTGAGAACAGTGCCAGTCTGTTTGCGATATCAGTGCTTCCTGAGCATGTTGAGAACAGTGCCAGTCTGTTTGCGATATCAGGACTTCCTGAGCATGTTGAGAACAGTGCCAGTCTGTTTGTGGTACCAGGACTTCCTGAGCATGTTGAGAACAGTGCCATTCTGTTTGTGATATCAGGACTTCCTCAGCATGTTGAGAACAGTGCCATTCTGTTTGCGATATCAGTGCTTCCTGAGCATGTTGAGAACAGTGCCAGTCTGTTTGCGATATCAGGACTTCCTGAGCATGTTGAGAACAGTGCCAGTCTGTTTGTGGTACCAGGACTTCCTGAGCATGTTGAGAACAGTGCCAGTCTGTTTGTGGTATCAGGACTTCCTGAGCATGTTGAGAACAGTGCCAGTCTGTTTGTGGTACCAGGACTTCCTGAGAATGTTGAGAACAGTACCAGTCTGTTTGCGATATCAGGACTTCCTAAGCATGTTGAGGACAGTGCCATTCTGTTAGTGATATCAGCACTTCCTGAGTATGTTGAGAACAGTGCCATTCTGTTTGTGATATCAGGACTTCCTGAGCATGTTGAGAACAGTGCCAGTCTGTTTGTGGTACCAGGACTTCCTGAGCATGTTGAGAACAGTGCCAGTCTGTTTGTGGTACCAGGAATTCCTGAGCATGTTGAGAACAGTGCCAGTCTGTTTGTGGTACCAGGACTTCCTGACCATGTTGAGAACAATGCCAGTCTGTTTGTGATATCAGGACTTCCCGAGCATGTTGAGAACAGTGCCAGTCTGTTTATGATATCAGGACTTCCTGAGCATGTTGAGAACAGTGCCAGTCTGTTTGTGGTACCAGGACTTCCTGAGCATGTTGAGAACAGTGCCAGTCTGTTTGTGATATCAGGACTTCCTGAGCATGTTGAGAACAGTGCCAGTCTGTTTGTGGTACCAGGACTTCCTGAGCATGTTGAGAACAGTGCCAGTCTGTTTGTGGTACCAGGACGTCCTGAGCATGTTGAGAACAGTGCCAGTCTGTTTGTGATATCAGGACTTCCTGAGCATGTTGAGAATTGTGCCATTCTGTTTGTGGTATCAGGACTTCCTGAGCATGTTGAGAACAGTGCCTGTCTGTTTGTGGTATCAGGACTTCCTGAGCATGTTGAGAACCTTAGTGCCAGTCTGTTTGTGGTATCAGGACTTCCTGAGCATGTTGAGAACAGTGCTAGTCTGTTTGTGGTATCAGGACTTCCTGAGCATGTTGAGAACAGTGCCAGTCTGTTTGTTGTATCAGGACTTCCTGAGCATGTTGAGAACAGTGCCATTCTGTTTGTGACTTCCTGAGAATGTTGAGAACAGTCCCAGTCTGTTTGCGATATCAGGACTTCCTGAGCATGTTGAGGACAGTGCCATTCTGTTAGTGATATCAGCACTTCCTGAGCATGTTGAGAACAGTGCCATTCTGTTAGTGTTATCAGGACTTCCTGACCATGATGAGAACAGTGCCATTCTGTTTGTGGTACCAGGACTTCCTGACCATGTTGAGAACAGTGCCAGTCTGTTTGCGATATCAGGACTTCCTGAGCATGTTGAGAACAGTGCCAGTCTGTTTGTGGTACCAGGACTTCCTGAGCATGTTGAGAACAGTGCAAGTCTGTTTGTGGTATCAGGACTTCCTGAGCATGTTGAGAACAGTGCCAGTCTGTTTGTGGTACCAGGACTTCCTGAGAATGTTGAGAACAGTACCAGTCTGTATGCGATATCAGGACTTCCTAAGCATGTTGAGGACAGTGCCATTCTGTTAGTGATATCAGCACTTCCTGAGTATGTTGAGAACAGTGCCATTCTGTTTGTGATATCAGGACTTCCTGAGCATGTTGAGAACAGTGCCAGTCTGTTTGTCGTACCAGGACTTCCTGAGCATGTTGAGAACAGTGCCAGTCTGTTTGTGGTACCAGGACTTCCTGAGCATGTTGAGAACAGTGCGAGTCTGTTTGTGGTACCAGGACTTCCTGACCATGTTGAGAACAGTGCCAGTCTGTTTGTGATATCAGGACTTCCTGAGCATGTTGAGAACAGTGCCAGTCTGTTTGTGATATCAGGACTTCCTGAGCATGTTGAGAACAGTGCCAGTCTGTTTGTGGTACCAGGACGTCCTGAGCATGTTGAGAACAGTGCCAGTCTGTTTGTGGTACCAGGACTTCCTGAGCATGTTGAGAACAGTGCCATTCTGTTTGTGGTATCAGGACTTCCTGAGCATGTTGAGAACAGTGCCAGTCTGTTTGTGGTATCAGGACTTCCTGAGCATGTTGAGAACCTTAGTGCCAGTCTGTTTGTGGTATCAGGACTTCCTGAGCATGTTGAGAACAGTGCCAGTGTGTTTGTGGTATCAGGACTTCCTGAGCATGTTGAGAACAGTGCCAGTCTGTTTGTCGTATCAGGACTTCCTGAGCATGTTGAGAACAGTGCCATTCTGTTTGTGGTACCAGGACTTCCTGAGCATGTTGAGAACAGTGCCCGTCTGTTTGCGATATCAGGACTTCCTGAGCATGTTGAGAACAGTGCCAGTCATTTTGTGGTATCAGGACTTCCTGAGAATGTTGAGAACAGTACCAGTCTGTTTGCGATATCAGGACTTCCTGAGCATGTTGAGGACAGTGCCATTCTGTTAGTGATATCAGCACTTCCTGAGCATGTTGAGAACAGTGCCATTCTGTTTGTGATATCAGGACTTCCTGAGCATGTTGAGAACGGTGCCAGTCTGTTTGCGATGTCAGTGCTTCCTGAGCATGTTGAGAACCGTGCCATTCTGTTAGTGATATCAGGACTTCCTGACCATGTTGAGAACAGTGCCATTCTGTTTGTGGTACCAGGACTTCCTGACCATGTTGAGAACAGTGCCAGTCTGTTTGCGATATCAGGACTTCCTGAGCATGTTGAGAACAGTGCCAGTCTGTTTGTGGTACCAGGACTTCCTGTGCATGTTGAGAACAGTGCCAGTCTGTTTGTGGTACCAGGACTTCCTAAGCATGTTGAGAACAGTGCCAGTCTGTTTGTGGTATCAGGACTTCCTGAGCATGTTGAGAACCTTAGTGCCAGTCTGTTTGTGGTATCAGGACTTCCTGAGCATGTTGAGAACCTTAGTGCCAGTCTGTTTGTGGTACCAGGACTTCCTGAGCATGTTGAGAACAGTGCCAGTGTGTTTGTGGTATCAGGACTTCCTGACCATGTTGAGAACAGTGCCAGTCTGTTTGTCGTATCAGGACTTCCTGAGCATGTTGAACACAGTGCCATTCTGTTTGTGGTACCAGGACTTCCTGAGCATGTTGAGAACAGTGCCAGTCTGTTTGTGGTATCAGGACTTCCTGAGCATGTTGAGAACAGTGCCATTCTGTTTGTGGTACCAGGACTTCCTGAGCATGTTGAGAACAGTGCCAGTCTGTTTGTGGTATCAGGACTTCCTGAGAATGTTGAGAACAGTACCAGTCTGTTTGCGATATCAGGACTTCCTGAGCATGTTGAGGACAGTGCCATTCTGTTAGTGATATCAGCACTTCCTGAGCATGTTGAGAACAGTGCCATTCTGTTTGTGATATCAGGACTTCCTGAGCATGTTGAGAACAATGCCAGTCTGTTTGCGATATCCGGGCTTCCTGAGCATGTTGAGAACAGTGCCATTCTGTTAGTGATATCAGGACTTCCTGACCATGTTGAGAACAGTGCCATTCTGTTTGTGGTACCAGGACTTCCTGACCATGTTGAGAACAGTGCCAGTCTGTTTGCGATATCAGGACTTCCTGAGCATGTTGAGAACAGTGCCAGTCTGTTTGTGGTACCAGGACTTCCTGAGCATGTTGAGAACAGTGCCAGTCTGTTTGTGGTATCAGGACTTCCTGAGCATGTTGAGAACAGTGCCAGTCTATTTGTGGTACCAGGACTTCCTGAGAATGTTGAGAACAGTACCAGTCTGTTTGCGATATCAGGACTTCCTAAGCATGTTGAGGACAGTGCAATTCTGTTAGTGATATCAGCACTTCCTGAGTATGTTGAGAACAGTGCCATTCTTTTTGTGATATCAGGACTTCCTGAGCATGTTGAGAACAGTGCCAGTCTGTTTGTGGTACCAGGACTTCCTGAGCATGTTGAGAACAGTGCCAGTCTGTTTGTGGTACCAGGACTTCCTGAGCATGTTGAGAACAGTGCCAGTCTGTTTGTGGTTTCAGGACTTCCTGAGCATGTTGAGAACAGTGCCATTCTGTTTGTGATATCAGGACTTCCTGAGCATGTTGAGAAAAGTGCCAGTCTGTTTGTGATATAAGGACTTCCTGAGCATGTTGAGAACAGTGCCATTCTGTTTGCGATATCAGGACTTCCTGAGCATGTTGAGAACAGTGCCAGTCTGTTTGTGATAACAGGACTTCCTGATCATGTTGAGAACAGTGCCATTCTGTTTGTGGTACCAGGACTTCCTGAGCATGTTGAGAACAGTGCCAGTCTGTTTGCGATATCAGGACTTCCTGAGCATGTTGAGGACAGTGCCATTCTGTTAGTGATATCAGCACTTCCTGAGCATGTTGAGAACAGTGCCATTCTGTTTGTGATATCAGGACTTCCTGAGCATGTTGAGAACAGTGCCAGTCTGTTTGTTTTACCAGGACTTCCTGAGCATGTTGAGAACAGTGCCAGTCTGTTTGTGGTACCAGGACTTCCTAAGCATGTTGAGAACAGTGCCAGTCTGTTTGTGGTATCAGGACTTCCTGAGCATGTTGAGAACCTTAGTGCCAGTCTGTTTGTGGTATCAGGACTTCCTGAGCATGTTGAGAACAGTGCTAGTCTGTTTGTGGTACCAGGACTTCCTGAGCATGTTGAGAACAGTACCAGTGTGTTTGTGGTATCAGGACTTCCTGACCATGTTGAGAACAGTGCCAGTCTGTTTGTCGTATCAGGACTTCCTGAGCATGTTGAGAACAGTGCCATTCTGTTTGTGGTACCAGGACTTCCTGAGCATGTTGAGAACAGTGCCAGTCTGTTTGTGGTATCAGGACTTCCTGAGCATGTTGAGAACAGTGCCATTCTGTTTGTGGTACCAGAACTTCCTGAGCATGTTGAGAACAGTGCCAGTCTGTTTGTGGTATCAGGACTTCCTGAGAATGTTGAGAACAGTACCAGTCTGTTTGCGATATCAGGACTTCCTGAGCATGTTGAGGACAGTGCCATTCTGTTAGTGATATCAGCACTTCCTGAGCATGTTGAGAACAGTGCCATTCTGTTTGTGATATCAGGACTTCCTGAGCATGTTGAGAACAGTGCCAGTCTGTTTGCGATATCCGGGCTTCCTGAGCATGTTGAGAACAGTGCCATTCTGTTAGTGATATCAGGACTTCCTGACCATGTTGAGAACAGTGCCATTCTGTTTGTGGTACCAGGACTTCCTGACCATGTTGAGAACAGTGCCAGTCTGTTTGCGATATCAGGACTTCCTGAGCATGTTGAGAACAGTGCCAGTCTGTTTGTGGTACCAGGACTTCCTGAGCATGTTGAGAACAGTGCCAGTCTGTTTGTGGTATCAAGACTTCCTGAGCATGTTGAGAACAGTGCCAGTCTGTTTGTGGTACCAGGACTTCCTGAGAATGTTGAGAACAGTACCAGTCTGTTTGCGATATCAGGACTTCCTGAGCATGTTGAGGACAGTGCCATTCTGTTAGTGATATCAGCACTTCCTGAGCATGTTGAGAACAGTGCCATTCTGTTTGTGATATCAGGACTTCCTGAGCATGTTGAGAACAGTGCCAGTCTGTTTGCGATATCAGGGCTTCCTGAGCATGTTGAGAACAGTGCCATTCTGTTAGTGATATCAGGACTTCCTGACCATGTTGAGAACAGTGCCATTCTGTTTGTGGTACCAGGACTTCCTGACCATGTTGAGAACAGTGCCAGTCTGTTTGCGATATCAGGACTTCCTGAGCATGTTGAGAACAGTACCAGTCTGTTTGTGGTACCAGGACTTCCTGAGCATGTTGAGAACAGTGCCAGTCTGTTTGTGGTATCAGGACTTCCTGAGCATGTTGAGAACCTTAGTGCCAGTCTGTTTGTGGTATCAGGACTTCCTGAGCATGTTGAGAACCTTAGTGCCAGTCTGTTTGTGGTACCAGGACTTCCTGAGCATGTTGAGAACAGTGCCAGTGTGTTTGTGGTATCAGGACTTCCTGACCATGTTGAGAACAGTGCCAGTCTGTTTGTCGTATCAGGACTTCCTGAGCATGTTGAACACAGTGCCATTCTGTTTGTGGTACCAGGACTTCCTGAGCATGTTGAGAACAGTGCCAGTCTGTTTGTGGTATCAGGACTTCCTGAGCATGTTGAGAACAGTGCCATTCTGTTTGTGGTACCAGGACTTCCTGAGCATGTTGAGAACAGTGCCAGTCTGTTTGTGGTATCAGGACTTCCTGAGAATGTTGAGAACAGTACCAGTCTGTTTGCGATATCAGGACTTCCTGAGCATGTTGAGGACAGTGCCATTCTGTTAGTGATATCAGCACTTCCTGAGCATGTTGAGAACAGTGCCATTCTGTTTGTGATATCAGGACTTCCTGAGCATGTTGAGAACAGTGCCAGTCTGTTTGCGATATCCGGGCTTCCTGAGCATGTTGAGAACAGTGCCATTCTGTTAGTGATATCAGGACTTCCTGACCATGTTGAGAACAGTGCCATTCTGTTTGTGGTACCAGGACTTCCTGACCATGTTGAGAACAGTGCCAGTCTGTTTGCGATATCAGGACTTCCTGAGCATGTTGAGAACAGTGCCAGTCTGTTTGTGGCACCAGGACTTCCTGAGCATGTTGAGAACAGTGCCAGTCTGTTTGTGGTATCAGGACTTCCTGAGCATGTTGAGAACAGTGCCAGTCTATTTGTGGTACCAGGACTTCCTGAGAATGTTGAGAACAGTACCAGTCTGTTTGCGATATCAGGACTTCCTGTTAGTGATATCAGCACTTCCTGAGCATGTTGAGAACAGTGCCATTCTGTTTGTGATATCAGGACTTCCTGAGCATGTTGAGAACAGTGCCAGTCTGTTTGCGATATCAGGGCTTCCTGAGCATGTTGAGAACAGTGCCATTCTGTTAGTGATATCAGGACTTCCTGACCATGTTGAGAACAGTGCCATTCTGTTTGTGGTACCAGGACTTCCTGACCATGTTGAGAACAGTGCCAGTCTGTTTGCGATATCAGGACTTCCTGAGCATGTTGAGAACAGTGCCAGTCTGTTTGTGGTACCAGGACTTCCTGAGCATGTTGAGAACAGTGCCAGTCTGTTTGCGATATCAGGACTTCCTGAGCATGTTGAGAACAGTGCCATTCTGTTTGTGGTACCAGGACTTCCTGACCATGTTGAGAACAGTGCCAGTCTGTTTGCGATATCAGGACTTCCTGAGCATGTTGAGAACAGTGCCAGTCTGTTTGTGGTATCAGGACTTCCTGAGCATGTTGAGAACAGTGCCAGTCTGTTTGTGGTACCAGGACTTCCTGCGCATGTTGAGAACAGTGCCAGTCTGTTTGTGGTACCAGGACTTCCTGAGCATGTTGAGAACAGTGCCAGTCTGTTTGTGGTATCAGGACTTCCTGAGCATGTTGAGAACAGTGCCAGTCTGTTTGTGGTACCAGGACTTCCTGAGCATGTTGAGAACAGTGCCAGTCTGTTTATGGTACCAGGACTTCCTGAGCATGTTGAGAACAGTGCCAGTCTGTTTGCGATATCAGGACTTCCTGAGCATGTTGAGAACAGTGCCAGTCTGTTTGCGGTACCAGGACTTCCTGAGCATGTTGAGAACAGTGCCAGTCTGTTTGCGGTACCAGGACTTCCTGAGCATGTTGAGAACAGTGCCAGTCTGTTTGTGGTACCAGGACTTCCTGACCATGTTGAGAACAGTGCCAGTCTGTTTGTGATATCAGGACTTCCTGAGCATGTTGAGAACAGTGCCAGTCTGTTTGTGATATCAGGACTTCCTGAGCATGTTGAGAACAGTGCCAGTCTGTTTGTGGTACCAGGACTTCCTGAGCATGTTGAGAACAGTGCCATTCTGTTTGTGGTACAAGGACTTCCTGAGCATGTTGAGGACAGTGCCATTCTGTTAGTGATATCAGCACTTCCTGAGCATGTTGAGAACAGTGCCAGTCTGTTTGTGATATCAGGACTTCCTGAGCATGTTGAGAACAGTGCCAGTCTGTTTGTGGTACCAGGACTTCCTGAGCATGTTGAGAACAGTGCCATTCTGTTAGTGATATCAGGACTTCCTGAGCATGTTGAGGACAGTGCCATTCTGTTAGTGATATCAGCACTTCCTGAGCATGTTGAGAACAGTGCCATTCTGTTTGTGGTACCAGGACTTCCTGACCATGTTGAGAACAGTGCCAGTCTGTTTGCGATATCAGGACTTCCTGAGCATGTTGAGAACAGTGCCAGTTTTTGCGGTATCAGGACTTCCTGAGCATGTTGAGAACAGTGCCAGTCTGTTTGTTGTACCAGGACTTCCTGAGCATGTTGAGAACAGTGCCAGTCTGTTTGTGGTATCAGGACTTCCTGAGCATGTTGAGAACACTGCCAGTCTGTTTGTGGTACCAGGACTTCCTGAGCATGTTGAGAACAGTGCCAGTCTGTTTATGGTACCAGGACTTCCTGAACATGTTGAGAACAGTGCCAGTCTGTTTGCGATATCAGGACTTCCTGAGCATGTTGAGAACAGTGCCAGTCTGTTTGTGGTACCAGGACTTCCTGAGCATGTTGAGAACAGTGCCAGTCTGTTTGTGGTACCAGGACTTCCTGAGCATGTTGAGAACAGTGCCAGTCTGTTTGTGGTACCAGGACTTCCTGAGCATGTTGAGAACAGTGCCAGTCTGTTTGTGGTACCAGGACTTCCTGACCATGTTGAGAACAGTGCCAGTCTGTTTGTGATATCAGGACTTCCTGAGCATGTTGAGAACAGTGCCAGTCTGTTTGTGATATCAGGACTTCCTGAGCATGTTGAGAACAGTGCCAGTCTGTTTGTGGTACCAGGACTTCCTGAGCATGTTGAGAACAGTGCCAGTCTGTTTGTGGTACCAGGACTTCCTGAGCATGTTGAGAACAGTGCCAGTCTGTTTGTGATATCAGGACTTCCTGAGCATGTTGAGAACAGTGCCATTCTGTTTGTGGTATCAGGACTTCCTGAGCATGTTGAGAACAGTGCCAGTCTGTTTGTGATATCAGGACTTCCTGAGCATGTTGAGAACAGTGCCATTCTGTTTGTGATATCAGGACTTCCTGAGCATGTTGAGAAAAGTGCCAGTATGTTTGTGATATCAGGACTTCCTGAGCATGTTGAGAACAGTGCCAGTCTGTTTGTGGTACCAGGACTTCCTGACCATGTTGAGAACAGTGCCAGTCTGTTTGTGATATCAGGACTTCCTGAGCATGTTGAGAACAGTGCCATTCTGTTTGTGGTATCAGGACTTCCTGAGCATGTTGAGAACAGTGCCAGTCTGTTTGTGATATCAGGACTTCCTGAGCATGTTGAGAACAGTGCCAGTCTGTTTGTGGTACCAGGACTTCCTGAGCATGTTGAGAACAGTGCCAGTCTGTTTGTCATATCAGGACTTCCTGAGCATGTTGAGAACAGTGCCAGTCTGTTTGTGATATCAGGACTTCCTGAGCATGTTGAGAACAGTGCCAGTCTGTGGTACCAGGACTTCCTGAGCATGTTGAGAACAGTGCCAGTCTGTTTGTCATATCAGTACTTCCTGAGCATGTTGAGAACAGTGGAATGAGTAGGTGTGTCCCAACGTTTGACTGATACTGTATATCCATACTTCCATTCATTTTTTCAACTAATACCTGGTTGATGAGTCCTGTGACACTTGTGGGGGTCCTAAGAGCAAAACAGAGTTTTGTAGGCCAAACCGTTCAGACGCAACACATGTTTTCGTGGTCAGACAAACAGCTCTGTAGATCTGCCACCGCAGATGCGGAAGGCCGACAGGCAGATGCGGAAGGCCGACAGGCAGATGCGGAAGGACGACAGGCAGATGCGGAAGGACGACAGGCAGATGCGGTGGATTGAGACGCAGCCAAATACAAAAAGAAACAGACAACATTTTTGGACAGGGTTTTTTTTTTATTTTGTTAATTAGGGTGCCGTCGAACTCTTTTTTTTTTTTTTTTAAGTAACTAAAATCAAATCAAGGCTGAAAAACTCAATAGAAAGAGCAGAACAGATCATTATGTTCCCGTTTCCATATACTGGCCTACCTCAGAGTGACGAATGAAAATAAGGTGCTTATTCTAAATCCATTATAAACATCATTTAACCATTTTTATGTTTATATAATAAAGGTATTATACTGTAGTAACATGAGCTGAGATAAAGTAGAAGTCTGACGTTCCATTTGGTTATAGAATCTATTAAAGGAACCAGAGAGAGAGAGAGAGAGAGAGAGCCAGAGAGAGAGAGAGAGAGACAGAGAGAGAGCCAGAGAGAGAGAGGGGGCAGAGTTATATTTCGATAAACTACACAGTGTCTACGTCCCAAATCGCACCCTATTGTCTTTATAGTGCACTACTTTTGACTAATGCCCAGGATAGGATGTTACCAGTCTCCACTACTTTAGACTAATGCCCAGGCTAGGATGTTGCCAGTCTCCACTACTTTAGACTAATGCCCAGGCTAGGATGTTGCCAGTCTCCATCCTTTTCCCAAAGTGTATACTTTCTCGTATGGATTAAACAAAAGTACACAAATCATATGGACTCTAGTCAAAAGTAGTGCACTATATAAGACAACATGGTGCCACTTGAGACGCAGCCAAAGACAGCACTCGCCCAGTGTCAGATCTAAGTGACTTATTGCATGATGTCTGTCCTCCGCTGAAGCTCAGGAAACTGATCTGAAGTCAGTTATGTGGGCGACGTTGTGTCCAGGCCCCAGTTAGGCTTCTAAGCCTCAACACCACTCTCCCCACAGTGGATCAGCTCCGGTGGGCATGGCTGTCTTACTCTAGCCCCAGGCCTGGTCAGGACAACTGCATCAGGCCCGTCAGCCGTTTGCCTGTCAGTGATTTTCCCTGAAGAGTGATAGTATAGAATTAATATGATGGTTGCCTTGTTGGTTTAAGGTGAAAAGTTTTGTAACAAAGTAGTGGTCGGATTAATCTATATGTATAGGTGAGACAGATACAGACAGACAGACAGACAGACAGACAGACAGACAGACAGACAGACAGACAGACAGACAGACAGACAGACAGACAGACAGACAGACAGACAGACAAAGAACAGAAAGATAAAAGAACAGGAAGTAGAGCCACTGACCACACTGCGTGTGAACTTCTCCAGAGAGGTGCGTCTTCCCTGCTGCTGCTCCGTCTCAGGCTTGGGAACAAAGCATTATGGGAAGAGAAAGGGGAAGAGAAAGGAGAAGAGAGGAGAGGAGAGGAGACAGAAAAGAGTTGAAAATATGTGATGTCACTGATTCAGACCATACAGTAGTTCACTGACTGCAGAACCTGGAAATGTCCAATAGAGGGCAGCACTTTACTATGTTGGATGCTGAGGACTGGTGTCTAACTGCAGTCTGCCCCAGGCAAACAGACACACACACACACAGAGAAACAGACACACCTTCTTCCTGGCCGTCAGAAGGTTCTGGTAAGAGTTGGAACGGAGGTACCGTGCGTAGCTGTCACTCTTCATCAGCTTATAGATGTGGTCCTGAAACAGGAGAGAGAAGGGGGAGACAAACAGGGAGAGAGAGAAGGATGGAGACAAACAGGGAGAGAGAGAAGGGGGAGACAAACAGGGAGAGAGAGAAGGAGGGAGACAAACAGGGAGAGAGAGAAGGGGGGAGACAAAAAGGGAGAGAGAGAAGGGGGAGACAAACAGAGAGTGAGAGAAGGAGGGAGACAAACGGAGAGAGAGAAGGGGGGAGACAAACAGGGAGAGAGAGAAGGGGGGAGACAAACAAGGAGAGAGAAGGCGGGAGAGACAAATAGGGAGAGAGAGAAGGGGGGGACAAACAGGGAGCGAGAGAATGGGGAAGAGACAAATAGGGAGAGAGAGAAGGGGGAGAGATAAGGGGGGAGACAAACAGGGAGAGAGAGAAGGGGGGAGACAAACAGGGAGAGAGAAGGGGGGGACCAACAGGGAGAGAGAAGGGGGGAGACAAACAGGGAAAGAAGGAAGGGGGAGACAAACAGGGAGAGAGAGAAGGGGGGAGACAAACAGGGAGAGAGAGAAGGGGGGAGACAAACAGGGAGAGAGAAGGGGGGAGACAAACAGGGAAAGAAGGAAGGGGGGGACCAACAGGGAGAGAGAAGGGGGGAGACAAACAGGGAAAGAAGGAAGGGGGAGACAAACAGGGAGAGAGAGAAGGGGGGAGACAAACAGGGAGAGAGAGAAGGGGGGAGACAAACAGGGAGAGAGAAGGGGGGAGACAAACAGGGAAAGAAGGAAGGGGGGGACAAACAGGAAGAGAGAAGGGGGAGACAAACAGGGAGAGAGAGATAAGGAGGGAGACAAACAGGGAGAGAGAGATAAGGGGGAGACAAACAGGGAAAGAGAAGGGGGGAGACAAATAGGGAGAGAAAGAAGGGGGAGAGATATAGGGAGAGAGAGAAGGGGGAGACAAACAGGGACAGAGAGAAGCGAGGGGAGACAAACAGGGAGAGAGAGAAGCGAGGGGAGACAAACAGGGAGAGAGAGAAGGAGGGAGACAAACAGGGAGAGAGAAGGGGGGAGACAAACAGGGACAGAGAGAAGCGAGGGGAGACAAACAGGGACAGAGAGAAGCGAGGGGAGACAAACAGGGAGAGAGAGAAGGAGGGAGACAAACAGGGAGAGAGAGAAGGGGGGAGACAAACAGGGACAGAGAGAAGCGAGGGGAGACAAACAGGGACAGAGAGAAGCGAGGGGAGACAAACAGGGAGAGAGAGAAGGAGGGAGACAAACAGGGAGAGAGAGAAGGGGGGAGACAAACAGGGAGAGAGAGAAGGAGGGGTTACAGCAGCACCTAGAACATCTGACCTGGACTCTGACAGTTACATTTAATTAATGTAATGATATTCCAAAAGAGGTCCGGATATCAGGATCACAATAATTCTACTTGGACACAAACTACACATTTCTAGGACTAAATATCAGGAACACGAGTAGCTTTCACATGGCTGTGAACGAGCTGAGAGACAAAGCATGAAGAGCATTCTATGCCATTAAAGGGAACATTAAAATCAAACTTCCAATTAGAATCTGGCTCAAAATGTTAAAATCAGTAATAGAACCAATTGCTCTATATGGCAGCGAAGTATGGGGTCCAATCTCTAAAAATGAATTTACCAAATGGGACAAACATCCAGTTGAAATACTGCATGCAGAGTTTTACCAGACTGTATTGGAAGTGTAAAGAAACCCTCTAAATAACTCATGTAGATCAGAATTGGGCCAAAACCCCTTCTTTATTCAAATAGAAAAAAACCCATCAAAATTGTACAACCATCTAAAAACAAGTGATCCCCAAAATATTTAATCACACGGCCCTACAATATCAAGAGATGGAACAAGAGAAGAGTTATTATCATTCAGTACAACGAATTAGAAACTATAAAGGATGAAGAAAAAAATCGAATATTTATTGGGTGAAAATGTGCAATGTAATGACAAAAATATTTTCACACTTTGTTTTGGCTTTCATACCATGTCATGTTGCTTCTGAGTCATGTTCAGACTGGTACTACTAATACTCTCTCTATAGACAAACACTGGCAGTAGAACGGCCTTACTGAAGAGCTCAGTGACTTTCAACGTGGCACAGACAGACAGACAGACAGACAGACAGACAGACAGACAGACAGACAGACAGACAGACAGACAGACAGACAGACAGACAGACAGACAGACAGACAGACAGAGAGAGAGAGAGAGAGAGAGAGAGAGAGAGAGAGAGAGAGAGAGAGAGAGAGAGAGATACTGTGTATATCGAGAGAGCTGTGATTGTTTTAGCTGTATTTCAGCTCTTTGGGTGTTGGTCTGTCTGTAATACAACATACCTGAGTGTCTTCATAGCTGTCTGTCTGTAACATAACGTACCTGAGTGTCTTCATAGCTGTCTGTCTGTAACATAACGTACCTGAGTGTCTTCATAGCTGTCTGTCTGTAATATAACATACCTGAGTGTCTTCATAGCTGTCTGTCTGTAATACAACATACCTGAGTGTCTTCATAGCTGTCTGTCTGTAATACAACATACCTGAGTGTCTTCATAGCTGTCTGTCTGTAATACAACGTACCTGAGTGTCTTCATAGCTGTCTGTCTGTAATATAACGTACCTGAGTGTCTTCATAGCTGTCTGTCTGTAATATAACGTACCTGAGCGTCTTCGTAGCTGTCTGTCTGTAATATAACGTACCTGAGTGTCTTCATAGCTGTCTGTCTGTAATATAACGTACCTGAGTGTCTTCATAGCTGTCTGTCTGTAATATAACGTACCTGAGTGTCTTCATAGCTGTCTGTCTGTAATATAACGTACCTGAGTGTCTTCATAGCTGTCTGTCTGTAATATAACGTACCTGAGTGTCTTTATAGCTGTCTGTCTGTAATATAACGTACCTGAGTGTCTTTATAGCTGTCTGTCTGTAATATAACGTACCTGAGCGTCTTCGTAGCTGTCTGTCTGTAATATAACGTACCTGAGCGTCTTCGTAGCTGTCTGTCTGTAATATAACGTACCTGAGCGTCTTCGTAGCTGTCTGTCTGTAATATAACGTACCTGAGCGTCTTCGTAGCTGTCTGTCTGTAATATAACGTACCTGAGCGTCTTCGTAGCTGTCTGTCTGTAATATAACGTACCTGAGCGTCTTCGTAGCTGTCTGTCTGTAATATAACGTACCTGAGCGTCTTCATAGCTGTCTGTCTGTAATATAACGTACCTGAGTGTCTTCATAGCTGTCTGTCTGTAATATAACGTACCTGAGTGTCTTCATAGCTGTCTGTCTGTAATATAACGTACCTGAGCGTCTTCGTAGCTGTCTGTCTGTAATACAACATACCTGAGCGTCTTCATAGCTGTCTGTCTGTAATATAACATACCTGAGTGTCTTTATAGCTGTCTGTCTGTAATATAACGTACCTGAGTGTCTTCATAGCTGTCTGTCTGTAATATAACGTACCTGAGTGTCTTCATAGCTGTCTGTCTGTAATATAACGTACCTGAGTGTCTTCATAGCTGTCTGTCTGTAATATAACATACCTGAGTGTCTTTATAGCTGTCTGTCTGTAATATAACGTACCTGAGCGTCTTCATAGCTGTCTGTCTGTAATATAACGTACCTGAGTGTCTTCATAGCTGTCTGTCTGTAATATAACGTACCTGAGCGTCTTCGTAGCTGTCTGTCTGTAATATAACATACCTGAGTGTCTTTATAGCTGTCTGTCTGTAATATAACGTACCTGAGCGTCTTCGTAGCTGTCTGTCTGTAATATAACGTACCTGAGCGTCTTCGTAGCTGTCTGTCTGTAATATAACATACCTGAGCGTCTTCGTAGCTGTCTGTCTGTAATATAACATACCTGAGTGTCTTCGTAGCTGTCTGTCTGTAATATAACGTACCTGAGCGTCTTCGTAGCTGTCTGTCTGTAATATAACGTACCTGAGCGTCTTCGTAGCTGTCTGTCTGTAATATAACGTACTTGAGTGTCTTCATAGCTGTCTGTCTGTAATATAACGTACCTGAGCGTCTTCGTAGCTGTCTGTCTGTAATATAACGTACCTGAGCGTCTTCGTAGCTGTATCGTCCAGGGTCTTTAAGGTTGGCGCTGGTGCGTTCGTAGCTGTGTGAGTCCAGGTTGATGGAGCTGGAAGCGCCTTCTGCCAGAAACTCTGCCCAGATCTCCTGAGCCCGTTCTGCCACGTTCTCCAGAGGCTGCCTCTTCAGATCCTGGACAGCCAACCAAAACCTATTGGATACAGTAAGTTAGCAATAACCCACAGGAGGTGTGCGATCATTCCCTGATAATGCTGTGTGTTATTAATGACTGGCACAACCAGAATCAGATGACTCCATTTCACTATACTGGCTATTGATGCCTTCCCTTCACACAGCAGAGCCTGTGACCATAACATAATACACAGTATGCATATAATTATATATATATATAATTATATATAATTATATAATTTCCACTAAGCGCAAACCAGATGGGATGGCGTATCGCTGCAGAATGCTGGTTAAGTGTGCCTTGAATTCTAAGTAAATCACAGACTGTGTCACTAGCAAAGCACCCCCACACCATCACACCTCCTCCTCCATGCTTCATGGTGGGAACCACACATGCGGAGATCATCCATTTCACCTCCAGTCTAATGTCCATTGCTCGTGTTTGTTGGCCCAAGCAAGTCTCTTCATCCTTTAGTAGTGGTTTCTTTGACCATGAAGGCCTGATTCACGCAGTCTCCTCTGAACAGCTGATGTTTAGATGTGTCTGTTACTTGAACGCTGAAGCATTTATTTGGGCTGCAATTTCTGAGGCTGGTAACTAATGAACTTATCCTCTGCAGCAGAGGTAACTGGGTCTTCCTTTCCTGTGGCAGTCCTCATTAGAGACAGTTTCGTCATAGCCCTTGATGGTTTTTGCGACTGCACTTGAAGAAACTTTCAAAGTTGTTTAAATGTTCCTCTATTGACTGACCTTCATGTCTTAAAATAATGATGGACTGTTCTTTCTCTTCGTTTCTCTTCGCTTATTTAAGCTGTTCTTGCCATAATATGGACTTGGTCTTTTGCCAAATAGGGCTATCTTCTGTATACCACCCTACCTTGTCACAACACAACTGATTGGTTCAAACGCATTAAGGAAAGAAATTCCACAAATTAACTTTTAACAAGGCACACCTGTTAATTGAAATGTATTCCAGGTGACTACTTCATGCAGCTGGTTGAGAGAATGCCAAGAGTGTGAAATGCTGTCATCAAGGCAAAGGGTGGCTACTTTGAAGAATCTCAAATATAAAATATATTTTGACTTGTTTATCACTTTTTAGGTTACTACCATGATTCCATATGTGTTATTTAATAGTTTTGATGTCTTCACTATTATTCTACAATGTAGAAAATAGTAAAAAATGAAGAAAAACCCTTGAAAGATTAGGTGTGTCCAAACTTTTGACTGGTACTGTAAATCCTATAACACTGAGGTAACCCACACAGGGTAAGACTGAGACTCATCCTGGCATTGGAATGTGCAGTAGACCTATAATTGCTTCACCCACCATTGACTGCACAAACAGTGAACACAGCAGAGTGAAGAGGAGTGCCAGCTAATTGTAATTGCCTCTCATAATACAATCTATCTGTATTGATGTGTGGTCTGGCCCTGCAAAATACAGACTGAGCCAGAGAGAGAGACAGACAGAGAGAGAGAGACAGAAAGAGAGAGAGAGACAGAGAGAGAGACAGAGACAAAGACACAGAGAGAGAGACAGAGACAGAGAGAGAGAGAGAGAGAAACAGAGAGAGAGTGACAGAGACAGAGACAGAGACAGAGAGAGAGAGACAGAGACAGAGAGAGAGACAGAGACACAGAGAGAGACAGAGACACAGAGAGAGAGACAGAGAGACAGACAGAGAGAGAGACAGAGAGAGAGAGAGACAGAGGGGAGAGAGAGAGACACAGAGAGAGAGAGAGAGAGAGAGAGAGAGAGAGAGAGACAGAGAGCTATGGTGAGTTAGTGGAGGTATGGAGAGTGTTTGGCAGCTGAGGGCTGGACAGAGAGAAGGGTGTGTGTGTGTGATCTACTATCAGTCTAGTCCACTCCGAGACTCTGTTATCCTTTAGTAGAGCCCCTCATCAGAACATACCTTCAGAGATGCACACAAGCACGCACGCTGACAGTGCTCCTGACCCCCTGAAGAGAGGCCTAAAGGGGACTGACAGCGCTCCTGACCCCCCTGAAGAGAGGCCTAAAGGGGACTGACAGCGCTCCTGACCCCCCTGAAGAGAGGCCTAAAGGGGGCTGACAGCGCTCCTGACCCCTCTGAAGAGAGGCCTAAAGGGGGCTGACAGCACTCCTGACCCCCCTGAAGAGAGGCCTAAAGGGGGCTGACAGCGCTCCTGACCCCCTGAAGAGAGGCCTAAAGGGAACTGACAACATTCCTGACCCCCCTGAAGAGAGGCCTAAAGGGGGATGACAGCGCTCCTGACCCCCTGAAGAGAGGCCTAAAGGGAACTGACAGCATTCCTGACCCCCCTGAAGAGAGGCCTAAAGGGGACTGACAGCCCTCCTGACCCCCCTGAAGAGAGGCCTAAAGGGGGCTGACAGCATTCCTGACCCCCCTGAAGAGAGGCCTAAAGGGGACTGACAGCGCTCCTGACCCCCCTGAAGAGAGGCCTAAAGGGGGCTGACAGCGCTCCTGACCCCCCTGAAGAGAGGCCTAAAGGGGACCAGTAGATGGTCATGGTGGGTGCTGGAGGGTCAGTGCTATCAGAGGAGAGCTAGTCCAGGTGACTTCCGAACAGATGGGAAGGACTTGTTGATTTTTCATTTATTTTAATTTAACCTTTTATTTATCCAGGCGAGTCAATTAAGAACCGATTCTTATTGACAATTGTCTGAAAGAGAGGTAAAAGATGAAGGGAAGGTTAAGGGAAGAGTACGAGGGGAAAATATTATAGGTAGGGGATGATTGGAGGAGGTAAGAGGAAATAGGGAAAGAAAAGAATGGAGGGATGGGATGGAGCTAAGAGATCAGGTGATGGGAGAGAAAGAAGGGATGACGGTAAGAGAGGAAGAAGGGAAGGGAGGAAAAATGGAGGGATGGGATGAAGGGATCTGATGAGAAGAAATAAGGAAAGGATGAGATAAAAGGATGGGTGAATGAAAGAAGGAAAGGAGAGGAAGTGTGTGTGACTCACTGTAGATTTTCTGAGCTGAATCCAGAACAAATGAGGAGAGAGGAAAGGAAAGGAGGAGAGGAAGTGTGTGACTCACTGTAGGTTCTCTGAGCTGAACTCTGATTCCAGGAACTTGAGGAACTGGTCGCGACCTGCCGGATCCTTCAGAGCTTCATCTAGAGAAAATCCCCACTTCCTCACTCTCTGTTGACTGGGGTCCTTACTAAAGGGGGGGAGATAGAGGAGGAGCGAGTAGGACAGGAAATAACGAGGAGGAGAGAGTAGGACAGGAAATAACGAGGAGGAGAGAGGAGGGAAAAACAGTTTGAATTCATGAAAGGAGCAAGATATTAAAAATATAAAAATAATAGATAGGCAGAACAAATATATACTGTGATCTCAGACAGCCTCAAACACCACATGTTGGACAAGCGGTGACAGCGAAGGAGAAACATTGGCAGCATAATACTGTAATGGCAGCGTTCACATGACACCTTATCATTTAAATCACTGCAGGACATTTCCCTCTAAACCTGTAATGTAATTAATCAATTTATAAAGGTTATGACGCTACATTAGGCTCAATGATTATATGTCTGGGTTGATTCATCTCTAAATAAGTTAAAGAGACCAGAAGAGTTACAGAAGAACTACACACTGTGCTCAGCAACGGCCTCGTCCACCGTGAAATATCTTTCATATCTGGATCTGATAGTGGTGTAGGACATTAGGAGATGTCATTGCCCTTTGTTCAGATCGTTCAGACTTTAAGGACGATTATCTAAAGTCCCGTTTATACCTGGTTCTAACATGCGTCCCGATCTTGTCCACATTCTGATTGTGACCACATTTTTAGACGGGTGTAGGAGACTAAAAACTCATTGTGATCAGATCATCTTGCCCACCTCTGGAGGTAGTCAGACACACATTGTGTAGACAGATCTGGACAGAGACACCATTTAAATCTTCATTCTGCCCTTTAAAATCATTGACAGGCTGGCACAATTGACTGATTACGTCAATCTGTGTCTTACAATAAATATATACGTAATATTTTGAAAGAACAGCCGTGAAATTATTTGCATAAAGGAAAGGACCAACAAATCTGATCACAATGCAGACACGGCAGACATATTTTAATACCATGTGTAGACACATTTCTGGGAATAATCAGAGTGTCTCACTGTAAACCCGATCAGGACAAAGGACCCATGTTAGCACCAGGTTAAATGGGGCTATGGATTTGTATCTGGATATCAATCAAGTGTAAACAGCTCTGGGTGATCAAATCATTTAAATCATCATTGATACTGGCCTCTAAAACCACTGGCACCATTGACATATGGCATAAATAATTATCTTCAAAATAAATACAGTCATATTATTTTTTTGAAAGAATAATCTGTCAAATAATCTGCAGACAGAGAGACACCAGGAAATCTGGTCACAATACGGACATAATGGACGGACAACAGACAAACTTTTACTACCGTGTGTACTAACGGCTACAGTGTGAGGCACAATCAGAATGTGGATAAGATCAGGACAAAGGACACATGTTAGAACCAGGTATAAACGAGGCTTAAGACACTTTGATTATTGGCACTTTGATTTCATCCTTTAATAATGAATAATAACGATAATAAGTTGTCATTGCCCATCATGTTCCTCTCTGTCACTGAAGGTGATTTTGCAGCTGAAGTGGCTAGGTGGATTAGTTAGTTGAAAAGCCATGAATGGGGTGTTTGTGGGAGAGACAGAGACCAGAGACAAGTATGTATCATACAGGGAAGTCACAGATATATACCAGTCCACCGATTGGAGAACATAGGGTTGTGGTTCTTACCTGGCCTCTAGGTCCCAGAATGAGAGGTCGTCACTGGTCCAGGGATTGGAGGGTTCTGGTGACACCACAAACGGGTCATACTCCTGGTACTGCTCAGTGTAGGTCATCAGACTGAAAGCAACACAACATACAAAAGACAGAGGATGGACGGAATGGAAGAATGACACATGATCAGTCAGATATCAGTTCAACAGTAGGCCCTACAGTCAGATATCAGTTCTACTGTAGGCCCTACAGTCAGATATCAGTTCTACTGTAGGCCCTACAGTCAGATATCAGTTATAATGTAGGAACTACAGTCGGATATCAGTTATAATATAGGCCCTACAGTCAGATATCAGTTCAACTGTAGGCCCTACAGTCAGATATCAGTTCTACTGTAGGCACTACAGTCAGATATCAGTTATAATGTAGGCCCTACAGTCAAATATCAGTTCTACTGTAGGCCCTACAGTCAGATATCAGTTCTACTGTAGGCACTACAGTCAGATATCAGTTATAATGTAGGCCCTACAGTCAGATATCAGTTCTACTGTAGGCCCTACAGTCGGATATCAGTTACAATGTAGGCACTACAGTCAGATATCAGTTATAATGTAGGCACTACAGTCAGATATCAGATCAACTGTAGGCCCTACAGTCAGATATCAGTTCTACTGTAGACCCTACAGTCAGATATCAGTTCTACTGTAGGCCCTACAGTCAGATATCAGTTCTACTGTAGGCCCTACAGTCGGATATCAGTTATAATGTAGGCACTACAGTCAGATATCAGTTCTACTGTAGGCCCTACAGTCAGATATCAGTTATAATATAGGCCCTACAGTCAGATATCAGTTATAATATAGGCCCTACGGTCAGATATCAGTTATACTGTAGGCACTACAGTCAGATATCAGTTATAATGTAGGCCCTACAGTCAGATATCAGTTATACTGCAGGCACTACAGTAAGATATCAGTTCTACTGTAGGCCCTACAGTCAGATATCAGTTCTAATGTAGGCCCTACAGTCAGATATCAGTTCTACTGTGGGCCCTACAGTCAGATATCAGTTCTACTGTAGGCCCTACAGTCAGATATCAGGTCTACTGTAGGCCCTACAGTCAGATATCAGTTATAATGTAGGCCCTACAGTCGGATATCAGTTATAATGTAGGCACTACAGTCAGATATTAGTTATAATGTAGGCCCTACAGTCAGATATCAGTTATAATGTAGGCCCTACAGTCAGATATCAGTTATAATATAGGCCCTACAGTCAGATATCAGTTCAACTGTAGGCCCTACAGTCAGATATCAGTTCTACTGTAGGCACTACAGTCGGATATCAGTTCTACTGTAGGCCCTACAGTCGGATAGCAGTTATAATGTAGGCCCTACAGTAGGATAGCAGTTATAATGTAGGCACTACAGTCGGATATCAGTTATAATGTAGGCACTACAGTCAGATATCAGTTATAATATAGGCACTACAGTCGGATATCAGTTATAATGTAGGCCCTACAGTCAGATATCAGTTATAATGTAGGCCCTACAGTCAGATATCAGTTATAATGTAGGCCCTACAATCAGATAGCAGTTATAATGTAGCCCCTACAGTCAGATATCAGTTATAATGTAGGCCCTACAGTCAGATATCAGTTATAATGCAGGCCCTACAGTCAGATATCAGTTATACTGTAGGCCCTACAGTCAGATAGCAGTTCTACTGTAGGCCCTACAGTCAAATATCAGTTCTACTGTAGGCCCTACAGTCAGATATCAGTTATAATGTAGGCACTACAGTCAGATATCAGTTATAATGTAGGCCCTACAGTCAGATATCAGTTATACTGTGGGCCCTACAGTCAGATATCAGTTCTACTGTAGGCCCTACAGTCAGATATCAGTTATAATGTAGGCCCTACAGTCGGATATCAGTTATAATGTAGGCCCTACAGTCAGATATCAGTTATAATGTAGGCCCTACAGTCGGATATCAGTTATAATGTAGGCCCTACAGTCAGATATCAGTTATAATGTAGGCCCTACAGTCAGATATCAGTTATAATATAGGCCCTACAGTCAGATATCAGTTCAACTGTAGGCCCTACAGTCAGATATCAGTTCTACTGTAGGCACTACAGTCAGATATCAGTTATAATGTAGACCCTACAGTCAGATATCAGTTCTACTGTAGGCCCTACAGTCGGATATCAGTTCTACTGTAGGCCCTACAGTCGGATATCAGTTCTACTGTAGGCCCTACAGTCAGATATCAGTTCTACTGTAGGCCCTACAGTCAGATATCAGTTCTACTGTAGGCCCTACAGTCTGATATCAGTTCTACTGTAGGCCCTACAGTCAGATATCAATTATAATGTAGGCCCTACAGTCGGATATCAGTTATAATGTAGGCCCTAGAGTCAGAAATCAGTTATAATGTAGGCACTACAGTCAGATATCAGTTATAATATAGGCCCTACAGTCAGATATCAGTTCAACTGTAGGCCCTACAGTCAGATATCAGTTCTACTGCAGGCACTACAGTCAGATATCAGTTATAATGTAGGCCCTACAGTCAGATATCAGTTCTACTGTAGGCCCTACAGTCAGATATCAGTTCTACTGTAGGCCCTACAGTCGGATATCAGTTCTACTGTAGGCCCTACAGTCGGATAGCAGTTATAATGTAGGCACTACAGTCAGATATCAGTTATAATGTAGGCACTACAGTCGGATATCAGTTATAATGTAGGCCCTACAGTCAGATATCAGTTATAATGTAGGCCCTACAGTCAGATATCAGTTATAACGTAGGCCCTACAATCAGATAGCAGTTATAAAGCAGGCCCTACAGTCAGATATAAGTTATAATGTAGGCCCTACAGTCAGATATCAGTTCTACTGTAGGCCCTACAGTCAGATATCAGTTCTAATGTAGGCCCTACAGTCGGATATCAGTTATAATGTAGGCACTACAGTCGGATATCAGTTATAATGTAGGCACTACAGTCAGATATCAGTTATAATGTAGGCACTACAGTCGGATATCAGTTATAATGTAGGCCCTACAGTCAGATATCGGTTATAATGTAGGCCCTACAGTCAGATATCAGTTATAATGTAGGCACTACAGTCGGATATCAGTTATAATGTAGGCCCTACAGTCAGATATCAGTTATAATGTAGGCCCTACAGTCAGATATCAGTTATAACGTAGGCCCTACAATCAGATAGCAGTTATAATGCAGGCCCTACAGTCAGATATCAGTTATAATGTAGGCCCTACAGTCAGATATCAGTTCTACTGTAGGCCCTACAGTCAGATATCAGTTCTAATGTAGGCCCTACAGTCGGATATCAGTTATAATGTAGGCACTACAGTCGGATATCAGTTATAATGTAGGCACTACAGTCAGATATCAGTTATAATGTAGGCACTACAGTCGGATATCAGTTATAATGTAGGCCCTACAGTCAGATATCGGTTATAATGTAGGCCCTACAGTCAGATATCAGTTATAATGTAGGCCCTACAGTCAGATAGCAGTTCTACTGTAGGCCCTACAGTCAGATTGCAGTTCTACTGTAGGCCGTACAGTCAAATATCAGTTCTACTGTAGCCCCTACAGTCAGATATCAGTTATAATGTAGGCCCTACAGTCAGATATCAGTTATAATGCAGGCCCTACAGTCAGATATCAGTTATACTGTAGGCCCTACAGTCAGATAGCAGTTCTACTGTAGGCCCTACAGTCAAATATCAGTTCTACTGTAGGCCCTACAGTCAGATATCAGTTATAATGTAGGCACTACAGTCAGATATCAGTTATAATGTAGGCCCTACAGTCAGATATCAGTTATACTGTGGGCCCTACAGTCAGATATCAGTTCTACTGTAGGCCCTACAGTCAGATATCAGTTATAATGTAGGCCCTACAGTCGGATATCAGTTATAATGTAGGCCCTACAGTCAGATATCAGTTATAATGTAGGCCCTACAGTCGGATATCAGTTATAATGTAGGCCCTACAGTCAGATATCAGTTATAATGTAGGCCCTACAGTCAGATATCAGTTATAATATAGGCCCTACAGTCAGATATCAGTTCAACTGTAGGCCCTACAGTCAGATATCAGTTCTACTGTAGGCACTACAGTCAGATATCAGTTATAATGTAGACCCTACAGTCAGATATCAGTTCTACTGTAGGCCCTACAGTCGGATATCAGTTCTACTGTAGGCCCTACAGTCGGATATCAGTTCTACTGTAGGCCCTACAGTCAGATATCAGTTCTACTGTAGGCCCTACAGTCAGATATCAGTTCTACTGTAGGCCCTACAGTCTGATATCAGTTCTACTGTAGGCCCTACAGTCAGATATCAATTATAATGTAGGCCCTACAGTCGGATATCAGTTATAATGTAGGCCCTAGAGTCAGAAATCATATATAATGTAGGCACTACAGTCAGATATCAGTTATAATATAGGCCCTACAGTCAGATATCAGTTCAACTGTAGGCCCTACAGTCAGATATCAGTTCTACTGCAGGCACTACAGTCAGATATCAGTTATAATGTAGGCCCTACAGTCAGATATCAGTTCTACTGTAGGCCCTACAGTCAGATATCAGTTCTACTGTAGGCCCTACAGTCGGATATCAGTTCTACTGTAGGCCCTACAGTCGGATAGCAGTTATAATGTAGGCACTACAGTCAGATATCAGTTATAATGTAGGCACTACAGTCGGATATCAGTTATAATGTAGGCCCTACAGTCAGATATCAGTTATAATGTAGGCCCTACAGTCAGATATCAGTTATAACGTAGGCCCTACAATCAGATAGCAGTTATAATGCAGGCCCTACAGTCAGATATCAGTTATAATGTAGGCCCTACAGTCAGATATCAGTTCTACTGTAGGCCCTACAGTCAGATATCAGTTCTAATGTAGGCCCTACAGTCGGATATCAGTTATAATGTAGGCACTACAGTCGGATATCAGTTATAATGTAGGCACTACAGTCAGATATCAGTTATAATGTAGGCACTACAGTCGGATATCAGTTATAATGTTGGCCCTACAGTCAGATATCGGTTATAATGTAGGCCCTACAGTCAGATATCAGTTATAATGTAGGCCCTACAGTCAGATAGCAGTTCTACTGTAGGCCCTACAGTCAGATTGCAGTTCTACTGTAGGCCGTACAGTCAAATATCAGTTCTACTGTAGGCCCTACAGTCAGATATCAGTTATAATGTAGGCCCTACAGTCAGATATCAGTTCTACTGTTGGACCTACAGTTGGATATCAGTTATAATGTAGGCACTACAGTCAGATATCAGTTATAATGTAGGCCCTACAGTCAGATATCAGTTATAATGTAGGCCCTACAATCAGATAGCAGTTATAATGTAGCCCCTACAGTCAGATATCAGTTATAATGTAGGCCCTACAGTCAGATATCAGTTATAATGCAGGCCCTACAGTCAGATATCAGTTATACTGTAGGCCCTACAGTCAGATAGCAGTTCTACTGTAGGCCCTACAGTCAAATATCAGTTCTACTGTAGGCCCTACAGTCAGATATCAGTTATAATGTAGGCACTACAGTCAGATATCAGTTATAATGTAGGCCCTACAGTCAGATATCAGTTATACTGTGGGCCCTACAGTCAGATATCAGTTCTACTGTAGGCCCTACAGTCAGATATCAGTTATAATGTAGGCCCTACAGTCGGATATCAGTTATAATGTAGGCCCTACAGTCAGATATCAGTTATAATGTAGGCCCTACAGTCGGATATCAGTTATAATGTAGGCCCTACAGTCAGATATCAGTTATAATGTAGGCCCTACAGTCAGATATCAGTTATAATATAGGCCCTACAGTCAGATATCAGTTCAACTGTAGGCCCTACAGTCAGATATCAGTTCTACTGTAGGCAAAACAGTCAGATATCAGTTATAATGTAGACCCTACAGTCAGATATCAGTTCTACTGTAGGCCCTACAGTCGGATATCAGTTCTACTGTAGGCCCTACAGTCGGATATCAGTTCTACTGTAGGCCCTACAGTCAGATATCAGTTCTACTGTAGGCCCTACAGTCAGATATCAGTTCTACTGTAGGCCCTACAGTCTGATATCAGTTCTACTGTAGGCCCTACAGTCAGATATCAATTATAATGTAGGCCCTACAGTCGGATATCAGTTATAATGTAGGCCCTAGAGTCAGAAATCAGTTATAATGTAGGCACTACAGTCAGATATCAGTTATAATATAGGCCCTACAGTCAGATATCAGTTCAACTGTAGGCCCTACAGTCAGATATCAGTTCTACTGCAGGCACTACAGTCAGATATCAGTTATAATGTAGGCCCTACAGTCAGATATCAGTTCTACTGTAGGCCCTACAGTCAGATATCAGTTCTCCTGTAGGCCCTACAGTCGGATATCAGTTCTACTGTAGGCCCTACAGTCGGATAGCAGTTATAATGTAGGCACTACAGTCAGATATCAGTTATAATGTAGGCACTACAGTCGGATATCAGTTATAATGTAGGCCCTACAGTCAGATATCAGTTATAATGTAGGCCCTACAGTCAGATATCAGTTATAACGTAGGCCCTACAATCAGATAGCAGTTATAATGCAGGCCCTACAGTCAGATATCAGTTATAATGTAGGCCCTACAGTCAGATATCAGTTCTACTGTAGGCCCTACAGTCAGATATCAGTTCTAATGTAGGCCCTACAGTCGGATATCAGTTATAATGTAGGCACTACAGTCGGATATCAGTTATAATGTAGGCACTACAGTCAGATATCAGTTATAATGTAGGCACTACAGTCGGATATCAGTTATAATGTAGGCCCTACAGTCAGATATCGGTTATAATGTAGGCCCTACAGTCAGATATCAGTTATAATGTAGGCCCTACAGTCAGATAGCAGTTCTACTGTAGGCCCTACAGTCAGATTGCAGTTCTACTGTAGGCCGTACAGTCAAATATCAGTTCTACTGTAGGCCCTACAGTCAGATATCAGTTATAATGTAGGCCCTACAGTCAGATATCAGTTCTACTGTTGGACCTACAGTTGGATATCAGTTATAATGTAGGCACTACAGTCAGATATCAGTTATAATGTAGGCCCTACAGTCAGATATCAGTTATACTGTGGGCCCTACAGTCAGATATCAGTTCTACTGTAGGCCCTACAGTCAGATATCAGTTATAATGTAGGCCCTACAGTCGGATATCAGTTATAATGTAGGCCCTACAGTCAGATATCAGTTATAATGTAGGCCCTACAGTCGGATATCAGTTATAATGTAGGCCCTACAGTCAGATATCAGTTATAATATAGGCCCTACAGTCAGATATCAGTTCTACTGTAGGCACTACAGTCAGATATCAGTTATAATGTAGGCCCTACAGTCAGATATCAGTTCTACTGTAGGCCCTACAGTCAGATATCAGTTCTACTGTAGGCACTACAGTCGGATATCAGTTCTACTGTAGGCCCTACAGTCGGATATCAGTTCTACTGTAGGCCCTACAGTCGGATAGCAGTTATAATGTAGGCCCTACAGTGGGATATCAGTTATAATGTAGGCACTACAGTGGGATATCAGTTATAATGTAGGCACTACAGTCAGATATCAGTTATAATGTAGGCACTACAGTCGGATATCAGTTATAATGTAGGCCCTACAGTCAGATATCAGTTATAATGTAGGCCCTACAGTCAGATATCAGTTATAATGTAGGCCCTACAATCAGATAGCAGTTATAATGTAGGCCCTACAGTCAGATATCAGTTATAATGCAGGCCCTACAGTCAGATATCAGTTATACTGTAGACCCTACAGTCAGATAGCAGTTCTACTGTAGGCCCTACAGTCAAATATCAGTTCTACTGTAGGCCCTACAGTCAGATATCAGTTATAATGTAGGCCCTACAGTCAGATATCAGTTCTACTGTTGGACCTACAGTTGGATATCAGTTATAATGTAGGCACTACAGTCAGATATCAGTTATAATGTAGGCCCTACAGTCAGATATCAGTTATACTGTGGGCCCTACAGTCAGATATCAGTTCTACTGTAGGCCCTACAGTCAGATATCAGTTATAATGTAGGCCCTACAGTCGGATATCAGTTATAATGTAGGCCCTACAGTCAGATATCAGTTATAATGTAGGCCCTACAGTCGGATATCAGTTATAATGTAGGCCCTACAGTCAGATATCAGTTATAATGTAGGCCCTACTGTCAGATATCAGTTATAATATAGGCCCTACAGTCAGATATCAGTTCTACTGTAGGCCCTACAGTCGGATATCAGTTCTACTGTAGGCCCTACAGTCGGATATCAGTTCTACTGTAGGCCCTACAGTCAGATATCAGTTCTACTGTAGGCCCTACAGTCAGATATCAGTTCTACTGTAGGCCCTACAGTCTGATATCAGTTCTACTGTAGGCCCTACAGTCAGATATCAATTATAATGTAGGCCCTACAGTCGGATATCAGTTATAATGTAGGCCCTAGAGTCAGAAATCAGTTATAATGTAGGCCCTACAGTCAGATATCAGTTATAATATAGGCCCTACAGTCATATATCAGTTCAACTGTAGGCCCTACAGTCAGATATCAGTTCTACTGTAGGCACTACAGTCAGATATCAGTTATAATGTAGGCCCTACAGTCAGATATCAGTTCTACTGTAGGCCCTACAGTCAGATATCAGTTCTACTGTAGGCCCTACAGTCGGATATCAGTTCTACTGTAGGCCCTACAGTCGGATAGCAGTTATAATGTAGGCACTACAGTCAGATATCAGTTATAATATAGGCACTACAGTCAGATATCAGTTATAATGTAGGCACTACTGTCGGATATCAGTTATAATGTAGGCCCTACAGTCAGATATCAGTTATAATGTAGGCCCTACAGTCAGATATCAGTTATAACGTAGGCCCTACAATCAGATAGCAGTTATAATGCAGGCCCTACAGTCAGATATCAGTTATAATGTAGGCCCTACAGTCAGATATCAGTTCTACTGTAGGCCCTACAGTCAGATATCAGTTATACTGTGGGCCCTACAGTCAGATATCAGTTCTACTGTAGGCCCTACAGTCAGATATCAGTTATAATGTAGGCCCTACAGTCGGATATCAGTTATAATGTAGGCCCTACAGTCAGATATCAGTTATAATGTAGGCCCTACAGTCGGATATCAGTTATAATGTAGGCCCTACAGTCAAATATCAGTTATAATGTAGGCCCTACAGTCAGATATCAGTTATAATATAGGCCCTACAGTCAGATATCAGTTCAACTGTAGGCCCTACAGTCAGATATCAGTTCTACTGTAGGCACTACAGTCAGATATCAGTTATAATGTAGGCCCTACAGTCAGATATCAGTTCTACTGTAGGCCTTACAGTCGGATATCAGTTCTACTGTAGGCCCTACAGTCGGATATCAGTTCTACTGTAGGCCCTACAGTCAGATATCAGTTCTACTGTAGGCCCTACAGTCAGATATCAGTTCTATATTAGGCCCTACAGTCTGATATCAGTTCTACTGTAGAACCTACAGTCAGATATCAATTATAATGTAGGCCCTACAGTCGGATATCAGTTATAATGTAGGCCCTAGAGTCAGAAATCAGTTATAATGTAGGCCCTAAAGTCAGATATCAGTTAAAATATAGGCCCTACAGTCAGATATCAGTTCAACTGTAGGCCCTACAGTCAGATATCAGTTCTACTGTAGGCACTACAGTCAGATATCAGTTATAATGTAGGCCCTACAGTCAGATATCAGTTCTACTGTAGGCCCTACAGTCGGATATCAGTTCTACTGTAGGCCATACAGTCGGATATCAGTTCTACTGTAGGCCCTACAGTCAGATAGCAGTTATATTGTAGGCACTACAGTCAGATATCAGTTATAATGTAGGCACTACAGTCAGATATCAGTTATAATGTAGGCACTACAGTCGGATATCAGTTATAATGTAGGCCCTACAGTCCGATATCAGTTATAATGTAGGCCCTACAGTCAGATATCAGTTATAACGTAGGCCCTACAATCAGATAGCAGTTATAATGCAGGCCCTACAGTCAGATATCAGTTATAATGTAGGCCCTACAGTCAGATATCAGTTCTACTGTAGGCCCTACAGTCAGATATCAGTTCTACTGCAGGCACTACAGTCAGATATCAGTTATAATGTAGGCCCTACAGTCAGATATCAGTTCTACTGTAGGCCCTACAGTCGGATATCATTTCTACTGTAGGCCCTACAGTCGGATATCAGTTCTACTGTAAGCCCTACAGTCGGATAGCAGTTCTACTGTAAGCCCTACAGTCGGATATCAGTTATAATGTAGGCACTACAGTCAGATATCAGTTAAAATGTAGGCACTACAGTCAGATATCAGTTATAATGTAGGCACTACAGTCAGATATCAGTTATAATGTAGGCACTACAGTCAGATATCAGTTATAATGTAGGCCCTACAGTCAGATATCAGTTATAATGTAGGCCCTACAGTCAGATAGCAGTTATAATGTAGGCCCTACAATCAGATAGCAGTTATAATGTAGGCCCTACAGTCAGATATCAGTTATAATGCAGGCCCTACAGTCAGATATCAGTTATAATGTAGGCCCTACAGTCAGATATCAGTTCTACTGTAGGCCCTACAGTCAAATATCAGTTCTACTGTAGGCCCTACAGTCAGATATCAGTTATAATGTAGGCCCTACAGTCAGATATCAGTTCTACTGTTGGACCTACAGTTGGATATCAGTTATAATGTAGGCACTACAGTCAGATATCAGTTATAATGTAGGCCCTACAGTCAGATATCAGTTATACTGTGGGCCCTACAGTCAGATATCAGTTCTACTGTAGGCCCTACAGTCAGATATCAGTTATAATGTAGGCCCTACAGTCGGATATCAGTTATAATGTAGGCCCTACAGTCAGATATCAGTTATAATGTAGGCCCTACAGTCGGATATCAGTTATAATGTAGGCCCTACAGTCAGATATCAGTTATAATGTAGGCCCTACAGTCAGATATCAGTTATAATATAGGCCCTACAGTCAGATATCAGTTCAACTGTAGGCCCTACAGTCAGATATCAGTTCTACTGTAGGCACTACAGTCAGATATCAGTTATAATGTAGGCCCTACAGTCAGATATCAGTTCTACTGTAGGCCCTACAGTCAGATATCAGTTCTACTGTAGGCACTACAGTCGGATATCAGTTCTACTGTAGGCCCTACAGTCGTATATCAGTTCTACTGTAGGCCCTACAGTCGGATAGCAGTTATAATGTAGGCCCTACAGTCGGATATCAGTTATAATGTAGGCACTACAGTCAGATATCAGTTATAATGTAGGCACTACAGTCGGATATCAGTTATAATGTAGGCCCTACAGTCAGATATCAGTTATAATGTAGGCCCTACAGTCAGATATCAGTTATAATGTAGGCCCTACAATCAGATAGCAGTTATAATGTAGGCCCTACAGTCAGATATCAGTTATAATGCAGGCCCTACAGTCAGATATCAGTTATACTGTAGGCCCTACAGTCAGATAGCAGTTCTACTGTAGGCCCTACAGTCAAATATCAGTTCTACTGTAGGCCCTACAGTCAGATATCAGTTATAATGTAGGCCCTACAGTCAGATATCAGTTATACTGTGGGCCCTACAGTCAGATATCAGTTCTACTGTAGGCCCTACAGTCAGATATCAGTTATAATGTAGGCCCTACAGTCGGATATCAGTTATAATGTAGGCCCTACAGTCAGATATCAGTTATAATGTAGGCCCTACAGTCGGATATCAGTTATAATGTAGGCCCTACAGTCAGATATCAGTTATAATGTAGGCCCTACAGTCAGATATCAGTTATAATATAGGCCCTACAGTCAGATATCAGTTCTACTGTAGGCCCTACAGTCAGATATCAGTTCTACTGTAGGCCCTACAGTCGGATATCAGTTCTACTGTAGGCCCTACAGTCAGATATCAGTTCTACTGTAGGCCCTACAGTCAGATATCAGTTCTACTGTAGGCCCTACAGTCTGATATCAGTTCTACTGTAGGCCCTACAGTCAGATATCAATTATAATGTAGGCCCTACAGTCGGATATCAGTTATAATGTAGGCCCTAGAGTCAGAAATCAGTTATAATGTAGGCCCTACAGTCAGATATCAGTTATAATATAGGCCCTACAGTCAGATATCAGTTCAACTGTAGGCCCTACAGTCAGATATCAGTTCTACTGTAGGCACTACAGTCAGATATCAGTTATAATGTAGGCCCTACAGTCAGATATCAGTTCTACTGTAGGCCCTACAGTCAGATATCAGTTCTACTGTAGGCCCTACAGTCGGATATCAGTTCTACTGTAGGCCCTACAGTCGGATAGCAGTTATAATGTAGGCACTACAGTCAGATATCAGTTATAATGTAGGCACTACAGTCAGATATCAGTTATAATGTAGGCACTACTGTCGGATATCAGTTATAATGTAGGCCCTACAGTCAGATATCAGTTATAATGTAGGCCCTACAGTCAGATATCAGTTATAACGTAGGCCCTACAATCAGATAGCAGTTATAATGCAGGCCCTACAGTCAGATATCAGTTATAATGTAGGCCCTACAGTCAGATATCAGTTCTACTGTAGGCCCTACAGTCAGATATCAGTTATACTGTGGGCCCTACAGTCAGATATCAGTTCTACTGTAGGCACTACAGTCAGATATCAGTTATAATGTAGGCCCTACAGTCGGATATCAGTTATAATGTAGGCCCTACAGTCAGATATCAGTTATAATGTAGGCCCTACAGTCGGATATCAGTTATAATGTAGGCCCTACAGTCAAATATCAGTTATAATGTAGGCCCTACAGTCAGATATCAGTTATAATATAGGCCCTACAGTCAGATATCAGTTCAACTGTAGGCCCTACAGTCAGATATCAGTTCTACTGTAGGCACTACAGTCAGATATCAGTTATAATGTAGGCCCTACAGTCAGATATCAGTTCTACTGTAGGCCTTACAGTCGGATATCAGTTCTACTGTAGGCCCTACAGTCGGATATCAGTTCTACTGTAGGCCCTACAGTCAGATATCAGTTCTACTGTAGGCCCTACAGTCAGATATCAGTTCTACTGTAGGCCCTACAGTCTGATATCAGTTCTACTGTAGAACCTACAGTCAGATATCAATTATAATGTAGGCCCTACAGTCGGATATCAGTTATAATGTAGGCCCTAGAGTCAGAAATCAGTTATAATGTAGGCCCTACAGTCAGATATCAGTTATAATATAGGCCCTACAGTCAGATATCAGTTCAACTGTAGGCCCTACAGTCAGATATCAGTTCTACTGTAGGCACTACAGTCAGATATCAGTTATAATGTAGGCCCTACAGTCAGATATCAGTTCTACTGTAGGCCCTACAGTCGGATATCAGTTCTACTGTAGGCCCTACAGTCGGATATCAGTTCTACTGTAGGCCCTACAGTCAGATATCAGTTATAATGTAGGCACTACAGTCAGATATCAGTTATAATGTAGGCACTACAGTCGGATATCAGTTATAATGTAGGCCCTACAGTCCGATATCAGTTATAATGTAGGCCCTACAGTCAGATATCAGTTATAACGTAGGCCCTACAATCAGATAGCAGTTATAATGCAGGCCCTACAGTCAGATATCAGTTATAATGTAGGCCCTACAGTCAGATATCAGTTCTACTGTAGGCCCTACAGTCAGATATCAGTTCTACTGCAGGCACTACAGTCAGATATCAGTTATAATGTAGGCCCTAGAGTCAGATATCAGTTCTACTGTAGGCCCTACAGTCGGATATCATTTCTACTGTAGGCCCTACAGTCGGATATCAGTTCTACTGTAAGCCCTACAGTCGGATAGCAGTTCTACTGTAAGCCCTACAGTCGGATATCAGTTATAATGTAGGCACTACAGTCAGATATCAGTTATAATGTAGGCACTACAGTCAGATATCAGTTATAATGTAGGCACTACAGTCAGATATCAGTTATAATGTAGGCACTACAGTCGGATATCAGTTATAATGTAGGCCCTACAGTCAGATATCAGTTATAATGTAGGCCCTACAGTCAGATAGCAGTTATAATGTAGGCCCTACAATCAGATAGCAGTTATAATGTAGGCCCTACAGTCAGATATCAGTTATAATGCAGGCCCTACAGTCAGATATCAGTTATAATGTAGGCCCTACAGTCAGATATCAGTTCTACTGTAGGCCCTACAGTCAAATATCAGTTCTACTGTAGGCCCTACAGTCAGATATCAGTTATAATGTAGGCCCTACAGTCAGATATCAGTTATAATATAGGCCCTACAGTCAGATATCAGTTCAACTGTAGGCCCTACAGTCAGATATCAGTACTACTGTAAGCACTACAGTCAGATATCAGTTATAATGTAGGCCATACAGTCAGATATCAGTTCTACTGTAGGCCCTACAGTCGGATATCAGTTCTACTGTAGGCCCTACAGTCGGATATCAGTTCTACTGTAGGCCGTACAGTCGGATATCAGTTCTACTGTAGGCCCTACAGTCGGATAGCAGTTATAATGTAGGCACTACAGTCAGATATCAGTTATAATGTAGGCACTACAGTCAGATATCAGTTATAATGTAGGCACTACAGTCGGATATCAGTTCTAATGTAGGCCCTACAGTCCGATATCAGTTATAATGTAGTTCCCTCCTGTCAGATATCAGTTATAACGTAGGCCCTACAGTCAGATAGCAGTTATAACGCAGGCCCTACAGTCAGATATCAGTTATAATGTAGGCCCTACAGTCAGATATCAGTTCTACTGTAGGCCCTCCAGTCAGATATCAGTTCTACTGTAGGCACTACAGTCAGATATCAGTTATAATGTAAGCCCTACAGTCAGATATCAGTTCTACTGTAGGCCCTACAGTCGGATATCAGTTCTACTGTAGGCCCTACAGTCGGATATCAGTTATACTGTAAGCCCTACAGTCGGATAGCAGTTATGACGTAGGCCCTACAGTCGGATATCAGTTATAATGTCGGCACTACAGTCAGATATCAGTTATAATGTAGGCACTACAGTCAGATATCAGTTATAATGTAGGCACTACAGTCGGATATCAGTTATAATGTAGGCCCTACAGTCAGATATCAGTTATAATGTAGGCCCTACAGTCAGATATCAGTTATAATGTATGCCCTACAATCAGATAGCAGTTATAATGTAGGCCCTACAGTCAGATATCAGTTCTACTGTAGGCCCTACAGTCAAATATCAGTTCTACTGTAGGCCCTACAGTCAGATATCAGTTATAATGTAGGCCCTACAGTCAGATATCAGTTCTACTGTAGGCCCTGCAGTCAGATAGCAGTTATAATGTAGGCCCTACAGTCAGATATCAGTTCTACTGTAGGCCCTACAGTCAGATATGAATTCTACTGTAGGCCCTACAGTCAGATATCAGTTCTACTGTAGGCCCTACAGTCAGATATCAGTTCTACTGTAGGCCCTACAGTCAGATATCAGTTATAATGTAGGCCCTACAGTCAGATATCAATTATAATGTAGGCACTACAGTCAGATATCAGTTATAATGTAGGCCCTACAGTCAGATATCAGTTCAACTGTAGGCCCTACAGTCAGATATCAGTGCTACTGTAGGCCCTACAGTCAGATATCAGTTATAATGTAGGCCCTAAAGTCAGATATCAGTTATAATGTAGGCACTACAGTCAGATATCAGTTCAACTGTAGGCCCTACAGTCGGATAGCAGTTATAATGTAGGCCCTACAGTCGGATATCAGTTCTACTGTAGGCCCTACAGTCAGATATCAGTTATACTGTAGGCACTACAGTCAGATATCAGTTCTACTGTAGGCCCTACAGTCGGATAGCAGTGATAATGTAGGCCCTACAGTCAGTTATAATGTTATAATGTAGGCACTACAGTCAGATATCAGTTATAATGTAGGCCCTACAGTCAGATATCAGTTCAACTGTAGGCCCTACAGTCAGATATCAGTTCTACTGTAGGCCCTACAGTCAGATATCAGTTATAATGTAGGCCCTACTGTCAGATATAAGTTATAATGTAGGCACTACAGTCAGATATCAGTTATAATGTAGGCACTACAGTCAGATATCAGTTCTACTGTAGGCCCTACAGTCAGATATCAGTTCAACTGTAGACCCTACAGTCAGATATCAGTGCTACTGTAGGCCCTACAGTCAGATATCAGTTCTACTGTAGGCACTACAGTCAGATATCAGTTCTACTGTAGGCCCTACAGTCGGATAGCAGTTATTATGTAGTCCCTACAGTCGGATATCAGTTATAATGTAGGCACTACAGTCAGATATCAGTTATAATGTAGGCCCTACTGTCAGATATCAGTTTAACTGTAGGCCCTACAGTCAGATATCAGTTCTACTGTAAGCCCTACAGTTAGATATCAGTTCTAATGTAGGCCCTACAGTCAGATATCAGTTATAATGTAGGCCCTACAGTCAGATATCAGTTCTACTGTAGGTACTAGAGTCAGATATCATTTCTACTGTAGGCCCTACAGTCGGATAGCAGTTATAATGTAGGCCCTACAGTCAGATATCAGTTCTACTGTAGGCCCTACAGTCAGATATCAGTTCTACTGTAGGCCCTACAGTCAGATATCAGTTCTACTGTAGGCCCTACAGTCAGATATGGGTTCTACTGTAGGCCCTACAGTCAGATATGGGTTCTACTGTAGGCACTACAGTCAGATATCAGTTATAATGTAGGCCCTACAGTCAGATATCAGTTCTACTGTAGGCACTAGAGTCAGATATCATTTCTACTGTAGGCCCTACAGTCGGATAGCAGTTATAATGTAGGCCCTACAGTCAGATATCAGTTCTACTGTAGGCCCTACAGTCAGATATCAGTTCTACTGTAGGCCCTACAGTCAGATATCAGTTCTACTGTAGGCCCTACAGTCAGATATGGGTTCTACTGTAGGCCCTACAGTCAGATATGGGTTCTACTGTAGGCACTACAGTCAGATATCAGTTCTACTGTAGGCCCTACAGTCAGATATCAGTTCTACTGTAGGCCCTACAGTCAGATATCAGTTCTACTGTAGGCCCTACAGTCAGATATCAGTTATAATGTAGGCCCTACAGTCAGATATCAATTATAATGTAGGCACTACAGTCAGATATCAGTTATAATGTAGGCCCTACAGTCAGATATCAGTTCAACTGTAGGCCCTACAGTCAGATATCAGTGCTACTGTAGGCCCTACAGTCAGATATCAGTTATAATGTAGGCCCTAAAGTCAGATATCAGTTATAATGTAGGCACTACAGTCAGATATCAGTTCAACTGTAGGCCCTACAGTCGGATAGCAGTTATAATGTAGGCCCTACAGTCGGATATCAGTTCTACTGTAGGCCCTACAGTCAGATATCAGTTATACTGTAGGCACTACAGTCAGATATCAGTTCTACTGTAGGCCCTACAGTCGGATAGCAGTGATAATGTAGGCCCTACAGTCAGTTATAATGTTATAATGTAGGCACTACAGTCAGATATCAGTTATAATGTAGGCCCTACAGTCAGATATCAGTTCAACTGTAGGCCCTACAGTCAGATATCAGTTCTACTGTAGGCCCTACAGTCAGATATCAGTTATAATGTAGGCCCTACTGTCAGATATCAGTTATAATGTAGGCACTACAGTCAGATATCAGTTATAATGTAGGCACTACAGTCAGATATCAGTTCTACTGTAGGCCCTACAGTCAGATATCAGTTCAACTGTAGGCCCTACAGTCAGATATCAGTGCTACTGTAGGCCCTACAGTCAGATATCAGTTCTACTGTAGGCACTACAGTCAGATATCAGTTCTACTGTAGGCCCTACAGTCGGATAGCAGTTATTATGTAGGCCCTACAGTCGGATATCAGTTATAATGTAGGCACTACAGTCAGATATCAGTTATAATGTAGGCCCTACTGTCAGATATCAGTTTAACTGTAGGCCCTACAGTCAGATATCAGTTCTACTGTAAGCCCTACAGTTAGATATCAGTTCTAATGTAGGCCCTACAGTCAGATATCAGTTATAATGTAGGCCCTACAGTCAGATATCAGTTCTACTGTAGGCACTAGAGTCAGATATCATTTCTACTGTAGGCCCTACAGTCGGATAGCAGTTATAATGTAGGCCCTACAGTCAGATATCAGTTCTACTGTAGGCCCTACAGTCAGATATCAGTTCTACTGTAGGCCCTACAGTCAGATATCAGTTCTACTGTAGGCCCTACAGTCAGATATGGGTTCTACTGTAGGCCCTACAGTCAGATATGGGTTCTACTGTAGGCACTACAGTCAGATATCAGTTATAATGTAGGCCCTACAGTCAGATATCAGTTCTACTGTAGGCACTAGAGTCAGATATCATTTCTACTGTAGGCCCTACAGTCGGATAGCAGTTATAATGTAGGCCCTACAGTCAGATATCAGTTCTACTGTAGGCCCTACAGTCAGATATCAGTTCTACTGTAGGCCCTACAGTCAGATATCAGTTCTACTGTAGGCCCTACAGTCAGATATGGGTTCTACTGTAGGCCCTACAGTCAGATATGGGTTCTACTGTAGGCACTACAGTCAGATATCAGTTCTACTGTAGGCCCTACAGTCAGATATCAGTTCTACTGTAGGCCCTACAGTCAGATATCAGTTCTACTGTAGGCCCTACAGTCAGATATCAGTTCTACTGTAGGCACTACAGTCAGATATCAGTTCTACTGTAGGCCCTACAGTCGGATAGCAGTTATAATGTAGGCCCTACAGTCAGATATCAGTTATAATATAGGCACTACAGTCGGATAGCAGTTATAATGTAGGCCCTACAGTCGGATAGCAGTTATAATGTAGGCCCTACAGTCAGATATCAGTTCTACTGTAGGCCCTACAGTCAGATATCAGTTCTACTGTAGGCCCTACAGTCAGATATCAGTTCTACTGTAGGCCCTACAGTCAGATATGGGTTCTACTGTAGGCCCTACAGTCAGATATGGGTTCTACTGTAGGCACTACAGTCAGATATCAGTTCTACTGTAGGCCCTACAGTCAGATATCAGTTCTACTGTAGGCCCTACAGTCAGATATCAGTTCTACTGTAGGCCCTACAGTCAGATATCAGTTCTACTGTAGGCACTACAGTCAGATATCAGTTCTACTGTAGGCCCTACAGTCGGATAGCAGTTATAATGTAGGCCCTACAGTCAGATATCAGTTATAATATAGGCACTACAGTCGGATAGCAGTTATAATGTAGGCACTACAGTCAGATATCAGTTATAATGTAGGCAGTATATTTTGTATATTTTGTTTGACAAATCAAACGTTTTAGATTTTCAATATTCATGTTAATATTTTTCAATATTCATAAATTATTATAAGACAATTGTTATCGAAATACTGCTCATATTACAGAGCAAGCTTAATATGACACCAATTTATGCTTTGCAGCTTCTACAGATTAAACATTAAGGAGTCTTAGCGGAGGCCTGGAAAAGGCCAAAATGACACAAATATGCCAACTTTGATCAATTATTTGTCAATTAGGCTTTTAGATATAAATGTATGTCAACAATCCCTTCTCTAAAGGAACATTTTATGGATTACATTTTGTGAAAATCCCCCAAAATCATTGTATTTTTTTGTCCTAGTTTCAGGAGGAATCACTCCATGTCTATGCTCTTATTGCGGCTCAGAAAAATAAATGACTTGGGGGGGGGGGGGTTCTCCTATTCAGAGCTCTGGAATTCCATACAGGTTGATAAAATATACACGTGTTGATTTATCAAGGCCAAAGTGCTTTATGACAGGATATGTTTTATAGGTGAGATGGTGGAGCTTTGCTCATACCTACCTCTCAGCGACTTTTGAAACCTTTATACAGTGTCTGTCCAACTGGCTGTTAAGAAACACAATCTGAGGAGGAGAAGAAATAGTCATCATTATTCATTGATTATGATTAAAACTGGTTTCTAATTGATACAGTGCATTCAGAAAGTATTCAGACCACTTGACTTTTTTCATATTTTGTTACGTTACAGCCTTATTCTAAAATGGATTGAATACATTTTTTCCCCTGATCAATCTATACACAATTCCCCATAATGACATCACAATACCCCATAATGACATCACAATACCCCATAATGACATCACAATACCCCATAATGTCATCACAATACCCCATAATGACAAAGCAAAAACGTTTTGGGGGATTTTTTTTGCAAATGTATAAAAAAAAAAAACTGAAATACCTTATTTGCATAAGTATTCAGACATTGTCGTAGAGCTCCCAGACAGGATTGTGTCGAACATATCTGGGGAATGGTACCAAAACATTTCTGCAGCATTGAAGGTCCCCAAGAACATAGTGGCCCCCATCAATTTTGAATGTAAGAAGTTTGGAACCACAAAGACTGGCCGTCCGGAAAAACTGAGCAATCGGGGGAGAAGAGCCTTGGTCAGAGAGTAGACCAAGAACCCGATGGTCACTCTGAAAGAGATCCAAAGTTCCTCTGTGGAGATGGGAGAACCTTCCAGAAGGACAACCATCTCTGCAGCACTCCACCAATCAGGCCTTCATGGTAAAGTTGCCAGAAGGAAGCCACTCCTCAGTAAAAGGCACATGACAACCCACTTGGAGTTTGCCAAAAGGCACCTAAAGTCTCTCAGACCATGAGAAACAAGATTCTCTGGTATGATGGAATCAAGATTGAACTCTTTGGCCTGAATGCCAAGCGTCATGTCTGGAGGAAACCTGGCACCATCCCTACGGTGAAGCATGGTGGTGGCAGCATCATGCTGTTCGGATGTTTTTCAGCGGCAGGGACTGGGAGACAAGTCAGGGTTGAGCGAAAGATGAATGGAGCAAAGTACAGAAAGATACTTGATGAAAACCTACTCCAGAGCGCTCAGGACCTCAGACTGGGGCAAAGATTCACTTTCCAACAGGACAACGACGACACAGCCACAGCCAAGACAACGCATGAGTGGCTTTGGAAAAAGTCTCTGAATGTCCTTGAGTGGCCAGAGCACGGATTTGAACCCGATCAAACATCTCTGGAGAGACCTGAAAATAGCTGTGCAGTTATGCCCCCCACGCAAGAAGACTCGAGGTCGTAATCGCTGCCAAAGATGCTTCAACAAAGAACTGAGTAAAGGGTATGAATACTTATGTGAGAGTAATATTTCAGTTTTTTTGGTTATACATTTGCAAACATTTCTAAAAGCCAGTTTTTGCTTTGTCATTATGGGGTATTGTGTGTAGGTTGATGAGCAAAAAAATATTTAATCAATTTTAGAATAAGGCTGTAATGTAACTAATGTGGAAAATGTCAATGGTTCTGAATCCAATAGAACATCCAACATCAAAAAGAACATCCAATGGAACATCTAATAGAACATCTAATGGAACATCCAATGGAACATCCAATGGAACATCCAATGGAACATCCAATGGGACATCCAATGGAACATCCAATGGAACATCCAATAGAACATCCAATAGAACATCCAATGGAACATCCAATAGAACATCCAACATCCAATAGAACATCCAATGGAACATCCAATAGAACATCTAATAGAACATCCAATAGAACATCCAATAGAAAATACAACATCCAATAGAACATCCCATAGAACATCTAATAGAACATCCAACATCAAATAGAACATCCAATAGAGCATCTAATAAAACATCCAACATCCAATATGACATCCATTATAACTTCCAATAGAACATCCAATATCCAATAGAACATCTAATTGAACATTCAATAGAACATCTAATAGAACATCCAACATCTAATAGAACATCCAATACAACAGCATCCAATAGAACATCCAACATTAAAATAGAACATCCAATATCCAATAGAACATCCAATGCAACATCTAATAGAACATCCAATTCAACATCCAATACAACATCCAATAGAAAATCCAATAGAACCTCCAAAAGAACCTCCAATAGAACCTCCAAAATAACATCTAATACAACATTACGGTCCCATGTGGCTCAGTTGGTAGTGCATGGTGTTTTCAACGCCAGGGTTGTGGGTTCGATTCCCACGGGGGACCAGTACGGAGAAAAAAAAGAAATGTATGAAATGTATGCATTCACTACTGTAAGTCGCTCTGGATAAGAGTGTCTGCTAAATGACTAAAATGTTTAAAAAAAAAAAATCCAGCATCCAATAGAACATCTAATAGAACATCCAACATCCAATAGAACATCTAGTAGAACATCTAATAGAACATCCAATACAATATCTAGTAGAACATCTAATAGAACATCCAATGCAACATCCAATAGAACATCCAACATAATATCCAAAAGAACATCCAATAGAACATCCAACCTCTAATAGAACATCCAACAGAACATCAACATTCAATAGAACATAGAACATCCAACATCTAATAGAACATCGAACCGAACATCCAACAGAACATCAACATTCAATAGAACATCTAATAGAACATTGAACATCCAACAGCCAATAGAACATAGAACATTCAACAGAACATCCAATAGAACATCCAATAGAACATCCTACATTCAATAGAACATCCAACAGAACATCCAACATCCAATAGAACATCCAACAGAACATTAACATCCAACAGAACATCCAACATCCAATAGAACACCCAACATTCAATAGAACATCCAACATCCAATAGAACATCCAACATCTAATACAACATCCAATAGAACATAGAACATCCAACATCTACTAGAACATCCAAAATCCAATAGAACACAGAAGTACCTCTTTCTCCACGTCCTCTTTGGTGCCTTTCCTGGCTAGTTGTGAGGGTGTGTGTACCGGGCTCTGTGACTGACCCTCCTCTATCAGTCCATACACTGACTGGACAGGGAGAGGGAGACAGAAATGAAGGAGAAGACAGGAGAGGGAAGAGTAGCATGTTACTATCCCATTCCTCAATAATGGGTTTCCAAACGTTTTTGTGAAGTCTTTGACTTTGTCTTGGGACCCACCCACAACACCAACCTATAGTTCTGTCCACAGTCTAGTCCTTCCTATCCATACCTTCTTGACTCTCTGTGGGTTCTTCATACGTCTGCATTTCCTGATGTCCATCTCTGTGACGTTCACACAACCTGGCTGTAGATCATAGAGGATCAGCAGGCATAAGGAAAGATTTTCAAAATAGAAATTTAGTGTTATTGGGCAAGTACAGGTACAGAAATATTTCAAAACACACACACGCACATACCACAGGTCTATGGACATCCCAGAAAGCTCTTTCTTGACTGTCTAGAATCTTCCTCTCAATTCTATCCTTTTTCGTGTCGATCCTGGAGGAGGAGAGGAAGAGAGAGAGAGCGAGAGAGAGCGAGAGAGAGAGACAGAGAGAGAGAGAGAGAGAGAAAGAAAGAAAGAGACAGAAATAGGGAGGGAGGGAGGGAGGGAGGGAGGGAGGGAGGGAGGGAGGGAGGGAGGGAGAGAGAAGAGGGAGGGAGAGAGAGAGAGAATTGTGAGATAAAGAGAGAGAAAGAGACCAGGAGAGAAGAAGAGAGTGATAGACATAGTCTAAGGTTGTTTAATTTCTAATAGAAAAACCTCTACACAAATACAATACACTTTGAAATGTATCAAAAAGAAAACGCACACACACACACACACACACACACACTGTCGTCGTATTGAGAAGAACAGAAGAACCACTCAAAATTGTGGCCTGACTCCCTGCCTCAGAGCAGAGCACAGCAAATGAATTTCCATCGGTGCCACTTTCCCCTTATATAACTGGCATTTACACAGAGCTGTACACTGATGCTCACACACACACACACACACACACACACACACACACACACACACACACACACACACACACACACACACACACACACACACACACACACACACACACACACACACACACACACACACACCCGAAGCTCGCTCAGCGCTCCACACTGCACCCTGTCTCTGTACCAATTGGCACCCTATTCCCTATATAGTGCACTACTTTTCACCATAAGTAATGCAGTGTAGGGTGTCATTTCAGACAAATCCCTGTCTCTCCTCCGATGATTCCTGATTCTTGTTGTTCCTAATTAAGTTGTTCACAATGGTGGGTGTAAAACGGCATCTGATAGTCAGAGCAGGTTTTCATGACCAATCAAATTAGGAAGGACGTCTGGCTCATAAAGAAGAGGCGGTTGAGTCACACACGCACGCGCGCACACACACACACACACACACACACACACACACACACACACACACACACACACACACACACACACACACACACACACACACACACACACACACACACACACACACACACACACACAGAAACACACACACACACAGAAACACACACACACACAGAAACACACGACGACTTTACTTACTTGACCTGAGCCTCGGCCTGCATGAAGACAAACTCCCACTTCCTAGTGAAGGCTCTCTGTAGCCTGGCTAGGTTCTCCTGATTAATGGAGAGAAGGAGGAGGGAGGGATGTGGGAGAGGGAGAGAGGATGGGGAAGAGAGGTGGTAGGGGGGAGGGAGGGAGGGAGTGGGGGAGAGAGGTGGTGGGGGAGGGAGTGGGGGAGTGGGGGAGAGGGTGGTAGGGGAGGGATGGATGGATGGAAACAGGGAGAGGGAGGGAGTGGGAGAGAGGTGGTAGGGGGAGAGGGAGAGAGGGAGAGAGAGGTGGTAGGGGAGAGAGGGATAGAGGGAGGGAGAGGATGGGGAGAGGGAAGGAGGGAGAGAGAGAGAGAGGTGGTAGGGGGGAGAAGGAGAGAGGGAGGGAGAGGATGGGGGAGAGGGAGGGAGAGACAGAGAGAGACGGTAGGGGAGAGGGATAAAGGGAGGGAGGGAGAGAGAGAGAGAGAGAGAGAGAGAGAGGTGTTAGTGGGAGAGGGATAAAGGGAGGGAGAGGATGGGGGAGAGGGAGTGAGAGAGAGAGAGAGAGAGACGGTAGGGGGAGAGGGATAAAGGGAGGGAGGGAGAGAGAGGTGGTAGGGCGGAGAGGGATAAAGGGAGGGAGAGGATGGGGGAGAGGGAGTGAGAGAGAGAGAGAGAGAGAGAGAGAGAGACGGTAGGGGGGAGGGATAAAGGAAGGGAGGGAGAGAGAGAGAGGTGGTAGGGGGAGAGGGATAAAGGGAGGGAGAGGATGGGGAGAGGGAGTGAGAGAGAGACGGTAGGGGGAGAGGGATAAAGGGAGGGAGAGGATGGGGGAGAGGGAGTGAGAGAGAGAGAGAGAGACGGTAGGGGGAGAGGGATAAAGGGAGGGAGAGGATGGGGGAGAGGGAGTGAGCGAGAGAGAGAGACGGTAGGGGGAGAGGGATAAAGGGAGGGAGAGGATGGGGGAGAGGGAGTGAGAGAGAGAGAGAGAGAGAGAGAGAGACGGTAGGGGGAGAGGGATAAAGGGAGGGAGAGGATGGGGGAGAGGGAGTGAGCGAGAGAGAGAGACGGTAGGGGGAGAGGGATAAAGGGAGGGAGAGGATGGGGGAGAGGGAGTGAGAGAGAGAGAGAGAGAGAGAGAGAGAGAGACGGTAGGGGGAGAGGGATAAAGGGAGGGAGAGGATGGGGGAGAGGGAGTGAGAGAGAGGAACATGAGCACCCCACCCACAGCCACCAGGCAGTGTCAAATCAACTGAACCTTTGTATGTTGGCTAGTTTCACTACCTGTATCAGCCAGGGCTTATTGAAATGGGGGGAAAATGTTTCCAGTTACAGTCAGACAGACAGTCATATTGTTTAATACTATAATCTATAGATACTAAAGTATTGCACTGTATAGGATACAGCGTGCCATTTGGAAAGTACCCACCGCCTCATAATCAGCCAGCTCCAGACGGGTCTTGTTCTGCATGGTCCTCTTGCACAGATAGATAGCTGGAGGAGATGGAAAGGGGGGGAGAGGGGTGAGGGAGAGAGAAAGAGGGAAGAGAGAAAGAGAGGGGAGAGAGAGAAAGAGGAGAGAGAGAGACCTAAGACTGAGCCTTATCAGTGGTTCTGTAAATCCTTCAATCCAGCCATCCCTATCTCTCTCCCTCTCCATCCATCCAGCGATCCCTATCTCTCTCCCTCTCCATCCATCCAGCGATCCCTATCTCTCTCCCTCTCCATCCCTATCTCTCCCCCTCTCCATCCATCCATCCCTATCTCTCTCCCTCTCCATCCCTATCTCTCTCCCTCTCCATCCATCCATCCCTATCTCTCTCCCTCTCCATCCCTCCATCCCTATCTCTCCCTCTCCATCCCTATCTCTCTCCCTCTCCATCCATCCATCCCTATCTCTCTCCCTCTCCATCCATCCATCCAGCCATCCCTATCCCTCTCCCTCTCCATCCATCCATCCATCCCTCTCTCTCCCTCTCCATCCATCCATCCCTATCTCTCTCCCTCTCCATCCCTCCATCCCTATCTCTCTCCCTCTCCATCCCTCCATCCCTATCTCTCCCTCTCCATCCCTATCTCTCTCCCTCTCCATCCATCCATCCATCCATATCTCTCTCCCTCTCCATCCATCCATCCCTATCCCTCTCCCTCTCCATCCATCCATCCCTATCCCTCTCCTCTCCATCCATCCATCCATCCATCCATCCATCCATCCATCCATCCATCCATATCTCTCTCCCTCTCCATCCATCCATCCCTATCTCTCTCCCTCTCCCTCTCCATCCATCCATCCCTATCTCTCTCCCTCTCCATCCATCCATCCCTATCTCTCTCCCTCTCATCCATCCATCCCTATCTCTCTCCCTCTCCATCCATCCATATCTCTCTCCCTCCATCCATCCATATCTCTCTCCCTCCATCCATCCCTATCTCTCTCTCTCCCTCTCTATCCATCCATCCATATCTCTCTCCCTCTCCATCCATCCATCCCTATCTCTCTCCCTCTCCATCCATCCATCCCTATCTCTCTCCCTCTCCATCCATCCATCCACCCCTATCTCTCTCTCTCTCTCTCCGTCCCTCCATCCCTATCTCTCTCCCTCTCCACCCATATCTCTCCCTCTCCATCCCTCCCTCTCCATCCCTATCTCTCCATCCATCCGTCCCTCCATCCCTATCTCTCTCCCTCTCCACCCATCCCATCCCTCACCAGCTACCTTCATCGCTCTTACCTTCTCTTTTCACTCTCCCTCTCCCATCCATCCATCCCACTCTCCCCCATCTCCCCTCATCTCCAATCCCTCCAACACCCCCCTATCTCCCATCGCTCCAACACCCCCCCATCTCCCATCCCTCTAACACCCCCCATCTCCCATCCCTCCAACACCCCCCCTCTCCCCTCATCTCCTATCCCTCCAACACCCCCCCACTCATCTCCCATCCCTCCAACACCCCCCCCCCCCCACTCTCCCCTCATCTCCCATCCCTCCAACCCCCTTGTCATCCCTACTGCCTCTGATCTGGAGGACTCACTAAACAGAGAACATCCCTGGTCATCCCTACTGCCTCTGATCTGGAGGACTCACTAAACAGAGAACATCCCTGGTCATCCCTACTGCCTCTGATCTGGAGGACTCACTAGACAGAGAACATCCCTGGTCATCCCTACTGCCTCTGATCTGGAGGACTCACTAAACAGAGAACATCCCTGGTCATCCCTACTGCCTCTGATCTGGAGGACTCACTAAACACAAATGCTTCATTTGTGAATGATGTCTGACTGTTGAAGTGTGCCCCTGGCTATCCATAAATGTTTAAAAAACAAGACAATTGTGCCGTCTGGGTCTCTTACTACAAGGAATTTGAAATGATTTATACTTTTACTTTTGATACTTAAGTATATTTTAGAGACTTTCACTTTTACTTGAGTCATTTTCTTTTACGGTATTTTTTTCCACCACTACCTATAGTGAATGACTTAGCATAGACATAGAATTTCCCTACCGTCACAGAGCATTGATTTGAAAGGGGAATTTCTGTTCTAGTAATTCAATTTCTATGGACTTACCATAGTCTGTGTTCTCTGGCTCCCAGCAGTTAGAAGGCCAGAAATATGGAGCCTGGGAGTCAACGAGGGATGGAGAATGGAGAGAAGTTTGGATAGAGGAGTGAGGATGAAGGGAGGTGTGCAGAGAAGTCATTACTGGTTAAGCATGGGGACAATATTAGTCAATAGCTTAACAGTAAAAATCTGTCAGTTTGTAAAGATATATAGTTGATTCAACACAAAGACATATATACAGCAGACTGCTTTCCAAGAGTCACATGTGTCATGCTGTGAAAATTTCAGACAGATAAAAAGACGCTGGCATGAATTAATTTATTGCTATCATGTAATCTGCACAGCGAGTGGAGTAGGCAGGAGGTGAAATGGCATTGTGTGCATCCCAAATGGCGCACTATTCCGTATGTAGTGCACTGCTTTTGACCAGGGCCCACAGAGCTCTGGTCAAATGTAGTGCACTATACAGTATAGGGAATAGATTGCCATTTAGAACACATTCAGTGTTCTGTTTTCCCTCTGTGAAGGTCAGAGGAGCCTCCTGGGAATAACATGATATGGATTATATGGGACCTGATCCTAGATCAAATCAAATCTAATTGGATTTGTCACATGCGCCGAATACAACAGGTGTAGACCTTACCGTGAAATGCTTACTGACAAGCCCTTAACCAAAAAGGCAGTTTTAAGAAAACAGAGTTAAAATATTGACTAACTAAACTAATACATTTTTTAAAAAAGTAACACAATAAAATAACAATAACGAGGCTATATACAGGGGGTACTGGTACCGAGTCAATGTGCGGGGGTAAAGGTTAGTCAAGGTAATTTGTACATGTAGGTAGGGGTAAGGACTATGCATAGATAATAAACAGTGAGTAGCAGCAGTGTAAAAACAAGGGGGGGGGGGGGGGTCAATGTAAATAGTCCGGGTGGCCATTTGATTAATTGTTCACCAGTCTTATGGCTTGGTGTTAGAAGCTGTAAGGAGCCTTTTGGACCTAGACTTGGTGCTCTGGTACCGCTTGCAGTGCGGTAGCAGAGAGAACAGTCTATGACTTGGGTGACTGAAGTCTGACAATTTTTTGGGCTTTCCTCTGCCTGGTACATAGTTCCTGGATGGCAGGAAGCTTGGCCCCAGCGATGTACTGGGTCGTACGCACTACCCTCTGTAGCGCCTTACGTTCAGATGCCAAGTAGATGCCATATCAGGCGGTGATGCAACCGGTCAGGATGTTCTGAGGACCCATGCCAAATATTTTCAGTCTCCTGAGGGGGAAAAGCATTGTTGTGCACTCTTCACGACTTTCTTAGTGTGTTTGGACCATGATAGTTTGTTGGTGATGTGGATACCAAGGAACTGTATACTCTCGACCCGCTCCACTACAGCCCTGTCGATGTGAATGAACCCCTGTACATGGCCCCGCTATTGTTATTTACTGCTGCTCCTTAAAACCTGTTAAGGATAGGGGGCAGTATTTTCACGTTCGGATGAAAAACGTGCCCAAATGAAACTGCCTCCTACTCAGACTCAGAAGGTAGGATATGCATATTATTAGTAGATTTGGATAGAAAACACTCTGAAGTTTCTAAAACTGTATGAATGATGTCTGTAAGTATAACAGTAATCATATGGCAGACAAAAACCTGAGAAAAATTCAACCAGGAAGTGGGAAATCTGAGAATTGTAGTTCTTCTTTTGAATCCCTATCGAAACTACAGCGTCTGTGGGGTCACGTTGCACTTCCTAAGGCTTCCATTGGCTGTCAACAGCCTTTAGAAACTTGTTTCATCCTTCTCCTGTTACTGGGCAGAAAATAGGAGCTCAGTCAATCAGTGGCCAAAGACAAAGGACTTGGTGACGCGCGAGCCCACGAGCGCGCCGTTCGTTCTTTTCTTTCTGGAATGAATACGCTATTGTCCGGTTGGAATATTATCGACTTTGTATGTTAAAAACACCCTAAGGATTGATTGTAAACATCGTTTGACATGTTTCTACAAATGGTAATGGAACTTTTGAGCTTTTCGTCTATTTATTTGCGCTCCCGCATCGTGCCTTTGGAATAGTGTTCTGGACGCGCCAACAAAACGGAGGTATTTGGACATAAATGATGGACTTTATCGAACAAATGAACATTTCTTGTGGAAGTGGAAATCCTGCGAGTGCATTCCGCCGAAGATCAGCAAAGGTAAGGAAAGATTTATAACACTCATTTAGAGTTTTATTGATGACATGACTTGCCGGGTAGCTGTATAGCTTGCTTGATGGTTGAGCTGTACTCAGAATATTGAAAAATGTGCTTTCACCGAAAGCTATTTTAAAATCTGACACAGCGGTTGCATTAAGGAGTAGTATATCTATAATTCTTTAAATAATTATTATATATTTTGTCAACGTTTATGATGAGTATTTCTGTAAATGAATGTGCACATTCACCGGAAGTTTTGGGAGGCAAACATTTTCTGAACATCACGCGCCAATGTAAAATGCTGTTTTGGGATATAAATATGAACTTGATCGAACAAAACATACATGTATTGTCTAACATTGAGTCCTGGGAGTGTCATCTGATGAAGATCGTCAAAGGTTAGTGCTTAATTGTAGCTGTATTTCTGTTTTTTGTGACGCCTCTCCTTGCTAGGAAAGTGGCTGTGTGGCTTTTCTTGTTTAGGTGGTGTGCTAACATAATCTAATGTTTTGCTTTCGCTGTAAAGCCTTTTTGAAATCAGACAATGTGGTTGCATTAAGGAGAAGTGTATCTTTAAAATGGTGTAAAATAGTCGTATGTTTGAGAAATTTGAATTATTCCATTTTTGTTTTTTGAATTTGGCGCTGTGCTATTTCACTGGCTGTTGTCAAATCGATCCCGCTAACGGGATTCGCGTGTTAAGGGGTCACTAACAGGTTAATTATTTCACATCGTAAAACTGCGTTGTTGGTTAAGGGCTTGTAAGTCAGCATTTCACTGTAAGGTCTACACCTATTGTATTCGGCGCATGTGACTACTAAAGTTTGATTTGATTTGAATGGGAGAGTGTTTGGCCCTCCATTTCCTGTAGTCCATGACCATCTCATTTATCTTGCTCATGTTGAGGGAGAGATTGTTATCCTGGCACCACACTGCCAGGTCCCTGACCTCCTCCCTATAGGCTGTCTCATTGTTGTCGGTGATCAGGCCTACCACCACTGTGTCGTCAGCAAACGTAATTATGGCGTTGGAGTCGTGCCTGGCCACACAGTCGTGGGTGAACAGGGAGTACAGGAGGGGACTAAGCACGCACCCCTGAGGGGCCCCCGTGTTGAGGATCAGCGCGGCAGATGTGTTGTTGCCTACTCTTACCACCTCGGGGCGGCCCGTCAGGAAGTCCAGGATCCAGTTGCAGAGGGAGGTGTTTAGTCCCCGGGTCCTTAGCTTAGTGATGAGTTTTGTGGGCACTATTGTGTTGAACGCTGAGCTCTAGTCAATGAACAGCATTCTCACATAGGTTTTCCCTTTTGTCCAGGTGGGAAAGGGCAGTGTGGAGTGCAATAGAGATTGCGTCACCTGTAGATCTGTTGGGGCGGTATGCAAATTGGAGTATGTCTAGGGTTTCCAGGATGATGGTGTCGATGTGAGCCATGACCAGCCTACTGACGTGAGTAGTCATTTAGGAAGGTTACCTGCACTTTCTTGGCCACAGGGACTATGGGGGTCTGCTTGAAACATGTAGGTATTGTGGACTAGGTCAGGGAGAGGTTGAAAATGTCAGTAAAGACACTTTCAAGTTGTCCACGCATGCTCTGAGTACACGTCCTGGTAACCTGTCTGGCCTTGTGAATGTTGACCTGTTTAAAAGTCTTGCTCACATCGGCTACGGAGAGCATGATCACACAGTCATCCGGAACAGCTGGTGCTCTCATACATGCTTCAGTGTTGCTTGCCTCGAAGTGAGCATAAAAGGCATTTAGCTCGTCTGGTAGGCTTGCGTTACTGGGCAGCTCGCGGATGGGTTTTCCTTTGTATCCATAATAGTATGAAAGTTCTGCCACATCCGATAAGCGTCAGAGCCGGTGTAGTAGGATTTAGTCTTAGTCCTGTATTGATGCTTTGTCTGTTTGATGGTTCATCTGAGGGCATAGCAGGATTTCTTATAAGCGTCCGGATTAGTGTCCCGCTCCTTGAAAGCGACAACTCTAGCCTTCAG